>NW_006399815.1:11103489-11135620 GCF_000299155.1 Elephantulus edwardii
CACCATCCATCCTGATTCTGCCAATTGGTCCAGTGGTGAGAATCTTTGTCTTCTTGACATTGAGCCTCAATCCATATTGTAGGCTGCAGTCCTTAACCCTCTGCAGCAGGTGCTTCAGGTTTTCCTCAGTTTCAGCAAGCAGAGTTGTGTTATCTGCATAACAAAGGTTATTGATAAATCTTCCTGCAATCTTGTGGCCACATTTTCCTTCACAGAGTCCAACTTCTCAAAAAATAAGCTCAGCATACAGATTGAAGAGGTCTGGAGAAAGGATGCAACCCTGACACACTTCTGTCCTAGTTTTAAACCACATAGTGTTCCTTTGTACTGTTCATACAACTGCCTCTTTGTCTAGTTATAGATTTTGCACAAGCACAGTTAAGTGTTCTGGGATTGTCAGTCTTTTCAATGTTAGCCATAATTTATTATGATCCACACAGGTACATACTATTTCATGACTGTTGTCTTTTCCCTGCTTGGGCTTCCCATTACGTTATCCATACACCCTACCCCCTACTCTGCCATTAAACTTAGTCCTGAAGGCACTTGGTTCTATCTCCATGTTTCAGCAGACTTCACTCCTTTGGCAAGTGCCTTGAGGCAACCATTGCATCATCAAACACTCAAATGCTTGCTCCAGGGACCTGCAATCCCATCTCATCTTGGTTCTCTGCCTTAGGTACTATCTGTGTTGCCATCTCTCCATCTCCCTGGTGTTGTACTTTTCTGTCTCTGGTTTTTATTAAGGGCACATTCTACTTTTTGGTTTTTTCTTCTTGATGATAGTGAGATGCCTATTTTCTTCCTCTGGTCTGCTCCATTTAAACTTGGTAGGATGACTAATCTCCAGGTTACATTTGCTTGATTCCACCAAGAAGTACCATTTACCTTATTTAATTATTAGTAAGCTATCCAGTTCAGTTTGTAGGACTATACCACCTCATATTTGCATGACTATCCAGACATGTGATGAGAGCAGTAAAGCCAATAGCTAGAAGATCATACTAAAAATCCAGTGTGCAGATACTGTGTTACTTGCAATTAAAAACATCATAATTGATATAATGATAAAGTCTTTTTAATTATAAGGGAGCGCTGGTGGCCTAGTGGTAAGAAACTGTGCTGAAATCCCAAAGCTGCAGAGTTTGAATCCATCAGCTGCTTCACAGGAGAAGAGAGGCAATCTCCACCTACATGATTTATTACTTCTGAAAACTCACTGGGAAGGGTCAGCTGTAGGTTAGTTCTGACTCAAGAGCACTAAACAATTTTGCTGTTAATTTATTTGTTTTAAATCTAGTGAGTTTATGGCTTTTATCTAAAACAAAAGAACAAACAAGTAACTAGTTTATCCAGGAAAGGGAATGTCATAGACTTTATGACATCAACAAAGAAATACAAGATATGGCTTCTTCCCTGGAGAGGTTTCCAAACTAGTTTGAGAGATATATCATCCACATTAAATCACAAGCAATGATCTTTATCATACGTCAAGTGCCAAATTAGTAGTGAAAACAATCAGTGCTATAGGAGATAAAGAAAAGAGAGAGGACTCCCAAGGTTATTGATGATCAGCAGAAACTTTATTGAAGCCTTTGATTAGAGCTTGCTTTGAAGGAGGATTTAAAAAGCATGCATTCAAATGGAAAATAAAAGGAAAAGGCTTTTCAGAGAAAGATGGTTGGATCAATGGCACAAGGGGAGAAAAACTGTTACATTGATAAGCCCAATTTAACAGACTGGAGATTTCATGGATTAAAACAGGGGGAGGTATAGTAAGGTGTAGATTGTAAGAGTTTCAATGTCAAGTTAATGAAGTAGACTTGGTTTTGTGGGCGAGGGAGTATTGTATCTTTTTTTTCCCCCTTGGAGAAAAAAGATTGATTTGGTAGTATTTATAGACAACTTGGAAAGAAAGGGTTAAGAAAACTAGCTACTTAGTTGACAAGTATCTACAGATTGTAGTAAAATGGAAAAAGAAAAGAAGCGATGATTAGGTGACTTGAGTAGTATTAATAGGAGCTAATAAACAATGAGTTAGTTCCCAGAAGATTAACTTCTATAGTTGGAATACAGAGTATTATGTAATGGTAGTTGTTGAGGTGCAGGACTTCAGTGGCTATTAATTGCAAGGGAGGAAATTTCCCATTTTTCCCCCTTGGAACCAACTCACAGCTCATCTTCCAACAGGTTTTTGAGGCAGTAAATCATAGGAGGAGATTGCACATTTTTCTCCCATGATGGTGCTGATGGATTTGAATCACCAGAAAGGTGGTTTTGGATTAACAGTTTCCTACAGACCATGTATGCTATCAGAACTCCATATCTATTTTTGTCTCTATATGTGAGTGTATTATCTTCAGTGACATACTTTGTAGCAAGTTGTGCTAGTAACCCAAAGACTGAGCTTCTCTAGGGTTTGCATCCACAGTAACTCTGTTGGAGAAACATGGGCCGACCCCTCCTAAGATTTACAATTTTGGCAATCTGCTGAATCCTAACAGTGAATTATAGCTTATTCCACAATAGTGAGAGTAACATATCCACACACAAATATATTTGTAATATGTGTGTTTGGAGAATTTGTCTTTATCTTCTTGCATACCTCACTTTAATTTGAATAGAGAAGAAGAAAAATGAAGTCATTAAACTTATTTGAAATATTTTCAATTTGAAATAAATGTTTATCTGTGGTTTAGCATTTCATTTTTATTTCTATATTTTATATGTCTAATAATATAAATTATCAGTTTTATAAAATAAAATATGCTCATTTAGTTATATTTTGAAGTCATCTATGTTCTCCATTGGTATTGGAGAAGAGTACTGAACACCCTGTGGACTGCCAAAAGAATAAACAAACATGTCTTGGAGAAAGTGCAGCCAGAGTGCTCTTTAGAGGCAAAAAATGATGAAGCTTCACCTCATATGCTTTGGGTATGTTGCTAGGAGGGACTTTTCCTAAGAGAGGGACATGATGCTCAGAAAGGTAGAGGTTGATGAAGGAGAGGAAGTCCCTCAATCAGATGGATTTACACAGTGAATGCCGCCATGGGCTCTAATGTGTCAGGAAGTGTGAGGACGGCACATGATAGGACAGGTTTCAGATCTGTTCCTCATAGGGTCGCTATGGGTCGTACTTGACTTAATGCCACCTAATTACAACAATAAAAATCTTCTCCATGCTACCATTTACAGAACATTTATAAGTTCCTCATTCTATGGAATATTAGCATAACCTATACAGAGCTCTCATTTGAGATGGGAAGAATATCTCTATTTCTCTACTCTCTAGTTTACTCTCACTATATTGACTACCTTGAAAATATATCTTCCTGGAGAGGACATAATAAGTAATGAAAATGTATTTATATAAATTATTTCATTTCATAAGGGAATTTAATATTGTTTATATTTTATTTTTATATTCCTTAAAGCTATAAAGCATGTATAATTAGGAACATAAGAGAATCCTCAACTACAGAGTAACTGGAGCATGAAATAATGACAATAAACTACTTTTAATATCCTAATACAATGTTATATATTGATGTTCAATCTAGGTTTAGTTTAATTCAAAAGAGATCTAAATCACTGTAAGATCTCTTCCTCCCTCAGAAAAAGATCCTTTTCCCTCTGCAATAGGTAAACACACAACAATGTTGTTGTTATTTCTGTGGGCCACGGAGTTGAAACTGACTCATAGCTGACCTTCCAGTGGGTTTTCTAAGGCTGTAAATTACACAAATCTTTCTCCCTCAGGGCAGCTGGTGGATTTGAGTTGTGTTCTTTAGAGTTGGCAGTTCAACTCCTTACCACTAGGCCACCAGAGCTCTCATGTAACAATAAAGATGTAGTTAAAATATTCCAGTTCTCTGCTGAATTAGTAGTATGCTAATGTCAGCCATGCATGTCTGTTAGCATGATCAAAACAAGAATGAGTTTGACAGACTAGGCTTGTCTTAGAAAGGGTTCCAAAGTCATTGAAGTCCAAGGCAATCCTGTCCAGCTGCTCTCTCAACAGGTGGCTGGTAAAAGAGCTGCTATTGTGAATGAAATAAGGAATTGTCAGCATATCTAAATCATGCCTTTGAACTTCTAATCAAATACTTAATTTAGAGAGGAATGATTCTGCACAAACATATCATGTGCATGAAATACAAAGGCTAAATATGCAAAGAACTATATGCTCACAATAGATGAACTATTTTGGATCATGAAAATTGCACTAATTCATCTTATGTAGTTATGTAAAGTTATTTTAATTCACAAATTGAGCATAACTCAAATCGGATAAAATATTCAGTGTAGAAAATAAGTGGTTTTAAGAAATATGTATGTTTAATATGCACATACATTAGTTAATTTCTGTATTTATCACACTGGGACTTCATTCTTGAATTTTAAAAAGAAATTTAACAATGCTATAAATACCTTGGGCATGTCAATATTTATATTTTTATGAAAGAGTTTCATAAAAATGGATATTCTGAAATATTTCTGTTAAGCATTTCTTAACTATTAACCACCATTCTTGAGTATAAGTGCTTTGCTCTCTATACTAGAAGCACTTCTGTTTAGAGCCTTTGGACTGATGATGATGTCCATTATAGGAAGTCCCACACATTTTAGAGACTGTCTTACTTCAATTTAAGCTATTTTCCCCTATTCACTCTTCAATGCAAATGGGGAGCAGCTGGTTAACTTCTTTCATAAAACAATCCCATGCACATGAGAAGTTATTCAATCATTCTCTCAGCCATAGAAGAATCATAGAGTAATAACCGCGCCAAGTAAAATGGATGGATATATTATCATAATAATATTATAACTATATTCATTGATCTATTGGGCTGTAAAATAAAAGAAAAGAGGAAAACTGAGTAATATACATTAGTTTCCTGACAAATCAATATAGTCTCAATTCCAAGAGGAAGTCAAGGTTTCCTTGTGCTTCCATGTAGCATATTAATTCATGTCCAAGTCAAGATACAATCTCATTCTATGTGTGAGTGGACTCACTGTGTCTCATTAACATGACATCTATAATAGTCATTATTTTTCATTCTGAAATATTCATGACAGTTTTGATGGTGAAATTGTGCATGTATTTCATAGAAGAAATGAAACTCATTTATATTACTATTTTATCTTTATAGCAGTTTGCTCCAAACTTCTGGTATTGTGGTCATAGGATGTTGTGCTGCTCATTCAAAGGTAGTGTCTCTCTGCCTGTTTGAATCCACCAGCAGCTCGAAGGGAGCTTTAGAAACCTTCTGGAAGGTCAGCTATGAGTCAATTTTGTATAACAGCAATAAGTGTGCTTGCTCTAAATGGGAGTAAGGGGTAGACAGAAATTTCTGTGATCTTTATATATTGATTTAGTAATTTTACTCACCAGTAACTAAAAACACTATCCTTTTCCCTTAGAATAATAACTCAACATAAAAAGACGTGATTAAATCTTGACTTTTATGTGTTTCTGGTCTTAAAAAATAGTATCATGCCTTTTAGCATAACTTCATCAATATTACTTTGGAGGGCTCTCTGAATGTCACAAACAATTCAAACCCAAATCCACTGCTTGAGTCTATTCTGACTCACACTCACTCTACATAGCGATTCTAAGGCTGTAAGTCTTTACAGAAGAAGATTCTCCATCTTTTTCCTGTGCAGTTACTGGTGGATTAAAACTGCCAACCTTTTGATTTGCTAATATGACATATTATCTACTACGACATCATGAAGAAAAATAGGATAAGATATTTTTTCTTTTTCCCTTATTTAAGTGATGACATTCATGCTGAGTATGTATTTTTAAATCATTACTGGGCCATCACTATCATACTTGTATCTTCTCTTCCTCATAAAAGGAAACTTCTGAGACTGTGGAAAATTTAATAACAGTAAGAAATACTTTCAAATATGGCCATTTATGAAGGGATTTGTAATGTACAGTCCATAGAAACTGCTCTGTCACCTAAAGGCTGTGCTTCTCTAGCAGTTCTACTCCATCAGCCATTTCATGACACAAAGATGGAAAGTTTCCTCCTGTGCAATTTTCAGCTTTGAAAATTCAATGAGGGGCCTCTATGAGTCAGAAGTGAGAGAGAAATTTGGTCATATGAATAGTCTCTGACAAACTGAAATTGAACACCTGAACAGACTCATTACAAAAGAAGAAATTGAAAATAATAAATAATAAAACAACTTCCAGCCAAAAAAAGCGCCCTGGATAGATGGTTCTATAATGGAATTTTATTAAGCATTCAGAGAAGAACTGTCACCAATCCTACATAAATTATTTCAGGAAATAGAAAAAAGATGGAATTCTCCCAGACTCATTCAATAAAGCAAACACATCCTTGATATCAAATCCAGGTAAAGATATTACTAAAATAGAAAACTATAGGCTAATATGTCTCATGAACATAGATGCAAAAGTCTGAATAAAATCCTGGGCAATAGAATCCAATGATATAACAAAAAAGTAATTCACCATTACCAAGTGGGATTCATAACAGGTATGCAAGAATGGGTCAACATAAGAAAAAAAAAATCAGTATATTTCATCACATTAACAAAGCGAAGAACAAGAACCACATGATCCTGTCAATTGATGCAGAAAAGGCCTTTGACAAAATCCAACACCCTTTCCTGATTAAAACACTAAAAAAAAAAAAAGGAATAGGAGAGAATTTCCTCAACACAATAAAAAAGTATATATGCAAAGCCAAGAGCCAATGTTGTTCTCAATGGAGAAAGGTTAAAGGCATTACCTTTGAGAAAAGAAACGAGGCAAGGAGCTCACTATCACCTTTCCTAGTCAATGCTGTGTTAGAAGTCTTAGTGATAGCTATAAGACAAGAAAAGGAAATAAGAGGTATCCAAATTGGCAAAGAGGAAGTAAAATTATCTCTATATGCAGATGATATGACAGTATACTTAGAAAACCCTAAAGACTGACTCAGCAAGAAAACTACTGAACATAGTTGACCAATTTAGCAAAGGGCCAGGATACAAGATCAACATACAAAAATCAACTGGATTTCTCTACAGTGACAAAGAGAACATAGAACTGGAACTAAAAGAAAAAAAAAAAAGAACTGGAGCTAAGAAAAACAACACCCCTCACAATATATAATCACAAGATTAAATATAAAAAAAATTCAAAACAGTACTACAAGAAACAAAAAGAGACCTGGAGAAATGGAAGAATATACCTTACTCTTGCATAGGAAGTCTCAGTATTGTGAAAATGACAGTTCTACCAAAGGCAATCTACACATTCAATGCAATCTTACTACAAATACCAATTCCATTCTTCAACGAGATGGAAAAGACAATCTCCAGTATCATTTGGGATGGAAAGAAATCCCGAATAAGCAAAGCACTCTTTAAAAAGAGAAACAAGGTAGGAGGCATCTCACTCCCTGATTTCAAATCCTACTACAGTGCTGTGGTGATCAAGACAATGTGGTACTGGTACAATGACAAACACACAGATAAATGGAACAGAAGTGAGAAACCAGGAATCAGCCCATTTAACGAAGGCCAACTGATTTTTGACTAGGAGATTAAATCAGTTAAGTGAGGAGATGACAACTTTTTTTAACAAATGTTGTTGGCAAAATTGGAAAACAATCTGCAGAAACTCAAAACCACCCACACCTCACTCCATACACAAAAACCAACTCAAAGTGGATTAAGGACCTAGGACTAAAACCAAGGACTATAAACTTTATTAGCGAAAAGTTTGAAAGAAGCCTAGAAGCACTAATCTACAACATAAACAGTCTTCCAAGCACCCTGAAAAACCTACAACCAGGAAAGGATAAAATAGATGACTGGGACCTTTTAAGAATCAAATCCCTATGCACATCCAAAAACTTCTCCAACAGGGTAAAAAGGGAAGAAAAGGCTGGGGGGAAATGTTTGGTAATGATTTGTCAAATAAGGGACTTACATCTAGAATTTATAGAATACTTGAGTGCCACAACAAGATAAAGGTAAACAACCCATTGAAAAATGGGCACCGGATATGAACAGACACTTCACCAAAGAAGACATTCAGATGGTGAACCAACACATGAAGAAATGTTCAAAATCCCTAACTCTAAGAGAGATGCAAATTAAAACAACTATGAGATATCATCTCACCCCATTCAGAATAGAAAAATTTAACAGAACAGCAAGCAACAAATGCTGGCAAGGTTGTGGAGAAACTGGAACCCTTATTCACTGTTGGTGGGAGTGTAAAATGGTGCAGCTGCTATGGAAGGTGGTATGGCGCTTTCTGAAAAAGTTGCAAATAGGGATACCATTTGACCCAGCAATTCCACTACTGGGAATATACCCCAAAGAGACCATAACTGACATCCAAGCAGATATATGCACACCCATGTTTTATGCAGCTTTGTTCACAATAGCAAAGGTTTGGAAACAACCTAAGTGCCCATCAACAAATGAATGGATACAGAAACTGTGGTATATTCACACAATGGAATACTACGCAGCATTGAAAAACAAGGAACTCATGCAATATTATTCAAAATAGGTGACCCTGGAGGACATTATGCTGAGTGAAGTATCTCAGTCACAAAAGGACAAATACTACGTGGTGCGACTGTTGTAAAACAGGACTGACATCGGGCTTGGAGGGAGACTGAGAAAGATGGGTTCAATAATGTATACTGCATTGAAACAGATGAAGAGGAAAACTGTTTAAAAGGGATATGTGATTAGGTATTTCTGTCATGTCAGGTGTCTAGAGTGAAAACTACATGGTGGAGTGGACCTGGGGGAGGGTTTGTAAAACAATGAAAGAATTTTTGTTTTACTTTTACAAGAGGTTAGTACTCGGGGGTGGGGGAGGGTTGGGAGGAGAGAAAAGTGCTACAACGAATGAATGGAAATCCAAAGTCTCTGTAAATTTTTACTGAAATTAATAATAAATTTAAAAAAAAAGCAAAAATGGGCATAGGACCTGAACAGACACTTCATCAAAGTAGATATTCAGATGGTGAACCAACACATGAAGAAATGTTCAAAATCCCTAGCAATAAGAGAGATGCAAATTACAGCTATGAGATATCATCTCACCCCATTAAGAATAGTAAAATTTAACAGAGCAGCAAACAACAAATCCTGGCAAGGTTGTGGAGAAACCAGAACTCTATTCACTGTTGGTGGGAGTGTAAAATGATGCAACCACTATGGAAGGCAGTATGGCACTTTCTAAAAAAGTAGGGAGAAGAAATACCATTTGACCCAGCAATCCCGCTACTGGGAATATACCCTAAAGAAATTAGAATTGACACTCAAGCAGATATATACATGCCTATTTTATTGCTGCTTTGTTCACAATAGCAAAGAGTTGGAAACAATCCAAGTGCCCGTCAAAAAACAAATGGATAGAGAAGCTGTGATATATTCACACAATGGAATATTATGCAGTGCTGAAACACAAGGAACTCATGAAATATTATATAAAACAGGTGATCATGGAGGACATTATGCTGGGTGAAATATCTCAGTCACAAAAAGACAAATACTGCATAATACCACTGTTATAAAACAGGCCTGACACAGGGGTTAGGAGTAAACTAAGAAAAGAGAGGATAAATAATGTACATGACATTGAAATAGATGAGGGAGGGAGAGAATTGTATAAAAGGAATATATGATTAGGTATTATTGGCATGACAAGAGTCTAGAATAAGTGCTCCATAGTAAAGTGATCTTGGCAGGTGGGGTGGGGGTGAGGCTGAATAACAATGAAAGAACTTTTTCTCCAAAGAAAAAAGCTAACTGGGAGGTAGGGGAAACAGGGAGGAAAATGCACAAAAATGAATGAATGGAAATCCAAGTTCTTTATAAACTTTCATTACAATCTCAATTTAAAAAAAAGAATAGTCTCTGTTTTTTTGAATCCCTTTGTAAAGAAGAAACACCAGCTCTCCAAAAAAAAGCGTAACTCAAAATAAGGTAATATATATGCAAGAATCTTAAACCAATACATTTAATTATATACTGACATTAAAAGTACTTATGGAATGAAAAGTTATCTGGGAACATGGTACTAACGTTAAAAAGGACTGCAGTTGTTTGTTGTCTTTGAGTTGGAACTAACTCACACAGCTGTCCCTACAGTGTGTTTTCAGAAACTGTAAATGCATGGTAGGCTGTTGCCCATCTTTATTTCTGAGAGCAGCTGATGATGAATCACTTGCCTTTGGGATAGTAACATAGCTTCTTACCTACTAGGCCACCAATTGGACTGATAACAAGAGAATGAAATGAGGAGATTTATTTCAGCTTTATACTTAAGATGAATGGCTAACATCCAACAGTGTATAAAGTTCAAGATACAAGTGGTCTCTTAGGTAAAATAAACAAGTATCTGAAAAAGGACTTTTTCCAACCAAAATTTTGTCACATACATGAAATTAGATACTGTATTCTCCATTAGCCTTGAAAAATATATCATTTAATTTTTTATAGTATTATTTTGCATTTTGGAGCAGTCTATTTACAAAATTACCACAGCCTAAATCTGAGAATGTTGTACTTATACTTAAATTTTATGTCAATGTTGAACTCATACTAAACAAACTTATGTTGATATAGACATGTAGTATGGGATCAACAATTGCTAGATGTCTGATACCTTTTAAAATAATGGCAATAAAGAAAATGAGTTAAAATTCAAAGAGCATGTGGCACTCATCTTCCACTAAGGCCACTCCATACTTTTTACAACACTTTTTAGGCTATTTTTAAGAGACATATGTCAACATCTCTTCTAGACAATTTTACCTTCAATACTGCTGAGAATCTGCCCACTAATGACCATAATGAAACATGCTTTGTGTGAGAGCCTGTTCATTTATTTTCATTCCCGTGAGTGCCTTCAGAGACCAGAGTTGCAATCACGGCTACTTACTATTTAATTTCCAGCCAAATTTATGGTCAAATTGAAAAATGGAGGCAGGCAGCCTGAGCAGGATGCTTTTGTCTGAAGTGTCCTCATGGAATCATTATACTTGCATTAATCTTTAATCTGCAATTAAACAATCAGTTCCATGTAAAAGATAGCTGCAAACAGATCTCCTGCATGTGTCCTAGGCGATATATCTTAATGGGAGGTGTGGGGGGGAAGGGTGAGAATGAGGCGCAATTAGGACCAAATTCGACACGGATGCTGGTTCAGTAGGAGGTTATTTATGGAGCTGAAAGTTCCTCATGCAAAATGGCTTTTGCGTATTCAGGTGTTCACCAAATAGCCTCCTTGCCTTTCAATGCAGGGGGGACTGCAGAGGAACAAAATGCAAATGCAAGAATGAAAACCAAGGAAGAAAGCTTGGCCTCACTGATAAATGTCTTGGCAGAAATTGCAACCTGCTTTGCATCTGTAGCTTCCCAATTAAGAGGCCTGCTTTCCATATTCCACAGATGCTTAATTGAAGATGGAGGCTGCCAGGCAGGAATGGGTACCATAATCATTAACAGGTAGCTTGAGTGCATTAAGTGCTCTGGCTTGTCAATTTCCCTTCACTATTAGGGCTACGAATAAGGTGCTACTTCCCACAAGAATGAAACACCTGGAAAAGAAGAGTTTTTATAAATAAAGCCAACAGACCTTTCAGGGCGGACCACAGGTTTCATTGAGTATGTTCGTAGGAGAGGAGCAATCTGAAGGATAGATATTACAAGCCTTTCTGCCTGCTGAAAACAAGCATTAAAAGAGGGGAAAATGGGTAAAACAATAGTTAGGTTAAAAGGTCATCTGCTTCCCATCTGAGTGGTCGCCTAATTTAATTTAGATCTCCCCTAATAGCTTAGCATAAAAATGAGATATGGCCCTCTTCAATCTAATTTCTAATTGTTATCCTACCCCAGGTTTGCTATGCTAGCTAATTCTTTAGCAATTTATCCATAATATGAAAATGAGTGATTTCAGTCAGTTTTGCAAGGGAATAATAAAAAACCATCTACTGCAAATTTAGGCCAAATACAATAGCAAGGAGAAACAAATCAGAAAGAGAAATTGTATTGGGACAACCGTTAAAAGTCTAGCCTTGTTTTCCAACCACATTTGTAGAAATAGTATTTATTATAGTATCTTGTTTCATTCTTCATTGTTCTCACAATATTAATACCCGGCTTCATAGGTAAAGATAACATATGTTTCTAAACTATTTTGTGTCTTTAAAAAAAAGGTGCTTTTGTGGTGCTGGGGTAAAGCATTTGGCTTCCAAGCCAGTTTGTTAGTTTGAACCCACCAATCACTCAGTTCTACACTGTCCTATAGGGTCACTGTGGATAAGAATTGATACAATGGCTGTGGGGCTTTTAAGCTGTCAATGAACTTATTTAAACTGAACCTACTGTGTGTGTATGTGTGGGTAGTGTCCAAGATATCCTTACACGTTTCAAATACAGTATCTCTTCTCAGAAGTTAGGTTCTATATAGATGGAATTAGAGCTTAAAATTCCAAGTGTTAGTATTGTAACAAACTTAAGTACAACTGAACAATATCATCTTAGTCCTCTGCTATCCCAAGACTGGTTGTGAATGTCACCATTGAACTTTTAGTTGCATATTTTGAAGAAAAGATTAGTTGGGATTTCTTCCTAGTCTTTATTATTCTGGAAGCTCCACTGAACTCTGTTTAATGCCACAGACAGAACAAACTTCTACAGACAGATGGGTAGTTCTAGAACATGAGGTACATGGGCCTGGAATCCAGCTAAGTAGCCTAAAAGGAAGATGAGAATCCTATCACTCTATCACTACCAGTGATGGAAACAGACATTATATACTCCTGGAAGTAAAGGGAAGGATATCGAGGGAGAGGAGAAGGAATGGCAAAACTATAAAATTTTTGTAAGTTATTTGTTCAAGATACTATATAAGAAAACTCTGATATTAAACTATATCAAACATTTGAAGAAGAAAAGAGGAATCTTATACTTTTCTTGATATTGCTGTTGTTGTTGTTGTTATATACCGTTGAATCAGAACTGACCCTCCAGTGGGTTTTCAGAGGCAGTTAATTGCACTGCCCATCTTTCTCCTGTGGACCTGCTAGTGGATTTGAACTGTGTGGCTTCAAGGTTACAGTGTAACTTCTTACCACTAGGCCACAAGCACTTCCTTTTGCTATTATATATGAAATAAACACATAATGATACAATTATTAATCTACTTCTTGAATTTGCTTTTTCAGGGTGGTTTAGATTAGGAAAACGACTGGATCAGAATGCATTTCTCTTTGTAATGAAATACATTTGTTATTGTTAATGTGCTGCCAAATTGGCTGTGATTCATAGTGGCCTTATAAACCATAGATCTGATCCTTCCTCCAGTATGTAAGTGTTCTAATGAGGTTTCTTACGATGTCACTTCAAACTACAAAGAATTTAATTCCTTACACCACTTAGAGCCTAGCAATCTAGCACTCTAGATAAACATAATTAAAGTCACATAAGTAATAGAGACGTATTGATTCCAACTACTAAACCATTAAGAGAATTCTAAAGTAATATTTTGTTAGCATCTGGCGATTTACTTTGTTGTACCATATCTAGGAGAAGGTATAACCGAGACTATAATCTTTATTAACAAGAACAAAGGGCAAAACATTCTGACAACCAGTCCTAATTTTCTACTTTTGGGCCTAGCTAATATGTTCATAGCTATAACCATGATCTAGTTAATTCTTATTTATCTTGTCATATTTGTTGAGTCTTAATATGCTATGCTAGACAATGAAGATTTAAAAGAATTAGAAGATAAGTAAATCACAATTAAATAAACAGATGTATAAATATCGTATTGTAATATATCCATCCTATTGATTAGAGTCCAGGAACATCCAATGTATGGTGGGGAATCTCTACCTGCAATGGTCTATTAATAGCCCAACCTGAATTTTCCAGCTTGAACAACAAACTTGTCTCAAATTTGCTTCTTGAATACTTTCCCATTTCAGGTAGAAGCATCATAATTGTAGGTCATCAGGAGGACATTCTCAGGATCATATTTCACTCCTATCCTTTGACCTATTTTTAACTAGTTCCCAGATTTGCTTTATTCTCCTTTTATAATTTTTTACATTTATTTTGTTGTGGGATTTTGTTTTTATTGGTTTTCATTCAGACACTCATGTACGCCATGCTTTATAACAATGATTACAATTGTAAATGCCATTATTTATAATGTCCTATGGAAACCTTGCTTAATATCCTTTTTCCTTCACCATAGCCATCTATTTGCTAATCGCTGCTTCTTCTCCCTCCCAGCCTGTCAATTTTTCTATCAGTTGTTTCTATCTGTGGGTAAATGCTCCATTGTGTTTAAGAAACTGGACTCTATAATATTTTCCATGTTATGTTTTCTTCTCTTTGTTATCAACAACACTATGCTAATTCAAGCCTAAAATACCACAAATAAAACTTACAGCCATAATAAATTATCTAACCTCACATTTAAACATTTAACGACATCTACATACCACTTAGGTTGTGCAACTGTCCTGTTTGAAACCTTTGACAGGTGCCACTGAGTCACCTTCTATTCATAGAGACTATTTATAAGGAATTGAAAATTTGCCTGGTCCTGTGTTCTCCTCCCAATCTCCATGGTGCTCAAGGCAAAGGTTGCAGTTACTATGTAAGTCGATCTCATTGAAGACCTTCCTTTCCTTTGCTAGTTTTCCACATTTTTCCTTTCCACTCCTTTTCCAGGGACTAACCTCTCCTGATAACATGGTGAAAGTACATAAGATGAAATTTCACCACCCTTGTTCCTAAAGAGCGCTCTGGCTCCACTTTTTCCAAGACAGATCTATATCTATCTATCTATCTATCTATCTATCTATCATCTATTTATTTTTGGGCAGTCTATGATATTTTCAATTCTCATCATCAAACACTATAATTCAAAGACATCAATTCCACTGTGGAAAGCAGTATGGCGCTTTCTCAAAAAGTTGCAAATAGAGATACCATTTGACCCAGCACTTCCACTACTGGGAATATACCCTGAAGAGACCATAGCTGACATCCAAGCAGATATATGCACACCCATGTTTATTGCAGCTTTGTTCACAATAGCAAGGAGTTGGAAACAACCTAAGTGCCCATCAACAAACGAATGGCTAGAGAAGCTGTGGTATATTCGCACAATGGAATACTATGCTGCATTAAAAAACAAGGAACTCATGCAATATTATTCAAAATGGTTGACTCTGGAGAACATTATGCTGAGTGAAATATCCCAGTCACAAAAGGACAAATATTACATGATGCCACTGTTGTAGAATGGGACTGTCCTTGGGGTTGGGGAGAGACTGAGTAAGATGGGTTCAATAATGTATACTGCACTGAAACAGAGGAGGGAGAAAACTGTTTAAAAGAGATATATAACTAGGTATTTCTGTCATCACAGGAGACTAGAGCGAGGGCTACATGGTGGGGGGGACCTGGGGGAGGGTTTGTAAAACAATGAAAGAATCTTTTCTTTTACTTTTCCATAATTTCTGGACTCATGTACTTGTAACTTATTAGTCAAATTTGTGTCTTCTAGGTTGCAATACCCCCATGATACATCTTCAAGGATATGAACATGTACGGCCAAGCACAATCAATAAGAGTGCATCTAAATCCCAAAATCAATCTCCATAATAGTCTATGTGTTTCCTACTGCCAAAGGGGCCCTTTAGAGTAGTGAGAGAAGATCTTCACCCTGAAACCCACAGCGTCCCTTTTCAGCAGGAAGTAGCTAAGAGAATACGCCATCCCCTTTTCCTTATGACTCAGGGTGAAGTCTCTCTCAGGGAGGAGTGATAGGGAATGGCAAAGGACACACTGACAAAGAAGATTAATCAGAACTGGCTTTGACAAGCACTGTGGCATTTGGACAAGAACAAACTGGGAGGAGGGTAGAGAGAATAGTGCAACAATGAATGAATGGAAACCCCAAATCTCTGTAAATGTTTATGAAAATTAATAAAATATAGAAAAAAAAGACATCAATTCTTCTTTGGTCTTCTTTATTCATTGTCCAATTTTCACATGGATACCTATAAAAATCTTAAGGGGGCCCTCCAATCATAAAACTATTTGCAAAGTGAGTAAGGGCTCATGTCTAGAGTAGAACTCTTCTTGTGTTTGAACACAGGGTCAACAATTAAAAACTGTGATATGGAGTAAGTTATATAACCTCTGGGCATTTAATTTTACTCTCACATAAAAGGAGCAAAATAAGCCTACTTACACGAGGCATGGGGCTATTGTGCAGTTTACCTGAATTATTTTCTCCCCCAACACTTAAACCTGAACCTGTTACACAGTGAGTGCTTTAAAAATGATTGTTAACTAAGAAATAATTTTAAAAGCTAGCCTTTGATAGGACATTTAAGATCAAGGGATTTCATTATTTCACTTGTATAATTTGATTTCAAGCAGCTACTAAGTGGGCAAAGTCAGATGCCCAGTACCTGGCACATAGAGCAAGCTCAATATATTGTGGATTGAGATGGTGTTTGATTGTTGCTGTTAGATGTTAATTGAGTTTGCTCCAACTTACATCTGTGTTCAAAGCTCTCAACCCAACACTGACAAAATTACAAAAGTGTCAACTATGACATGAAACCTTCACTCCAACTGGCTAATACTTTGTTCTGCATGCAACTCTGTGATGTTCTTTAAGTTCCATTGTTTCACACACTTAATATCCTTTTATTTTTCCATTCATTCTAGTCTTACTAGCTAAATTTCCACTTTCTCTAAATTCTCTGAGTCTTAAAACTGTCTTCAAAGCAAAGTTTTAAGACATTGAAAGACTTCACTATATAAATTTTTAACTAGGCAAGAAGGAGAGAGGCCAGAGCCAGGTTCTAGGAGAGGGGCAGGGAGTACTGGTGGTTGAGTGGTAAGGAGTTGCATTGCTAACTTTAAGGCACGTGGTTTGAATCTAACAGTTGCATGAGATAGAGAGAAGGGCAATCTCCTCCTGCCCTATTTACTTCCTCTGAAAACCCACTGGTGGGTCAGCTCTGGGTCAGTTCCACAAACAACAAAGGGGTAGGGCAGTAGTTGAGAATAAGGCTAGTGTGAAATACCTGTGGTCCCTAGTTTCTGATGTCTGTGAGGTGTGATCTGTGGTTAGAAAGTTATTCCTGTAAAGCCTATTAAATTAAAAATGTAAGCTACATATAATGGTTCGTAATAATAATAAACAGGTGATACCTGTGAAGTGAATCAAACATCATCATTATTATGGTGTCATGTTAAGGATGTTTTAGTGCATTTGGAAGAGTTTAAAATTTTTATTGCAAAAATGTTTTATATTATATATAAAAACAAATATTTAACAGATGTTAGGTATGTCTAGTATCTAAGTGATCTGACTTACATACAAATACCACTTTAAGTCAGATTTAGGACTGGAATTCATTGATAACTGTAGTCAGGCTTGGAGAGGGTACATGCACGTCTACAGATAGCTTACATGAGTGTAAATCAGGATCAGTGGGAAAATAGTCTGAGTCTGCACAGATTTATGTAGTGTCTGCTGGCAGAGGTCACAGAAATAAGATAAGAATAGTCAAAGTGGTCTGGGGAAGCATAGTAATTCTGGCTAGCCCTTTCTGAAGGCCAGGTATTTGTGCTTACATTCCAATTGGTTTTATAGGAAGAGCTCTCAGAGTCCAGGATGATTTCATCCCCTGAGATCTGCTTGAGTGTTATCATTTGAATGTACAGGCATGCATGGCTTGTGATTACCATCACGTTGCAAACTCCCTCATGTCAAGGTGCATATAGACCTCCTTTTAAATAATTCCACTTGTCATTATAATTTTTTATCCACTTTTTAACAAATACTTATGACAACAAGTTAAACCATATAATATTATCAATGTGTGACTCTCTTTGACCTATAAAATTGTAATTCCCTTTGGTTGTTGTTAGGTGTCATTAAGTAGAGTACAACTCATAGCAACCTTATGAACAACAGACCTGAACTCTTTCTTATCCTGTGCCATTCTCACACTTAATGCACTTAAGTGCATTGCTGCAGTCACTGTGTAAATCCACCTAGTTCCTCTACTACATCTCCCACTTTCCAAGCATGATGTCCTTCTCCAAGGAAACTGAGGAGTACCTGAAGCGCTTGCTGCAAAGGGTCAAGGACTGCAGCCTCCAATATGGATTGAGGCTCAATGTCAAGAAGACAAAGATTCTCACCACTGGACCAATTGGCAGCATCAAGATGGATGGTGAAGAGATTGAGATTGTTCACAGCTTTAGTTTGCTTGGCTCCACAGTCAACACTCTTGGCACCAGTAGCCAGGAAATTAAAAGACATATTGCCATGGGAAAGTCTGCTGTTAGGGACCTCTCCAAAGTACTGAAGAGCAATGGTGTCTCTCTGGAGAGTAAGGTGCATCTGATACAGGCCATGGTCTTTGCAATCACTTGTTATGCATCAGACAGTTGGACAATGACCAAAGAGGATAGAAGTAGAATTGATGCCTTTGAGCTGTGGTGCTGGAGAAGAGTATTGAGGGTACCATGGACTGCTAGGAAAACAAACAGATTCATCCTGGAAAGGGTCAAACCGGGTGGCTCCTTGGAGCCAAGGATTCTGAGCCTCCGTCTAACATACTTTGGATATGTTGTAAGGAGGGACCAGTCCTTGGAGAGGGACATCATGCTTGGTAGGGTGGAGGGACAGAGCAGGAGTGGAAGGCCCTCTATAAGGTGGATTGCTTCAGTTACTGGGGTAATGAGAATGAGTGTGTTAGAGACAGGGCAATTGGCACAGGACAGAGCAGAGTTTAGGGCTGTTGTACATAGGGTGGCTATGAGTCGCAAGCAAATCGACAGCACATAACAACAACAACAACAACAATAACAACATGCCTAAGTAGGTAAGATGAACTTTGCTCTCCTTGCCTCCAAAGAGCACTCTGGCTGCACTTTCTCCAAGCCACATCAGTTCTTTTGGAAGTCCATGGCATAATCAGTACTCTTTTCCAACACCATAGTTCAAAAGTGTAAAGTTTTCTTCTTTCATCCTTATTCATTGTCCAGATTTCAGTAGCATAGGAAGTGATTTAAATGGTATGACTAGTCTGCATCAGGTGTACCTTAGTCATCAATCTAAAATCAGTACTCCTAAATAATTTGGAGACTTTCCCAGTGCAATACATCTCCTGATCTCCTTACTGCTGGTACCAGGTGTATTGATTGTGGATCCAAATAATAGGAAGTCATTGACAGTTTCAATCTTTCCTCCATCTACCATGATATTACTAAACAGTCTAGTCGTGAGAGTTTTTGTCTTCTTGACATTGAGATGCAATCAATATTAAGGCTGCAATTTTAAAAATATATTCACCACAATTACACACACACACACACACAGTCAAAGCAAAATAATGCAAACTATTTTTGTTGATTAATTTCATAAGCTGACTATACTCCAAACATTTTTTTCCTTTCTACTACCATTAAGTATTCTTAACTTAAACTAAGATTTAATAAATAAATGAAGAGGAATAATGAACACTATCCTTTTGATGTTTTTATACAGCAATGTTGTTTTGTACTGTCAAGCTGGAAGTGACCAATAGCTGACCCTCCCATGGGTTTTCAGAGGCAGTTAATCACATGGGAGGAGATTATTAATCCTTCCACAGAGCAACTGGTCGACTCAAACTGTGTGTCTTTGGGATTGCAGAGCAGCTTCTTTCCACTAGGCCACCAGAATTCAATGAAGTAAGTGCATATCTAGTGATGTAATCAATAGACGATTGCACTGCTAATCCAAAACTGACATTTCTCTGGCAATTCTATCCATTAGTCAATGGGAAAAAGATGAGCAGTACTGCCCTTTGTAAGTTACAGACTGTGAAAACCCACTAGAGTTTCAACTCTGAGTCTATTCTGACTTAATACAATGAATTCGAGGGGTTTAGCAGGTTGCTCAGTGACTCATACTTAATTAGATATATTATGGAAATCTTTGTGTAAAAATATAATACCTAAATGCATATTTTTTTGAATCAGGAGTGGCATCCACTTCCAAAACAACATGCCTCTGAAAACTATATGAACTTTGACAAAGTTGATAGTTGTTGAGGGGTTTCCGGCCTTTTGTTCATAGGGTCGTTTTGAGTCGTGCTCGACTTGAAAGCAATCAGCAACAATAACAATTAATATTTTGTCTTTTTAAATAAAGAGATAGCTTTAGTGGGGGACTCTGCTCTCAAGGAATTCTTAAAATGAAATTTAACTTTACTAATCAGTGGTATGATGACTATGGGCACACTCTCCGATTATTCTATGCTTCATTCTGCTTAACCATATAAAAAAAAAGATTATTATGCATCAGCATGGGAAGAGACTGCATATTTGGTGTATTTGAACTGCCAAGTTTGGGTTATCAGCAAAATTATAAGGACTAGGCCAGCACAGTAGAGATCTATTGTGAAGACTAAATGTATACAACTTTTTTTTTTTTTTTCTGTGAGTGTACCGTCAAATCAGATCTGACTGGTACAGGAGGAGATTGTCCCTCCTTCCCCAGCAGAGCATCTGGTGGATTCGAAACGTTTGCGTCTGGGATTGTAGTTGCAGCTCCTTGCCACTAGGCCACCAGAGCTCCCTAAATGTATACAACTTTTAAAGCTATACATAATACACAGTAAAAACTCAGTAATTGAATTTAACAACCCTGGTAAAAAGTAAATCAGTAAGACTTCTTTTTTTTTCACAAATATTTTCAAAAAAAACAAGTTAGTTTTTTTTATCCTCCCGAGAAGATAAAAACAATGCCTAAATAAAACATTATCCATGAAGCTATGCTTATTCCCTTTCATAACAAGTGATCAACAAATATTGCTATGTGGTAGAAATATGTCAACTATAATTGGCTTACCATTACTCAAAAGCAAAAAGAAGAAAATAATTTAATTGCTTCAATTATAACCCCCCAAATAGAATTAAAACCTTATCAATATCATAGTGCTAAATTAAGCAAAAATACTTATTCAGACAACTTCATTAGATAGAAACTTTTATTTGACTAGCATATTTGCAAGTAAGACAATATTCTCTCTGATGAGTGCTATCTTTTATTGATCTCTTCCTTGGCATTTTCCATCCTTTTATCCCTGTACCCACAATAATTCTTGGCAAATATCTGAATAGTGTTGTTGTTGTTGTTAAGTGCTGTCGAGTCGCAGGCAACCCATAGCGACCCCATAAAGGAGAGTCCTCAACACTTGGTTGCCTTTCATCCTGTCTCCAGGTTCATAGGGTTTCTGGAGGCAATCTATTATGGAAGTGGATGCCACTCCTCCTTCCAAGCTTGTTTTCATCGGGGAGCTCCACCTCACTCTCTGTCCTCATTGGATAACCAGCAATTAATGCATTTGACATATCAGTGTCACAGTGTTCAGCCTCACAGCAACCACAAGTTACCACTGTATGGCAACTTGTACACCAGGGCTATGTGACCTAGAGGAATGTCTGAACAAAAACAATGAAAGACTGGCCCGAGGGCCACAGCCCAGCACGGCCAAATGCTGGGAAACTCTCTGCCCCAGACCCCCATTCATCTGGCAAGTCCGCTCTGCCAACCCCTTTTTGGGCCCCAAAAAACCACCACGCGTTCTCGAAGTCCTCAAACCTACCTAGCCTCCAGCAAGCCAGAGACTGGACTCAGCTGACATTAAATATCCCAAGACCCTAGGTGGGGCTTGACCTTTCAGTGTCTTAGCAGCCCAGCATGCCCAGATGCTGGGAAACTCCCAGTTGCCCCGGACCGCCATTCATCTGGTAAATCCGCTCTGCCAACCCACTCGTGAGCCCCAAAAAACCACCACACCTGCTCGGAGTCCTCAAACCTACCTCGCCTCCAGCTACCTGAATATAGAAATAAAATTTTAAACTTTAAAATTTAGGACTTTTATCCTTAGTAATTATATTAAGAATTATAAAAAGAAGTGTTTGCTTCTTTGGGGTTTCTTTTCTCTCCAAATAAATTTGACAATTGTCTTTTTATTTCCTTGAAAAAGGAATTTGGTATCTGTATTAGGATTGGGTTAAACACATTGATTGCTTTTGGTAGGATTGTTATTTTCACAATATTGAGTCTTCTTATCTATGAACAGGGAACATTTCTCCATTTATTTAGGTCTTTTATGGGTTCTGACAGAAGTATTTTTCTTTATAAAAGTCTATTGTGTCTCTAGTTAGTTTACAAATTGTAGTTAACCTTGAGGAAAATGGGAATTCCAGAGCACTTGATTGTGTTTATGCAAAACCTATACTTGGACCAGGAAGCAGTCCTCAGAACAAAGCAAGGAAACACTACATGATTCAAAATCAGGAAAGGTGTGTGTCATGTCTACATACATTTTCAGTCTATATTCAGAACAGATTATTCAGGAAGCTGGCCTTTATGAGGAGGAATGTGGCATTAGGATTGGAGGAAGACTCATCAACAATCTACTTTATGCAGATGATGCAACCTTGCTTGCTGAATCTGACAATGACCTGAAACACTTGCAGCAGAAGGTCAAGAACTGTAGTCTTCAGTATGGATTGAAGGCTCAACATCAAGAACACAAACATTCTCACCACTGAGCCAATTGCAAGCACCATGAAAGATGAAGAGATTGAGGCTGTTAACAATTGCAGCTTGCTCTGCTCCACAATCAACACTACTGGCACCAACAGTCAGGAAATTAAAAGACAAATTGCACTGAGAAAATCTACTATCAGGGATCTCTCAGAGTACTGAGAAGCAATAATGTCAGTCTAGAGACTAAGGTGTGCCTAATTCAGGCCACAATCTTCACGATCACTTGATATGCACCAGAGAGTTGAACAATGACCAAGAATGACAGAAAAGAACCAATGGCTTTGAGTTGTGGTACTGGAGGAGAGTCTTGAACATTCCATGGACCACCAAGAAAACAAATAGGTCTGTCCCAGAGAAAGTAAAACAAGCTTCTTCCTGGAGGCTAGGATTTTGATGATCAGTCTCACAAACTTTGCACACATAGCCAAAAGGGACCAATCCTTGGAGAAGGACACCATGCTTGAAAGGTTGTAGGGACAGGAAGAAGACCCCAGATGAGATGGACTGATACAGTAACTGGGGCAGTGGGAATTGTGTAACAGAATCAGTGAGACTGGCTCAGGACAAGGCAGGCTTCATAGCTGCTGTACATAGGGGTCACTATGGGTTGCAGACGATTTGATGGCACATAACAACAACAAAAACAACAACAACAACAACAGTTAAGTTTATCCTAAAGTATCTCAATTTGTGATTGGCTATTGATTTATTGGTTTCCTTCTCTCTGTTTTGTTACTGAGAATAATCCCACTGACTTTTGTATATAACTTGTGTCCACTCTGCTAAATTGGTCCATTAGTGAAAATGAGTTTTTGTTGTTGTTGTTGTTGAGTTCGTGGAGTTTTCTGTATACTTTATCATATCATATGCATATTGTGAAAGTTTAACCACCTCTTTGCCCATCTGGATGCCTTTTATTTTCTTCTCTTGTCTTATTGCCCTAGCAAGTACTTCTAATACAATATTGAATAGGAGTGGTGAAAGTGGGCAGTAATGAAGTGGGACACATCAAAATCTACTACTCAGCTGTAGTAACCAAAACAACATGGTACAATGATAAACACATATACATAATGGAACAGAGTCAAGAACCCAGAAATTAACCCATCTGGACTGCTAGGAACACTAGCAGATTTGTCCTGGAAAGGCTTAAACCGGGTGGCTCCTTGGAGCCAAGGATTCTGAGGCTCTGTTTAACATACTTTGGACATGTTGTGAGAGAGACCGGTCCTTGGAGAAGGACATCATGCTTGGGAGGGTGGAGCCACAGCGCAGGAGGGGAAGGCCCTCTATGAGGTGGATTGATTCAGTGACTGGGATAATTGGGATGGGAGTGTCAGAGACAATGCGATTGGCACAGGACAGAGCAGAGTTTAGGGCTGTTGTACATAGGGTCGTCATGAGTTGCAAACGACTCGACGGCACATAACAAGAACAACAACAACAACACATCTATCATCAGCTGTTATTAGACAAGGAAACATAACCTACCAAATGGGGAAATGAAAACCTATTCAACAAATGGTGCTGGCAAAACTGGACTGCTACCTGCAGAAAGCTGAAGCAGAATCCACTACACACAAAAACAAACTCAAGGTAGAGCAAAGACCTAGGGGTAAAGCCCAAAACCATAAAGATCATAACAAAATGGAACCAAGGTTAGAAGGCCTAGGCTGTGGTACAAAGAGGTTGACAAATATAGCCAGAAATTCACAGCCAGAAGAGGATAACATTGCTTTTTGGGACTTTCTAAGGATTAAATCCCTGTGTGCATCAATACCTTCTTGTAATAAGGTGAAAAGAAAAACCTACTTGACTGTAAAAAAACAGTTGGCAATAAAATCTCAGACAAGGGTCTCACAACAAGAGTCTAGAATACTATAGGGCTTCAACAAGAAAAAGTGTGATAACCCAGTTACAAAATGAGTAAAAGACATGCAAAGACTTTTTAGAGGAAGACATTCAGACGGCCAACTGACACATGAATAAATGCTCAAAATCACTGACAATATGAGAGATTACAATAAAACCACAATGTAATATCATCTCAGTTCAGTAGGAGTGGCAAAGTTTAACAGGACAGCAAACAATAAATGTTGGAGAGGATGTAGAGAGGTGGGAATTCTCATACACTGTTGGTGGGGTTGTAAAATGGTATAACTACTCTGAAAATCAGTTTTGTTGTTTTTAAAAAAGCTGAACATAGAAACTTCATATGACCCAGTTATTCTAGTATAATGAAATTAGAACTTAGACACAAATGGAGATTTGTAGACCAATTTTTATAGCAACGTTATTCACAATCTTTGGGCCATGAAAACAGCCCAAATGTTCAACTATGATGAAATGGATTGAGAAACTGTGGGATATTCTCATGATGGAATACTACGTAGCACTTGGAAGCCAAGGTTTCAACAATTACTACATAATTTGGCTGGGACTAAAGAGCATTATATGAGTGAACTGAGTCTCATAAGACCAAATATACTGTAGAAGACCATTACTGTATAAGGGTAACTAGTAAAACATGTATGGAGGTCCAAGGGAGGAAATGGTGGAGGTAGAGGTGTGAGAGTGGGCAGCAGAAATCACAGGATCACACAAATTATAGGTGGAGGAAGGTGTTAAAGGAAAAAGCAAAGATCTGGAGGGGTCCTCTGGAAAATCTATGCACTTTGATAAATGTTGATATCTATAGAAAGGTTTCAAGTCTTTTGTTCATAGGGTAGCTAAGAGTTATGTTCAACTCGACGACAACCAACAGCAACAACATAGTTCAATAGTGGTTAATTATATAAAACATGATTTATAAAAATAAGTATGTAACACAATGTATAAGAATTCTGTATGCAAACTAATAAAATTTAAAAAAATCTCCAAAAATTATAACCAGAAGTTTACAACTCTTTGATGGTACTCAATTAGGTAGGTGGATTTATTTGTGTTTCAAGTAATCCACTTTTAAGTTGAACACAAAGCAGTAACTTGGATAACTGGTTCAAAAGCATTCATTTGCAATTTAGATGGCCAAGATCTAGATGGATTTTCATTCATCATAATTAATTCCATCTTTTGCTTTAAATAATCTAACTTCTTGTTTCAATTCATTTTTCATGGGCTTACAATAAAATGTATTTTTTTTTCTGTCATAAACACTGAATGTGTTATACACCACGACTCTAATGACATTATTTGGATGCTGAAATAGAAGGCAAGGAATAAAAAGGCAAACTTTTAAACCAGTACTGACTACAGTTAATTCACAATAAAAAGTTGAAATAAAATAAAAAAAAAACACACACACAAAACAACGTTTCTCCCTTGTTTTGAGGTGTTTAAGCTTTTTTTTTGGTTTGTTTGCTTGGTGTTTTTGCTAAATAATTCAGAGAATGATAGTATTACTAAATAAGTGGCCTTTCAGTCATTGGACTAGTTTATGTTGTTAGGTGCCATCGAGTTAACTATAACTCATAGTGACCCTATTATAAATAGATATCTTTTGTCTCCTATTAGTTACATTTAATTTTTTTTAAATGAAAGTAAAACATGTATGCACATCCAAAAATTTCTCCAACAGTGCAAAAAAGAAAGCCACAGACTGGGGAAATGTATTTGCTAATAGCCTAACGGATAGGGGACTTATATCCAGAATATATAAAATACTTGAGCACCACAACAAGATAAAGGTAAATAATCCAATAGAAAAGGGGCACAGGTTATGAACAGACACTTCACCGAAGAAGACATTCAGATGGCAAACAAGCACATGAAGAAATGTTCAAAATCCCGAGCTCAAAGAGAAATGCAAATTAAAACAACTATGAGATATCATCTCACCCCAGTAAGAATAGCAAATTTTAACAGAACAGTGAGCAACAAATGCTGGCGAGGTTGTGGAGAAACTGGAACCCTTATTCACTGTTGGTAGGAGTGTAAAATGGTGCAACTGCTGTGGAAGGTGGTATGGCGCTTTCTCAAAAAGTTGCAAATAGAAAATGAAAAATAAAAAAAAAAAGGTTGCAAATAGAGATACCATTTGACCCAGCAGTTCCACTGCTGGGAATATACCCCAAAGAGACCATAACTGACATCCAAGCAGATATATGCATACCCATGTTTATCACAGCTTTGTTCACAATAGCAAAGAGTTGGAAACAACCTAAGTACCCATTAACAAACGAATGGATAGAGAAGCTGTGGTATATTCACACAATGGAATACTACGCTGCATTGAAAAACAAGGAACTCATGCAATATTATTCAAAATGGGTGACCCTGGAGAACATTATGCTGAGTGAAATATCTCAGTCACAAAAGGACAAATACTACATTGTGCCACTGTTGTAAAACAGAACTGACAAGGGGGTTGGGGGGAGACTGACAAAGATGGATTCAATAATGTATACTGCATTGAAACAGATGAGGGGGAAAACTGTTTAAAAGGAATATGTGATTAGGTATTTTTGTCATGACAGGAGTCTAGAGCGAAAGCTACAATGGTGGAGTGGACCTGGGGGAGGGTTTGTAAAACAATGAAAGAATTTTTGTTTTACTCTTACAAGAGGGTAGTGTACTAGAGGGGAGGGGTAGGAGGGGAGAAAAGTGCAACAATGAATGTATGGAAAATCCAAAGTCTCTGTATATTTTTACTGAAATTAATAATATTTTTTTAAAAGTAAAAAAAAGCAGTGATCTTATTAGTTAAAAATTGAAGATAAAATATGTACAAAGGGAATCTTAGAACATGAAAACATATTTTTAGAAAAGGAATTTATTTTATAATTTTTTATAAAAATACCTCAGCGTATTATAACTTAAGCGTTATCCTTGACATATCTTATTAATGATTTATGTTTAAAATTAGTACCCCAATAATCATAATACTGATTATTATTATGATGATGACACAGTGCATCATAAGAGCTGAAGTCATTTCCACATGCATTCATTAATCCTTACTACTGTCTCTGAGTTTCTGTATAAAAGTCATCACAATCACCATTATCAACATCATCAAATAGTCTATTCAAAGTAATCAAATATTTATTAATTACCTGCTATCTACAAGTCAATAATTCAAAAAGAAAGCCAATAGATAAAGTTCTCTTTTCAAAGTAAAAACAAATTTTTTTTAAAACAGTGAATTCTGCTGTCCTAATTTATTTTTAGGCGTAGCAACAGAAGCAATTTACCTGACAAATTAACCGACTTTTACATTTCTCCTTGACATTATATGTTGGATGTGACACAAAATAGCAAAAATGAATAAACCAATAAGCATATTTAAAGGTTGTGAGCAGGGTTTAGAAAAGAAAGAACATGGTATTGGTTAATCAACTTGGGTCATTTATATATTTTAATGTTTGGATAGTTCAATGCAGGGTGTCGTATGGAAATAGTCATCACTAAGAATGTGGCCGCAGCTCCACACAGGAAGTTTCTTATTAGGTGAGTGAGAGAAGGGTCACTTTAAATCATCATCATTAGTTAATGAAGATGACATTCATTGTGCATCATTAACTCAAACAGGAATATCTTTAAATAACTTCCACATTGGTGGAGCTAGATGACTTTATATTTGTTTTTATTGGCATATTTTCTTGGTTGTTCATTATGTGTGGCTGAGATGACTCTCACCACATGTAGATGTGGCCAAGTACGAGCTGAGTGTTGCTATCATTTCTGTCCGGGACTTTTACAAAGTGGGAATTTTCTACTCTTCTTTTTAACTTCTGCTGTCTGAAAGTGGAGAATTATAAAGCCTCTGGGATGAGAGAGTCTGTGTACGTGAATGATGTATTACCTCCGTCTTGACAATCAAAATGAGTATTCAAATCCAAGTTCTTGTTTCTCCACTGTTCTTCAGAGAACCTTTACCAAAACATTTTGATCTTTTTATCGCCACTTCACAAATTGGTTAAGAGCAAAGCTGATACATTTCATCTTTGATTTACTTATTTCTGGGAATTGACTGGCCATTGTTAAGAATGAAGATGAGTGGAAAGTGCTATAACTTAGAGTTAAGGGAGAGTCTTGATGAAAGCCTGCTAAGTAGAGATAACAGTTTTTGCCACAAATATAAAAGGAATTTGTAAATTGTCTCACAAACTCAGGCTTATAAAAGCGCAATACCACTAGTAGCCACCTAGTCAGTTACAATTTACGAGCACTCTAGTTTGTGTAGACCAGAAGTATGAGCTGTAGGGTTTTCAATGGTTGGTTTTTAGTATTGGATCATCAGGTATTTTGTCCAAGAAGTCACTATCCTTAGGAAGCCTTGGGCTTCCAGTGCCTCAGCTAGTGGGTGCAAAAGCATAGTAGAGATCTCGAAATAAAAACATGAAGGTATTCACATCATCAACATAAGCTAACATCATACATTTTAGTGCTATATGACAGAGCTATATGCAAAGGGGAATCTCTGAGACCCTAACTCTGAGTCTCTTTTTCTTTTGTAGGTCACAGGCAGTCTGTAGGGAGTTGTGCTGTTAATCCAGAGGCGACACCTCCCTGCCAGTTCAAAACCACCCAGCAGGTCCTTAAGAGAAAAACGGACAATCTCTTCCCTTGAGACTAACAGCCTTGGAAATTCAGTGGAGATTCAACTATAAGTTGGTACTGATGCCATAGCAATGAGTTAGTTAAACAAACTTAGTAATGTGCCTTTCTAGTCCATGGTACACAGAAATAGATGAGACTATGCTTTTAGAGACCTCTCCAAAGTACTGAAGAGCAACAAAGTCAGTCTGGAAACTAAGGGGTGCTTATAGGCCATGGTCTTTGCAATTACTTGCTATGCATCAGAGAGCTGGACAATGACTAGGGATGACAGAAATAGAGTTGATGTCTTTGATTTTTGATGCTGGAGCAGAGTATTGAATATACTACAGACTGCTAGGAGAACAAACAAGTTCATCCTGGAGAGAGTGAAGCCACACTGCTCCTTGGAGAAAAGGATTTTGAAGTTCCGTCTGACATACTTTGGACATGTTGCAAGGTGAGAACAGTCCTCGGAGAGGGATGCCATGCTTGGGAGGGTCAAGGGTTAGCACAGGAGAGGAAGAGCCTCGATGAGATGGATTGATTCAGTCACTCGGGTAATGGGGATAGGTGTGTCAAAGACAATAAGATTGGCAAGGGATAGAGCAGGATTTAGGACTGTTGTACACAGGATCGTTATGAGTAGCAGTTGACTTGATGGCACATAACAACCGCAACAACGACAACAACGACAACAACAACAACATAACAGTAAGATATAATGGCCTAGTTGTAAAGAACTAGGCTGCTAAATCAAAATCATGCATTTTAAATCCATCAAGTGGGAGGAATTTGGGGAATCTCCTCATGTGTGGCTTACTGCCTCTGAAAACCCACTGGAAAGTCAACTATGTGTCAGCACCAACTTCGGTGAACATAACAGTAAGTGTAACATAATAGTAAGAAATAGAACCATGAAACTTAATATGTAGGAGAATTCATTGCTGTGGAATTGATTCTAACTCAGCCACTCTCCATTAGGTTTCTGAAATCCCAAGGGTAGAAGACTGTTAATTATTCTCCAGAGATATAGTCGAACCATGTACCATTGGGTTAGCAGCTCAATTCCTTTACACCACACCACTAGAGCTCTAATACTTAGGAAAAAGAAATAAAAACACCTCAAAAATTAGCTAGACAATCTCACAAATTGTGTTAGAGCATTTGGTAAACAAAATACAAGTCACTGTGCTTATTTGAATTCTTGTCTATTTTCATTCATATTAAGTTGTAATTAAAAAAAATAATTCTGAACATATAGAGATAGTTGAAATTCTTTGATTTAACACAGTTGGCTAATCTCAAAGTTTCCTAGTTCATTAACTACATATAGTGATTTTTTTGTTTGTTTGTTTGTTTGTTTGTTTGTTTTGGTGGGTTTTTAAAAAAATATTTAATTTATCACAATTCTTAGTTTATCTTCTTCAAAGACCTGAATCTTTAGCTGGGTATTCAGGAAAAATGATGTTACTGAAATGCTTAGAGGAGACATTGGGTTTATGAGTGCCTCCTCAATTCTGGGGAGAATATATTTCTCTGTCTGGTATCATAATCACCAGGACTTAAACAATACTACAAAATAACTAAAGAAAGATGAACCTAGAAATTCACTTATCTACATCCACTTCCTAAACAACATGCCTCTGGAAACCCTATGAACTTTGATAAATGTCGATAGCCATAGAAAGGCTTCAGGCCTTTTGTTCACAGGGTCGCTATGAGTCATGTTAAACTCAAAGACAATCAACAGCAACCTATGAGTCAGTGGGTACGCAACAAAGAAACTTACCAAATGGAGAAATGACAACTTTTTCAACAAATGATTTTGACATAAAGCGACTTATGCCTGTAGAAAGCTGAAACAGGATTCACATCTCACACACATACAGAAATCAACTGTAGGTGGATCAAACACCAAGGGGTAAAGCTCAAAACCTAAAGATCATAAGAGACAAAATGGGGCCAGACTTAGAAGACCTGACCTATCATGTAAATAGACAGGCAAATATAGCCAGAAATGCACAACCAAGAGAGAATAACATTGACAAATGGGATCTGCTAAAGATTAAGTCCATGTGTGCATCAAAAACTTTTTAAAACAGGGTGTAAAGACAACCTAGAGACTTTGGAAAACATTAGGCATCTCAGATAAGGGTCTGGTAACAAAAGTTTACAGACTACTACAGAGCCTGCCCAAGAAATAGACTGATAACGAATTACAAAATCAGCAAAAGATTTAGAAAGACTTTACACAGAGGAAAACATTCAGATGACCAACAGACACATGAAGAAAGGCTTCAAATCACTAGTAATAAGACAAATGCAAATTAAAACCACAATTAAATGCCATCTCAACCCAGCAGCAATGTCAAAGTTTAACAGCACAGCAAGTAATAAATATTGGAGAGGACGTGGAGAGATTGAGACTCTCTACACTGTTGGTACAATTGTAAAATGGTACAATCATTCTGGAAGGCATGTTGGTATTTCCTCAAAAAGCTGAACATAAAAGTTTAATTTGACCCTTCTGAGATACAATTGGATGCTTTTTACACTGATTTTCATAGCAGGTTTATTTATAATAACTAAGAAAATAGAAACAGCCCAAATGTCCATCAACGAACAAATGGATTGAGAAATTATGGTATGTTCAAATGATGGAAAACTATACAGCACTCAGGAGCTATGACTGCAAAAATATTATATAACATGAGAGAGGCTAGAGAACATTATGCTGAGTGAATGAACTCACGCTCATAAGGATAAATACTGCATAAAAGCGTTATTGTAAATATAGAAGGATCACTAGTAAGATGTGTAAGGATATATAAAGAGGGAAAGAGAGGAGGTAGGAGGATTGCAGGTGATAAGGGGAAGGAATTATTGGTCACAGAGTCTGGAAGGTGGAAGGAAAAAGTGGATGAATTA
>NW_006399815.1:11136640-11155709 GCF_000299155.1 Elephantulus edwardii
TATCTCTATTTGCAACTTTTTGAGAAAGCGCCATACTGCTTTCCACAGGGGTTGCACCATTTTACACTCCCACCAACAGTGAATCAGGGTTCACCAGATTAATGGTGATTACTTTTATAGGACACAATTTAGAGCAAATGATCATATGAAACACAATGCAAATGAAAGAAGGCAAGGGGGAAGAAAATGAATATGCTATTTGTGGCTTTGTTAATTTCTAAGAGGCAAGTAGATGAGGGTAAGAAATTATGGGGAATGTTTATTTTCTATGCAATGTATTCAAGCAATGATTATCATTTTTCCTAATATGCATATGTCATTTTATGGGGGAAAGATCAATAAATTAAAGAAACTTTAATGCTAGTGCTTACAACTTAAAAAGAAGAGGCAAAGAGACTTTACTTGGGGAAAGTGAGGCTATTTTTAAAGAATACGTATTCACAGTATAAGAATGAGAGTGAGTGGAGCTGGTTTAGCAAACAATTGAAACTGCAGTCTTTCAAGTAGTTTTCCTTTTTGGTTAAACTTCTGAGAGAAGCGTATCTGTCTGTGATGTAAGGTCAGTTCACATTCAACTCAGTATTCTTGGGTTTGGTATTCAGGAGGCAACACTATTCTGCAGCCTTTGAAAAAGAAAATGTGCCCTTATATTTCTAAGGGTGAAAGAGTTCCAGTGCCTATATAAAGCCATAGAAGAGTTTCTCAAACATTTTCTATAATCAAGTAACTCCAGACTAAGGGAGAAAGTATTGAATTAGTAAGTCTTTCTAAATATTCACTGATTCTATTTTTAGTTTCTATGTTTCTGGAAGTTAGCTGGATATTCTCTGAGACGGTCCCCTTCTTTCTTGTCTCTCTGAGCGCATGGAGTACTTTGTACAAATTTTGATTACAGTATTCCTTAGATTGTCTTAGGGAGTTCTGATGGCCTAGTAATTAAGGAGTTAAACTGTTGGCCCAAAGGCAGGTGGTTCAAATCTATCAGCAGCCTATGAAAACCCTTTTGAGGGTCAACCATGAGTCAGTTTTGCAATGAATACATATAAATACATAGGGCATACATAATAGGTTGTAAATATGTATAAATTTCTCTTCAATTACACAAAGTATATAAGGCCATAGGGTTCCTTTGTCTCTCTTCTTTTTATGATTAACAAAAATGCAATGACTGGTAAATACTGGTAGTGAGTGTTTCATACATAATTCATTGAGTGAATGTAAGAATACCAGAAATTATAGCAGGTATATACAACTTAAGAAATTTAAAAGCAAAAAAGCCCTTTTCATCAGATTAGTAACTGGTTTAGTTGTCAACCAAGAAAAAGAACACTATGGATAGAGAATGCATTGTGGAATAAAGAAAAGTGCTGAGTCCCCTGGGCTTGTCATTATGAGTCAGAAGGTACCAGGGACTGCAGGCAGTAGACCAAAACTAGGAGTGAGGCTATATATAGCCTGTGGCTGGCAGTTGGCCACAATTTTGTATTTTTGGTTTATGGTAAAGCAAGAGTAGATAAATTCACTGTAAATCACGGCTAAAAGGTATCATCTTCACAAAAGTATCTGATTGCTTCCTCTGACAAATACAGAAACTGGAACACCCTTTCACATTCAACTTCTGCTACTCAAAAATCTTTCATCTTTGTTCTGCTGAGTGGTTGTGAGGTGACATCGAGTTTAGTATCGCTCATAGAGAATCTCATAAAGTATGGACTGTTGAGTAGAATATGAACAAAATGAGAAAAAAACCCCAACAACATTTCTGTGGTGCCAAGAAGGAGGCTTGCTTGTTGAGTAGTTACTCAACACATTAGGTTTGAGCTCACACACCACTCCAAGGGAGATTTCTGCAGCAATATGCTTCTGTAGAGATTAATACCCTGTGGAACAGTTCTACTCTCTCCTATAAGGTCACTAGGAAGAGAAGTCAACTTGATTACAATGAATGTGGGTAGCACCAAGTAAACAGTTCAACATGGGGAATTCATCCTTTAGCATCTTTAAATAAAAGACATTTGAAATATTAAATGACATTGATTTTTGAAAAAATGTATTACTATTATTGTTTTTTTTTTAATCTTTACCTGAATTAAAAAAAGACTCCATTAGATTTAGAAGCCAGTAGCTTTAAAAGCATCTTTTCTGGATCAATGTTTGCTAGTCTGGTACATTATAATGAACTGAAACCTCCTACCCACCTAACCCTCTCCTCCTGCTTACCATTGCCCTTACATGTCATTGAAAGATACAAATAATATTTGTGGTTAGGTATGCCACTCTCCCACCAGGAGCAAAGCTATTTTGTGCTGTAATGCAAATGACTGCATTCATCAAAGGAGCTTTGTTACTTATTCATTGTGCTTCTTATCATTCCTTTTCCAAACCCCAGCGATTCTGCAGCAAGCACTGAAGTGCGTCAACAGCAGCATCAGCCTCTGTCAAAGGTATCCTTATCAGGCAGAGCAGGGTGCACAGGGAATGACCTGCCACGTCGCTGCATCCTCCTGTCTTCCCACCCCTTTGTGCATAGTGGGGTTCTTTGTCCGTATTCTATGATCTGTTTTCCCAGCGTGGCTCATGGTGTGAGACCCATGAACACATCTGGAAAAAAAAGATCACTGGAAATAGAAAAGATTAGTGAGAACACGGCACTCTCATTTATTTCTCCTCCCTTCTTTTTGTATGAAATGGATTATTTTGTCCAGCCTTCCCACCTGGATAAGCTTAGGTGACTAATTATTTTTCAAGCAAACATAATTATTTAAAGATGCCATAAGATTGAGAGCAGACTACTAGGACTGGAGAAGGAATGGCCACAGGAATATTGGCAAGTAGAGATATGGCCAGCTAACACCTCCGGTACAGACAGGCACACGGGGCTCTTTTTCATTACATCTAATGTTGCTTAACTGAGTTCAACATACCCCTCTCTATCCTCTGGGGAGGGCTTTGTTTGTGGGCGGGCACTAGAGATTAATCCATCTGTAATTTCTCCTGCTTTTCTAACTGTCGAGGGATTTGTGTTAGAGAAAATGGCAGTATTAATGCCTAACCGTGGTGTAGAAATTGCCTTAATATAACCGGGATCATCAAGAGCACAGCAATAATTGCCCCTGAGTGATAGCCCTTAAAGTAAATGACAATAGAGGAGGGTCCATCTCCAACGATCTTTAATGAAGTTTGGGGCTGTTCTGATGAGATTCTCTACACAATAGGAAGAGAATCAAGACGGCCTCATGAGTTTTAACCTCGAGCCCAGATTTAATACGGCCTTATTAAAGATCCTGGCCAGGTTCATTCTGGCATGAAATGTAATAAAACAAGGCAGAAGATGTGCTGTAATTAAAGCAGTTTGGATAGTATTATCAGATACTTAATAATTAAGGATTTTATCAGACAGTTATATTGGACAATGAAACAAACAATACACTGATCATGAACTGATAATAGTATTGAAATCAAGCTTACACCTAAACACAGCCCCACAATACCTTTGGCAAATGCATTTTGTGAAAGCATTGGGGCATTTGATCGTAAGCTATATGTTAGTATCACTGGGTGAGAGCCTATAAATAAGCATTTTAACAGGAAATTAATGTCTTAGGTTGAAATTTCTCTTGTCCTTTCCCTCTTCTTACTGCCTCTGCATTAGTTTGGGCATGGACTAAAGGCAGTGAGAGAGACCAATTAGCTCTACCATTGCCTAGATGTGACCATAGCCTATGGCAGTGGAGGTAAGAGAAAGAGGAATGTAAGGGACATGTTACAGAGGAACAGTTTCTAGAAAACTAGAAGGATCTATTAACCTAGTTACCACAATCCTAACCTAGCTATAGAGAAATTTATAACTTTTCACTGTGTAAATTTTCTATTTTTAAATGTAAAAAAAAAATCTTCAAAGTTCCATGAACCTCTTCTTCAGAAATATGAACATTTTTATTATGTATAGCTTTAAAAAAAAATCCAGTAGCTTTAGTTCACTGTTGTATAGTGATGCAATCAGAAGAAGAATCTCTTCTTGTGTTGGGTAATGTCAGATCAATTTTAGAGGCCTAGCAGCCAGAGTGATCCTTAGAGGCATGGATAATGAGACTTTGTCTCATATACTTTGTGCCTGCTATCATGAGGGGCAATTCCTGGAGAAAGCCATCTTGCTTGGAAAAGTAGAGAATTAGTGGAGAGAAGGATATTCAAGGATTGACACAGCGACTTCAACAAGGAGCATGAACGTAGAGACTGAGGATGCTGCAGGTTCCAATCTGTGATACTATGAGTTGTAATTATGAGTTGGAGTCAAAATAGTGGCACTTAAACAACACGAACAATTACATATAACATATAACAATAACACAATGTAAGGCAGAACCTACTGTAAGACAAACACTACAATATATGCCATATAAATAAGATGCAAATGCACAAACAGGATGTAGAAAAAGTCAGTCTCCTTTCTATATCCCAGGATATGACAATTGTAAATTCATGGGCTCTTAACTTTTGTTGAAGGCAACAAGCAAAAGAGACACGATAACATTCATTCTACAAGGAACTTCTAATCCAGTATTTCTAAGCAAGCTGAGGTTATTACATACTATCTCTACTATCACATGATGTCTTTACTCTTTCTAAGAGTAACTTTACCACATTGCTAATTTGTTAAATATGTGAATTAGCACTTGGTTGTTTATATTTTCAAATTCTTACACGTGAACTAGGTCTTTATATTCCAAGTGGCTTGCTAGCAGGGCATGTTGCTGTTCATTGCCATTGAGTTGAACTGACCCATAACTGACCGTGTAATATGTTTTCAGAGGCTGTAAATCAAACAAGAGGAAAATGTCTACCTTTCTCCCATGGAGTAGCTGGTGTATTTGAATCACCTGTCCGGGATGGAAATTCAAATTCCTACCCACAAGGCCACCAGAGCTCCCTTGCAGAATATAGCTTATATGAAAATTTTTATGTATTTCATTCAGAAGAGGGAACTAAGAAATAGATATTTTTAAGCATAAGAAAAATGTCAACTGCCACTTCAAAATGTATAGTAATTAGATATATGATTTTTAAATTTTCTGATCCAACTCTGATACCCCTCCTCCCCAGGTACCATTGAATGGATAAATGGCCCTGTAGGACGAAATGGTAAATTTTGTTCACTTATCCTCTTGAACTCCTCTGCTCTATAGATTTGAAACCAATATTCTGTTTGGAAGCCACTCTTGGCATTCAAGTGAATTTCCAAAGAGAGCCAATTCTATCATCTATTGAACATATTTTGCCTCTATATTCATTCAAGATTATGCTGGCACATGACAGCTTCCCTATTATGATGGGACATGGCTGGTGTTATGGAGTTTAGAACATAAAGCAGTCATTTCTGGAAGCAATTTAATTCTATTCCTGTTTTGTTTTCAGGAAGACAAATCCACCTCATAGGGAACCAGGAGAGCATTGGCTGTCCTCTCTGATCCAGAACGTCAGTGCCTCCTCCACGTTAGCTAAGCTCCAGAATCTTCCGTATGTTTGGCTAGATCAGAGTCTCCTCTTAGACTGAAAAAGTTAATATATATCTCACTGAGAAGCAATCTTTAACTACTAGAGATAGTATATTGTACTCCATCTTGTCAGAGACTCGAAGTCCAGATGGTTTTGATGACCAACTGAGCAGAAAGAGGAAATTAAAACGTTCTTTAGCACAAAGTAAATGTGCAATCTAGGTTTCTGTATGAACATAAATTCATCACAGTACATTCTCCTATATAAATTATCAAAGGAATTTTATGTTTTCTATGTGTGTGACATTCATCATATTCTATTTTTTTCTATGATCTTTAAAATGTACTGTGCCATACAAAGTTTTGTAGGTGTAGGTACTCATTTGTTCACATAAAGATTATTTTCATCAATAATTCACAAGATGGAATACTAGATACTATGGGTAAAGTTTAAGATAACTTCTTTTTGCATAGTGTATAGCATTTTGCACACTAATCAAAAGATTTGTGGCTTAAATCTATCAGCTGCTCTTCAGGAGAAAATCAGTCTTCTTTCCATAAAGATTTACAGCCTTGGAAATCCAATGAAGAATCACTATGAGTTGGACTTGACTCAGTGTCATTGGTTTTGGTTTCTGGTCTTTAACAATTGAAGTATAAAACAAAAAAATCCTCACCCTGAAATAAATTTAATATAAGGCAGAATCTGAAGAACTCCCTTTAGAATATAAGACTATAAATGGCGTAGATTTGGAGGAAGTTATATGTGAGAAGTTCAAGAAAGGCTTCAGTGTCATTCAGGAAGTATACCTGAGGTGAAAGAGTCCCCAGCACAAAGCATGGGATTATTGCAGTGAAAAACAGTCAGCAGGCACCCAATTTGGCCCCAGTATCTTTGGCACCACTGGTAAACATGACATGAGAAAAAGGTGGGCAAAGTCATAACTAAAAAAACTTAACCCTTATTAATCACATCTCATTTTTCTAGGCAACTAGGAGCAATTGACTGTTTGGGGGCAAGGCAATAGTACAGAGGTAGAAAAATTCAGTTTCCTTTTGTTGTTGTCAGGTCAATGTGTATTCATGCTGAGCGGAAACATGAAGAGTAGAACTGAAACTTGATGAGGTTTTCAAAGCTGTGATGTTTTAGAGGCAGAGCCCTAGGGTTTTCTTCTAAGACTCCCCTTTGGGGGCTAAAACACAAACCTTTTGGTTAGTTGTGGGCCTGATGCTAAAAATTTGGCTTCTCTAAAACATCATGTTTAATCTGATCCAGCTGCCTCAACTCTGCTTTCCCCGCAAACATGTAGGCTCACCTACCTAACAGCTGCAGGAGCCATCTCTTCTTCATACTAACAAGGCATGTTAGTCTATCCTCAAGGGGACTGGTGCGTCTCGCCATTAAATTGAGCAGATTCAGTAGCAAAAGGTGGGAATTTCACCACCAGGGAAGAAGAGAAAGCAGTGTACATCCTTTGAAGCCAGAGATTCCTGACCCAGGGATTTTCTTTTGCTGTTAACTAAAAAATATTTTGCACTGAGGGATTGAATCTTGTTAACCTGAACCATGGTGTTGCTGTTAAGGGCTGTTGAGGCACAGGCGACTCCTAGCGACCTTATGAAGGAGAGCCCTCGACGCTTGGGTGCCTTTCATCTTCTCTCCAGGTACCTGAACCATAGTTCCCTAATAAACATCTTAACTGTGAACATGGTTCTTTGGAAGCTCTGTGGTCACTGCAATGATCTTCGAACCCAATACATAAGTGCAAGAGCACGGGAGGGCATGGCTTTACTCATGGCAAATTAGTTTTATGTTGTGGATGGTGTTAATGTGCACAGTTTTCCCTTGTGGAGTTAGTAAAGGTTGGACTTGAGCCCTTGCTTGAGTTACATTAGTAATCTATACCTTTGCCCCACCTAGCAATATCCATTTAGCAGTAGTGTGTCAGGAATCATGCACTATGTCTAATAAGGCCAGCAATAAACCCATAGATAGGTAATTCATTTCCTCATGTTGGCAATGTGAAAACTGGCACGTGTTCAGGGATAGTCAAAGGAAAGACTCTAAAATCTACTAAGTCCAGATAGTTGCTAATACTACTATTGGATTATCGCTATTTTTATGTTATTTTATAAGACCATTTTATAGGGGAACTAAATTAACAGAATTCTTATTGTATACATTCATCACTTTCTGGGTGAAATCTTTCTTTGGCAAAGAAAGTGTACATATTTTTACTTGATTTGGGAAAGTGTAATAGTAATCAATATTTCTGAGTTTCTCTCAGCGATGTACTAGGAAAGATATTGGAATCCAACCAAAGAGTCACTTTCTTGATCACTGCATGCAAATCTTTAATGACAGTCTAAGAATTCTTCTGAAGGAATGACTAAGTGATAATGAATTTTGTACCTGGGTAGCTTTATTTCTTTTACTCAGGTAGAGAGATTAGCAGCATCTTGTGACTAATGATCAATGACTTCTAAACCATGTCAATACCTTTGGAGAGTTAAAGTATAATGAAAACTTAATGAAGGCTTCCTGGTACATTAACTTTCTGTGAGAAATATATATAAGAAATGCATGGTCAGCAGCTGGAAGACTCCATCTGAGTTTTATAGGTATTCCTGACTTAACAATTTACTTCCACAAACATTGAATATCTATTTTGTGCAAAGCCCTGTATTAAGCAACTTCATAGGATACAACAATGATATATGGAATAGATACTTTATTCAAGGACCTTTCAGTACAGAGGTACATTTGCTTGTGTTTTATCCTGAATCTCTTTGAAGGTCAAATTTAAACATTCTAAAAAACAAGAGGTAGGCATTACAAATGCATACTCAACTGAACGCAATGTAATTGTTGTTGTGTACTATTGAACTGGGACTGAGTCATCGCTAAACCTCCAGTGGGTTTTCAGAGGCAGTGAATCACATAGGAGGAGATTCCCATAATTCTCCCAGAGAGCAGCTTGTGGGTATGAACTATGTGCCTTTAGGATCGTGGCACAGCTCCTTGGCTCCATTTGGCCACCAGAATAGCGAATTTAATTAGCACTGTTATAAAAGTCTAACCATTGGGAAAGGAGTAATGCTGGCTCAATAGTTAATAGATTGGCGGCTAAATGAAAGGTAGTAGTTTGAACCCCCTCATCTCCCTGCACAGGAGAAACATGTGTAATCCTGTTTTCAGTAAGAATATAGCCTTAAAAATCCTAAAGGTCAGTTTTAAAATTTTTATTTTATATTGGTGTAAATAAAATATTTGTGTACATTTTTTATTCTGTCCTGTAGGGTTGCTGTTAGTCAAAATAGACTCACTAGTAACCAGCTGGTTATTTTCTGACTTAACTCTTGGAAGCATGGTCTGAAGTTAATTTTTAATCTGAATATTAATAACATTTTATTAAACATTTAATATGTCTAAATAACACTGTAATGGAGAGGTCTTGCCGGAGTAGACAGTTATTTACCCAATTGAAAAATAAATACTTGTTAAAATCTCAATAAGAAGGAGGCATTATAGATTTGAGGAGTATCAATGTATTGTATAAAAACAGCAAGTACATACTTTTCCTTATTGCTAATTAAATCTATCTAAATATTTGAAAAGAAAAAAATGTATGCAATTCAGGAATACATTCTTTATCAAAGCAACAATCGAAATATAAATAAAAAGGCAGCAGTAAAAACATGTGCTAGGCAGGCTATGTTTATGATCTCCTGACAGAAAATGTATAAATAGAAAAAATTTACCACTCATTCAAGAGAGTTTAATGAAGCAGAACTAAGATCTCACACACCCTATCCGTCAGGTTGGGAATGTTGGCAATTGCTCAGTTTCATGTAAAATATCATTGTTCAATTCAAATCTCCTGAAAGAGAGGTCATTTCTTCCCTATTCAGTCAAGACAGTAAAACAGTTAAATTGTAATTGTTCCAGAAGTTTTCATTTTTTAAAAAAATTAATGTTAATGAATCTTTCCTGTCCCCACCCCTACACTTTTGAATGCAGGTATTACAGGGTTATGCTGTTCCAAGTCTAAGACAGAATCAATCTTTTCCATGCTCTCCACTCTGTGAAGAACATTTAATTGAAGCATATTGCAATGGAAAATGATTTATAGTGTCTAATAAGCATTCACAATTTAGAGTCTTGTTGTTCATAACAGCTTCCTAGAATAAGAGTCTCTTAGTGCACAAGTCTCTTCATAAAGGCTATTAAAAACACTGGACCTATTTAGCCATGGGATCTGATTCAGCAATAGACAGGATGAAGAATCTAGCACCAGCTAATACTTTCATAGGTATGTTTGCTAATGGCTAATAGAAAGGTTGCAGTGTGTAGGAAAGCTTAAATATGGGCCAGATTTTAGACAAAGGCATGCTTCCAAATTCTGAATGTTCATTTATATTTCTACAAGCTGCATTTACTGTGTTGGCCAAAAGAGACATATGGAGTTTTAACTATTCTCAAAGCTGCACATTTTTAACTTGCACATGAAAACATTTTAAAATTTGTTACATCAGCCTAGATCATATGCTAGGTCTTAATATTCGTCTCAAGCACTTCTTTGAATTATTTTGAAATGTTGGTATGAAAAAGTCACATTAACAGAACTCTAGAAGATAAATGAATGAATGGCAAGTCACTGATACTGTGATCCTGGATGTAATTTTGTACCATATATTTTACACATTCAAATAACTGAAAGAAAGTGTCAACATGTCTGTATTTTTTTGCCTGACTATTCTACAAATTGCTTGAGTTCAAGTCCCAAATCTTCAATACTCTAGCTCATTCTTTGGCCACCTGTGTTTCTGATATTGGCCAATGCCCATTGTTCCCATTGAAAAATCAGAAACATTGATTCCTTTCTCTATATGTTCCTTGCACTGAATTCAGTTACCAGATATGATGTTTTGACTGGGTCCTTTCTCTTGAATACCAATCACAGGTCATTTCTGCATATGGTGTTTGTCTTTTGATATGACTTCTCCAGCTTTCACTTGTTGCTATGCAAGATGGATAGGACTATGCAAATGGGCTGTGTTGAACTATCCACAAGGAGACTGGCCAGTCCCAAAAAACTACAAGAGAATTGGCTAGTCTCACTAATAAACTATAGACCTCTAGCTGCAGAGACAGGAATTCTTTCTCCAGCAGAAGTGATGGAATTCTTCACCCAGCCAGAGAAGAAAGACCTCCCCTAAACTGGTGAAATATAGGACATGCTTCAACAGCAGCAGCAGCAATGGCTGAACTGAAGAATTAATGTGAGATAGGACTTGGGGGTATGGAACCAATATCGGCATGATTAACTTTGTTGGACAATTATGCAAGAGGCGTTTATTGGTAAGACATGCTTCAGGACAGCAGCAGAAGTGATGGATGAACTAAAGAATTGATGAAAGATAGGATATGGGGGTATGGAGCCAATATTGACAGAACTGAGAACTTGGCAACACTTAATGCCACAAGACTGAGATGCTTCCATGCACATTTTGGGAGCTATCTTGACTCTATTTTGTTGTTAATTTGAATTATAATCTCTTAACTCCCCCAGTATGGTTCTGTGTGGTCTGTAGCTATTCCATAAGATTTTGGACCTAGTTATGCAGTAAGATTGGTGTTGAGATGAGTAGGAGGAGGCATGAGAGCAGTGGGATGTGTCTGACCTCATGGAAATTTGTTTTGTGTTATTGATGCTGTGGAAAGGGATAGTTTCCCACTGTGAATTTGGTAAATGTAAGATATGGTGCTACTCATGAGGCCCTTGCTTTTTTTTACTCTGTTGTATTCTCATTTCTCTTCCTAGAGTCAGTCTGCAGCAGCCAGATTCCACAGAGGTTTGTTTACTGGTTCTAATGAGGATTAGAGTGGAATGTTTACTTCCCAATGGGTGTGAATTGATTTGATTCACCCTGCCTGGTTTTAATTATTTTTGATCAAACATTCTTCTAAGTGGTATAGCACTGGTCTGCCCATTTGCTGTTCAGAGGTAACTCGTGAGTGTTGTGATGCTAAACACTGTGACACTGATGTGTCAAATGCAATAATGGTTACCTATGGTGGACAGGGTTTGGTGGAACTCTCCAATTAAACAAGCTTGGAAGCAGGAGTGGCTTCCGAAATAGCTTGCCTCTGGAAACTCTAGGAACAAGGAGAAGTTATGAAAGTTAATACAAGTGTTCAGGTCTTTCATTCATAGGGCTGCTATGAGTCATCCATGATTCGACGGCACATAACAGCAACAAGAACTACAAATATTGGAATATTTTCTTGAACTCTAGTCTTACTTAGAGAGCACCGGTGGCTTAGTGGCACATAGCTGCACTTAAATCCCAAAGGCACATGGTTCAAATCTACCAGCTGCTCATGGAAGAAAGATGGACAATCCCCTATGCAATTCACTGCCTCTGAAAACACACTGAAAAGTCAGTTATGGGTTGGTTCTGACTCGACAACATCAGCATTCTCACTTAGAAAACCTGGTAGCATTGTAGGTTAAGTTAAGGCATTGTGTGAAGAAAGATAAGAGGTGAGGCAGTTTCTTCCTCTTAATATTTATAGCCTCAGAAAGCCAATGGAGAATTGCCCTAAGTTGGCAAGCCTCAGTGGCAATGATGGCTGGTTCTATTTTGGTGAATCTCTTTTACTTAACAGTGTATCTCTTACTGATCTAAACAGCAGGATCCTCAGGGGACAATATCAGGCACACAGTGCTCAGACCAAATCCCTTAATCTCCCAGAATAATCTAGACATCTCTGTTTTATATGCCAAGACTCCTCATTTCAGTTAAAAATTGTTTTACTCCTTCAACAGAACATGGCACTGGTATAACGACAGGCACACAAGTCAATGGAACAGAATGGAGAATCCAAAAATAGATCCAGCCAACTGATAATTCGACAAGGAAATCAAAGCTATCAAATGGGGAAATGACAACCTCTTCAATAAATGATGCTGGCAAAACTGGACTTCTACCTGCACAAAGCTGAAACAGGATCCACATCTCACACCACACACAAAAATCACCTCAAGGTGGAGCAGAGGTGTGGGAGTAAAAACCCAAATCATGAAGTTCATAAGAGACAAAAATTAATGAATGGGACCTTCCAAAGATTAGATCCATGTGTGCATCAAAAACTTTTTCTAACAAGGTGAAAGGAAAAGTTACCAACTGGTAACAAACAAGAGTCTCATAACAAAAGTTTACAGAGTATTCCTGAGCCTCCACAATAAAAAGACTGATAACCCAATTACAAAATGAGCAAAAGACATGGGAAGACTTTTCACAGAGGAAGATATTTGAATGGCAAACAGACACATGAAGAAATGCTCAAAATCACTGGTAACAAGAGAGATGCAAATCACAACCACAATGAGGTAACATATCACTCCAGTAACAGTTGCAAAGTTTAACAGGACAGCAAGTAATAAATTTGGAGAGGATGTGGTGAGAATGTTGAGATGTGGGTGGGACTGTATAATGGTACAATCATTCTGTAGGCAGTTTGGCACTTTCTCAAAGAGCTGAACATAGAAATTCCATATAACCCAGCTATTCCACTACTTGGAATGTACCCTGAGTAAATGAGAACTGAGGCACAAATGGAGACTTGTACACCAATGTTCATAGCAATGTTATCCACCATCTCAAGAACATGGAAACAGCCCAAATGTCCAGCCTCATATGAATAGACTGAGAAATGATTTTGTAAATTATTACCTAACTTGGGAAGGACTGGAGAACATTATGCTGAGTGAACTAACTCAGTCCCACATGGACAAATAATGTATAAAACCATTATTGTAAAACGAGTATAAGTATCCAAGAGGTGGAGAGGGTAAAAGCAGAGGGATGAGAATGTGTAGGGGCAGGGGGAATTAGTGGTGGGGTTGTACAATTTGATGGGTGGGAGGCTGAGGGAAAGTGGAAGAATCTGTATTCAAATTTTGTAAATAAACTATTATAATAATAAAAAAAATAAACCCAAAACAAAATCACAAAAAAAACCCCTTTAATTGCACAATAAAAAAAAAAAATAAATTACTCCTGAAACCTGATTCAAAGACCTTCCTTGTCATTGGAAAGCTTATCTAAATTTAGTCACCTGCAGATCATAACATCCTACCCCTCTCTAACTCTTAAAAAAAAAAAGTTCGTGGGTTTCTAACAGCATATTCAAGAAATCTCAATCTCCTCCTCTACTTGGCACCAAAGAATCCTCCACAATCTGCTCCTGCCTTACTTTCTTGTTGTTATCTCTTCCTCACTCTTCCCAAAGTCCCCTTATGTCCCACCCACACACTGGCTAACACATTCTACATTCCTCCAATTTTCACTCTCTGTTTAACAATCTTTCTTCCCAGAATCCTGTGCCTTCATCTGCACTGTTCAGTGTTGAAGGGCAGCCTGCATCACAGACTCCTCACTAGATTTTTGCATGGGTTCTTAGGTTCTCTTTTCCTTAGACATCAGTTACATTTTATCCTTTTATAATGATTTATCACAAAAGATTTTAAGTCTTTGAGAGTTCCTATCTTACTTACCTCCAGTGTGTCCCTGTGGTCATGTAACACTTTGCACCTAGAACACACTCATCAAATCTTTGTTAAATTCAATTGGATGGTCTCAATACTATTCATATTACTGAAAAGTCACATGAGCTTTCAATCATTTACAAGAACTACATTTTAACTTTGTAAATCACATTATTTTAATTTCATTTCACTTAAAAGAAATGCCAGCTTCTAAAGTCATGTTTTCATCATTCGTAGAATAAAATAAGCATTGATGGGAAAGGTCTTTCTTTGTTCCTTAGAAATTATAGAAACCTACATAAAAAAGGTATAATAATCCAGTAATGTAATTTCACTGTAGTTTTTATTGCATTTTTAAAATAAAAAAATAAGGAATAGAAGAAAGATTATTTATTACTTCATGATACTCAAGTTTCTTTGTTACAAAGCTTAGAAAAGTTTAAATGTTTACTTAATAATCCCTAAAAATACAGGAAATAAACCAAACCATAGCCTTTGGAATTCAAGGGACTTTTCCTCTGTGGAAAAAATAAAATAATGCTATTCACTGCACTACTATATCACTTTAAAAAACATCCAGTAACAGCATGCATTTGGGGAGACCACAGCTAGTACTTTCAGCAGCTATTTGTCAGGGAGAAAAGAAGTTGTATATTTGCCCCTAAGTTAAATTTTACTGAGTGTGTATAACTCAATAGCCCAGTATTTGTCATCATATACCAATTAATTGATTTTCACACTTACAGAATGCCTTTCCCTTTACTAGGTAGTAGGCTAAGTGCTATGGAAAAAAAGGAAGGATTAAAAGATAGGGGAAAACAACATTTAGCTCTTTATGAGTTGTTGTTGTTACGTGCCATAGAGTCGTTTGCGACTCATAGCGACCCTATGCACAACAGCCCTAAACCCTGCTCTATCCTGCGCCAACCGCACCGCCTCTGACACACCCATCCCGATTACCCCAGTCACCGAGTCAATCCATCTCATAGAGGGTCTTCCCCTCCTGCGACGTCCCTCCACCCTCCCAAGCATGATGTCCCTCTCCAAGGACCCGTCCCTCCTGGCAACATGTCCAAAGTATGTCAGACGAAGCCCCAGAATCCTTGCCTCCAAGGAGCCGCTTGGTTTAATCCTCTCCAAGATGGATCTGTTTGTTTTCCTGGCAGTCCAGGGTACATTCAGTACCCTTCTCCAGCACCACAGCTCAAAAGCATCCACTCTCCTTCTGTCCTCCCTAGTCATTGTCCAACTCTCTGATGCATAACAAGCGATTGCAAATACCATGGCCTGTATCAGGCGCACCTTAGTCTCCAGAGAGACACTGTTGCTCCTGAGTACTTTAGAGAGGTCCCTAACAGCAGACTTTCCCATCACAATATGCTTTTTGATTTCCTGACTGCTGGTGCCAAGAGTGTTGACTGTGGAGCCGAGCAAAGTGAAGCTGTGAACAATCTCAATCTCTTCGTCATCCATCCTGATGCTGCCAATTGGTCCAGTGGTGAGAATCTTTGTCTTCTTGACATTGAGCCTCAGTCCATACTGAAGGCTGCAGTCCTTGACCCTTCGCAGCAAGTGCATGAGGTCCTCCTCAGTTTCAGCAAGCAGGGTTGTATCATCTGCATAACACAGATTGTTAATAGATCTTCCACCAATCCTGATGCCACAATTCTCCTCATAGAGCCCAGCCTCTCGGATAATCTGCTCTGCATACATGTTGAAAAGGTATGGAGACAGGATGCATCCCTTGCGCACACCCTTCCCAATTTTGAACCATGCAGTATTTCCTTGATCTGTTCTGATGGCTATCTCCTGGTCCTAGTATACGTTTCACATGAAAATCAAGTGTTCTGGGATTCCATTCGTCTCAGAGTTAGCCATAATTTGTTGTGATCCACAATCAAACGCCTTTGCGTAGTCAATTAAACACAGATAGACATTCCTCTGATGCTCTCAGCAATAATATCTCTAGTACTACTGCCTCTTCTAAACACAGGCTGCACATCTGGCAGTTCTCTGTTTTTGGGCTGTTCCAGTCACTTTTGGATAATTTTCAGCAGAATCTTGCTTACATATGGTATTAGTGATATTGTTTGATAATTTCTTCTCTGTCGGGCCACCTTTCTTTGGAATGGGAACAAATATAGATCTCTTCCAGTCACTTGGCCAGGTGGTTGTTTTTCAGATTTCTTAGCACAATTTGATGAGCACATCCATGGCAGCATCTGTTTGTTGAAATATGTCAATTGGTATACCGTTAATTCTTCGGGCCTTGTTTTTTGCCTGTCCTTTCACAGCAAAACAGATACTTCAGGAGAATGGGCTCTATGAGGAGGAATGTGGCATCAGGATTGGAGGAAGACTCATTAACAGCCTGCATTATATGGATGATACAACCCTGTTTGCTGAAACTGAAGAGCACCTGAAGTGCTTACTGCAGAAGGTCAAGGACTGCAGCCTTCCATATGAATTGAAGCTCAACAAGAAAACAAAAATTCCCACCAATAAGCCAACTGGCAGCATCATGATGGATGATGAAGAGATTGAGATTGTTAACAACTTTAGCTTGCTTGGCTACACAATCAACAGTCTTGGTACCAGCATCCAGGAAATCAAAAGATCAATTGTATTTGGTAAAATCTGCTGTCAGGGATGTCTCCAGATACTGAAAAACAATGTCAGTCTGGAGACTAAGGTGCGCCTGATCCAGGCGATACTCTGTACAATGATTAGGAATAATAGAAGGAGAATTGATGCCTTTGAGCTGTGGTGCTGGGAATAGTATTGAACATACCATGGACTGCTCAGAGAACAAGCAGATTCATACTGGAGAGGGTGAAACCAGGCTGCTCCTTGGAGGCAAGGATTATGAGGCTTCATCTGAATACTTTGGGCATGTTGCAAGGAGGGACTAGTCTTTGGAAAGGGATGTCATGCTGGAAGGGTGGAGGGACAGCACTAGAGAGGAAGACTCTTCATGAGATAGCTTGATTCAGTGACTGGGGTAATGAGGCTAAGTGTGTGAGAGACAATAAGATTGGCACAGGACAAAGCAGGTTTCTGGGCTGTTGTACATTGTGTCGCTATGAGTTGCAAGTGACTCAATGGTGCATAACAACAACAACAACAAAGAACAACACTGTCTATACAGTACCTCTGTATAGACATAATGTGTACGATTTTGTGCCACAACCAAGATGTCGGCAGTTCAAGTTCACCAGTTGCAGTGTAGGTGAAATATAAAAAATTTCCCATTATGATTTATAGCCTTTGAAACCTGATGGAGGTTACCAGTGAGTCAGGATTTGACAGTCATGGGTTTGTATTTGAGTCCAGTGTCTATGTAATTTTTTTACTTATCCTGGCATCAAGTAGACTATGACTTCTAGCAACCCTATGAACAATGGTTCTGACCTTTGACCTATCCTAAATCAATCTCACCATCTGTGACACACATGGCCCTATTGCTACAGGCACTGTCAATCTATCTAATCCAGGGTCCTTTCTCTCTTATTCTGTACTTGTCTTCTTCCAAGCATTATATTCTTCTCCAAGGACAGGTCGCTCCTGACACTATCCCCAATGTATATGACACAGAGCCATGGGGATGGTAGGCAGATCTAGAATTCAAAGTTTTCTGAGCTAGATTTTAAGGAATAACTAGGAAATAAAAATATGGGGAAACAATTCCTGCTTGAGTACTAAGTAGTAAGATATTGCAGAATAATGATTATCAGAATAAGAAGTTAATGTCACTAAAAGAAAGGTATAATTGGATTTTGTCCTGAAGGTGGTGGTGAATCTGACACTGTTATTGTCTTTGAAGGAAAGAAATAGAGGAACACTTTTGCAGTGCAGTAAGCTATGGCTTGATGCATCTAGATGATAAGCAAGAAGAGAGGTTGGAATTCCAAAGAAGATGTGAGACCAATGCATCTACAAGCATTATGATGCAGGAAAAGAGGGGCTAAAGTGAATGAAGTATCATAGAGGAAGAATTCTAGAATTTGGAAACCTAGATGTGCTGGTTGGGGAATAAGATGAGGCAGATAAATAGAAGTTGATTCACTAATCAAGGGACTCAACGGATTTTATCACACTTCTAAAGAAAATGAGAAAGATCAATTTTATATTCGAAAGAGTCTAGTATTAAAGATGAGTCTAAATTACACGTCTTGAGGTAGATGATACACATGAAGTAATATGGGTCTCATTGATGGTAAGTTGGAAATGAACTGTAGCTGACCCTCCAATGGCTTTTCAGAGATGGTAAAGTGCATAAGAGGAGATTGTCTATCTTTCTCCCATAGAGCCAATGCAGGATTTGAACTATCAGAGATGGGCTGTATTTGGGTTAGCAGACAAACTTCCTATGGACTATGCTACCAGATCCTCACATAATAAAAAAATATTATTAAATCAATATGCACTGCTTTGAAAAAATGTTGTTGTTGTTGTGTACCATCGGAACCGACTCATCGTTGACCTTAAGGCGAGTTGTCAGAGGCAGTTAATTGCACTGAAGGAGATTGCCCAACCTTCTCCCATGGAGCAGCTGATGGCCTTGAACTGTGTGCTTTTGGGATTGTAGTGCAGCTTCTTGCAACTGTGCCACCTTGAAAGAATAGAACTTGACAATTATTTTTCATATTAAAATATATGATATATGAATCATAAGCCAAGAGAAGAGCTTGAAGAGAGGTTCATTAACTGCTACCAAAAGTCAAGGTTATTAATTCCCATTTATTTCTGTGACTAAAATTGAATGGGAAACCAACTGCATCAGAATGTCCAACCTATCACTTTTTTTCCTGAGAAAAAGGTGTCTAGAATGGCAATGTTTGTATTTGGGTTAAAATAATGCTCATTCATTATTATAACTACCACTAATGTAGACTAGCTCTCATTTTATGCTCCAGTATTTGTAACTGACATTTTAGTGCAGACAGTCTTTGCTTAGCAATGCTAAATGAGGGAGTTCAATTAGTGTTCTGATTTCTAAGGCTCCTCTTTTCATTATAT
>NW_006399815.1:11155809-11182994 GCF_000299155.1 Elephantulus edwardii
TTGCTTTCTTATTTGCCTTTTTGGAGAAACATTACATACTTCAAAAGTAGAAAATCTTTTCAAAAAGCCATAGACTATTTTTTAAAATCACTAGAATAGAATATGAGAACTATAAACTTTATGTTATCTCTAGGGAGCTCTGGTTACCAAGTGGTAAGGTTTTATGATGTCAACCCAAAGTCAGGCAGTTTGAATCCACTAGCTGCTCTCCTGAGATTTACAGGTTCTGAAAACCTGCTAATGGGTCAGCTATGCATAGGTGCTGATTTCACAGTAATTAGTTGGTTGTTGCTATGAGACTAGTTATGATTTCTTAGAACTTTCATAGTTCTAATGCACTGGAAAGATTCCAGTGCATTAGCCATGGGCCACATGTGGCTATTAAAACTTAAATTATTTGATATTACAAAATTAATTTCCATAATCACACCAGTTGTATTTCTATAATTCAACTGTACTCAAAAGCAGAGGCAGAGAAGATTTTCACCATCACAGATATTTCTGTGAGATAACCGTGAATCAAACCATTGTTTTTACCTAATGATAGGACACTACCATAATCTGTTCAGTTCTGTTTGTCCACAATCAGTCCAAGAATTTGCATATTACATGATCATTAATGTTACTGAAAATGTGGATAATTTAGACTGTAGCCAATATGACAGCTGTTCACAAATATGGTCCTGTGGTCAAAGTCCCAGAATAGCTCCTGCCACACTTATGAGAAAGGTCAATTCAGAAAACTTTATTTATATACTTTACTGCCTTCCTTAAGGGGCCATATTTATCCATAGGACTCAAATTACTCCTTAGATCTCTGAGCAAACGTCTTCACAGAAGTCACTCCAAAATAATTCATACTTTTAACCAAACAGTTGTTAATTCTAAAGTATCCTATAACATTTCTTTTGTAAATATATAGACATACATAATGTGACCCTCATTACGTCTCAAGAAATCAGCCCACACTATTTGTTTTCTCTAACTCAAACATTGGAACATCAGGAGAAATGAGGTAGAGAGGCCCAAGCGTGGAAATTGCCAGTGGGCAAGGTTTTTCCTTCTCAACACATTAGATAATGTAATTAAACAAATGGTTTGTGAGCAGCGCAGAAATATCTTGCTGTTCTGCAATTTGTTGAACACAAAGATAACATTCAATAGATCCAAGAAAAACCTTGCAGGGTTAGGCCTTCCAAAATCACTATGGTTTTGGATTCAGTCTTACAGTAATGGTCAATTTAATTATCAGCTTTCACGGAACATAAAAAGAGCATTATGATAGTTCATCAAAAGGAAAAAAATATCTCAAACCAACAAAATCTGAGGTGGAAGGCATTTGATCTAATTGGCTCTAATTTTATGCACTCACCCTGCTATCTCTTGACTGTTAGTCAGAATCAACTTAATGGTAGAGCTTTGGTTCTGCGGATTATAAACAATGCTACAACCATTAAATAAATTCCTCTTAGATAGATAAAATATTATAGAAGGAGATTGACTTTTAAAGAATGCTGAAGAAGGTAGACTTATAAATTAGAAACTCTGTTAATAAACTTAGCTAATTAAAGCACTTAATGAATGGAGGGAACCCACCATTCTAAATCTCCTGCTGGTACTAGAGAATTCTCATTTGCTTGTTGAGAGGGATAATCAATTGAAGGGCACATTTTTCTTCTCTTTGTTCTTTCCCATCAATTTTAATGGGTACAGAACATCAGTCACACAAAATGTAATGGGACAAGAAGATGGATGAGTACATCTGAAGCTACTAGTCATAGGACAGAAAACATCCTGATGAGGTGACTGCGGCAGCAGGGTTCAACAATATGGCCTGGGCAACATTTACTAAGTGTACCTGTGTTGTGACATGATTTGAGAATAGCACTCAGGAAAATCAATCTCCAGACATAATTTATCACATTCCTATAGGTCAGACACTCAAAGCCATATTCTCAAAATATGCTCCAATGACACTTTTAATTCAAGAAAATGATTTAAACTAGCCACAAAGTGGATAAAGAGGAGAAAACACTAACCTTATGGGATCTGACCTTGTTTCTTAAGTGATTAAAATTCCTTTGAAAGAAACATTCTCTTATAGCCCAGAAATTATGTCCCTGTGTTACAAGATAAATTTACTCACCCAGTGGGCCCTTGTATCACCCCATATTACCCCCTTCAGGACTCAATTGGGCAATCCTATTGGCATTGGTTGCTGTAGGCTCCCAGCTTTTTCGGTTCTGAGAAACAAATCCAGGACTATCAAGTCTAATGTGATGGCTGGGTAATGCTGGAATGCAAATGCATAACTGCTCTGCTTTACTTGGGAACAACTCTGGAGAACTATCCCAGCTCCAGACAGCCCCAATTCATAGAGAGTTTTGAATGAATAGCACTTCATGGTTATTTGTCACATTACAGTATGTGATTAATGGGGCAGAATCCTAAGATTGGAGAAAAGTCTGAAGGGAAGTTTGTACCTGCCTTGAGCTGAAGCCTCCGTTGCAAGAGACTCAAACATATTAATCACAGTTTTATTTTTTCCCCTGTTCAGACTTACTGTCCTCATCTCCAAAAACTAAAACTCTTAAGAAAGTATTCATTAGCAATTTTCATTCTTATAATTCTCAATCCAGAGAATAATGTGTGTGTGTGTGTGTGTGTGTTTACCTATACCACTAATGTTAACTGTTGCATGTAAATTAAATTGCATGATAAATTAAATGTTAGGCTGAAAAACAATGCTAATGTATAGAGTTAGGTTCACAATTAGTAAATAATATAATATTAATTTATCAGAATTTCCATAAATGCTTTGTTTTTCTGGTATCTTAAAACCTTTAAATCATGCCATGATTGTTGGTTTAATTAGTTTTAAAAACACATTATAGTTACTAGTTTAAGAATTTTGACATATTATATTTAAAAGCTTAGGTGGTTTAATGATTTAATTGGGTCCCAAAAAAGACAGTTGTTCTCCTTTTTTTAAAGTTTCAGGACAACGTTAGCCATCAGAGGACTGTTATTTTTTTAAATTCTGGTATTTTTTAAATGGAGTAGACATTCACATAAGGCCTTGTTAGCTGAATTTTTCTGTAAGTAATAATTTATTATGATATTAAAGGTAAAGTCTAAGCTTATTTTAAACATATTACAGAGAATTCATCTCAAATTAATGCCTTTAACTCACTAATTTTTGTGTGTGTATGTGATTTATGAAACACAAAGAACACTGACCAGAGAGCAGTGAGATCTTCAAAGGCGTCAAAGCAAACTTCAAAGTGAGATGCTACTTTTAAAATGATTTTCTGGCTGTTGTGAAGATGAGAACTAGATACGTAGTGAGGAGAAAGGGAAGGGAGGCTCTCCGGGGCAGTTCTTATCACATTGGTAATTTCCTTACTGGGTGTTCTCAATGATGCCACCATGATACACGGTGATCATGTTCATCAGTCACAAATCAAGTGTCAGTTACTGAGCCAGAAAATAGCAACCCATCAAGCAGGCCATTTCATGAATGCAAGCTTAGGCCACAATGGTGGAGGGGCGGTTAATATGTATCATGTCCTTTAAATCCTTTCATAATTTGTTTTTATCAGTTACAGAAGCACAATTGAATTTTTCTGAAATCTAGAAATTGGTTACCATCCTTTCAGAGACTATGACAGTATCAAAGGTTTGTAAGGCACCCGCTATATAAATCACTATTTAGCATAGTTCTAACAAGCATTAGACTTTTTATACTTCTTGTTATGGTGTGCCTTCCAGCTGGAACTGACCTACAGCTGAGACTTTAGTGGGTTTCTTACATGGGAGGAGACTGCCCATCCTTCTCCATTGGAGCAGTTGGTGGGTTCAAACCATGTGCCTTCAGGATTGCAGTGCAACTTGTACCATTAGGCCACCAGAGTTATATCCAAATGGACCCAGTAAATTTGTAAGACTTGGTGAGTTACAGATAGCACTTAAATCTTTTTGTTAATAGTCTGCACATATTCATATCAAACATATGAAAACATAACGAATATGCTTGCTTAAGTCATTCCTACTGGTAACACTTTAATTCACTCAAGTGGTGACAATTTAGATGCGTTTTACTATTTGAATGCTGAATATAATTAAAAACCCATTCTGTGAAGTTGGAACCAACTCATAGCTGACCATCTAGTGGGTTTTCCCAAGGCTGTACACTCGCTGGAGGAGACTGCTCCTCCTCCTCCAGTGGCGTCACTGGTGAACGTAAACCTCCAGAGAGGTGCGATCTTTGGGTTAGCAGTGTTAATATCTACAGACTACGACACCAGAACTCCCTGTTGTTGTTTGCTTTTGAGTTGGAACTGACTCATAGCTGGCTCTCCAGCGAGCTTTCAGAACCAATAAATTGCACTGAAAGAGATTGCCCATCGTCTCCCAAAGAACAGTTGGTGGATTCAAACAATGTACCTTTAGGATTGCAGGACAGCTTCTTACCACCAGGACACCAGTGATCCCAGAACTCTCTAATGGATAAAAATCATTAAAAATAGAAAAGAATAAATGAAACTATCTAATTCATAGGTAGCTCTGGAGAATAGCTGCTCCCTGGGAGAAGGATTGTAAATCACCTTCCTCTTCTGAAAAACAGCTAGAGGGTCAGCTAGGGATTGGCTCAAACTTGACAACACACAAGAACAGCACCATCTTTTTTTATACCAATGCAGAAGACCCTAAGATATTTTTAGCCAAAATTTTATATTCAAAGATATATGATTATATTTCATTGAATATTCCCTGTTTCATAATTTTTATCAATTCTTGAAGGTTGTGTAATTTACAAATAGGTGGAGTTCTCCTTGGAGACAAAGATGAAAAAGCTTTACATCATTTACTTTGGTCATGTTGCTAAGAGAGGCTATTCCTTGGAGAGGAACATGGTGCATGAAAGATCGAAAGATAGCAGAAGAGAGGAAGCCTACAACCAGATAGGTTGATACACTGACTGCAGTAATTGATTCAAGTATGTCAGAGATGATGAGGATGGCACAGGTTAAGACAGGGCTCAGATATGTTGCTCCTAAGATTGCTGTGATTCTTACTTGACTTAATGACACCTAATAACAACAAGAGGCCCACACTTTATAAGTGGTTTTAAAATGACCAAGATATGAAAGGCTGTAAAAATACCTTTGATTCTTTACTCTTGATTTACAGATTTCCCCAGGATATGAAGAAGATTCCAGTCTGGCACGGAAAAATATGATTGACTTTTTGGTTCCAGTTCAGAACTAATAAAATTGGGACATAAATCTAGGGTCAAAAGAATGCTTTCAAATGTAAACTCTGTAATCTGGTGAGCCTTGTATCTCAAGTTACCTCTGGGATACTGAGTTAAATAACTTTACTATTTTCCTCATTAGATAGTGAACTATCTATCTAACCAACTAATTTTAAGGCTTAGATATATCTTAACAGGGTCACTGATACTGGGTAAGTTTTAGGGGTGTTATGTGGTGGTCAATAGACAGCAAATCATAATGACCCAATGAACAGCAAATCTGAACCTTGCTCTATCCTGTTCAGTCCTCAAGATCAAGGGCATTGTTGTAGTAACTGTGCCAGTTCATCTAGTTGAAAGTGTGCTTCTCTTTCTCTGATGCTCCACTTTTCCCAGAAAGATGTCTTTTTTCAAGGGTACTGGATATATAAGGGGAGATTATCTTTAGTCTCTTTATATTCAGCATGGCTTAAAGGGTAACAAAACTTTAGTAAGTAATAACTAATAATATACTTAAAGTCTTCCTTGAGCTTTTTTTAACCTCAAGGAACTGAAGAACAAATTCAAACCTCGAGTTGTTATAATCAAGGATGCTTTCGGCAGAATGTTAAATGATCCAGGAAGTATTAAAAGAAGATAGAAAGAACATACTGATTCATTGTATCAAAAGGAATTGGAAGACACAGAAGAATTTAATGAAACAACATATGAGCAAGAGCCTATGGTGATGAAGGAAGAACTTCAAGCTGCTTTGAAGGAAATAGCAAAAAATAAGTCCCCAGGAATAGGTAGTATACCAAATGACCTATTTTAGCTAACAGATGCTGCCCTGGACGTGCCTGGAGAGCAACCACTTGGCCAACTGACTGGAAGAGATCTATATTTGTTTCCATCCCCAAGAAGGGTGACCCAACAGAATGTGGAAACTATAGAACAATATCATTGATTTCACATGCAAGCAAGATTCTGCTGAAGATTATCCAAAAACTACTGGAACAGAACATCAGAAGAGAACTGCCAGAAGTCCAGGCTGGGTTTAGAAGGGGTCATGGTACTAGGGATATTGTAGCTACTGTTAGATGGATCTTGGCTGAAAGCAGGGAGTACCAGAGGAATGTCTATCTGTGCTTCATTGATTATGCAAAGGCGTTTGACTGTTTGGACCATAACAAACTGTGGCTGACTCTGAGAAGAATGGGAATCCCAGAACACTTGATCATGCTAATGTGAAACCTATACTTGAATCAAGAGGCAGTCGTCAAAACAAAGCAAGAAAACCCTGTATGGTTCAAAATTGGGAAGGGCATGTGCCAGGGATGTGTCCTGTCTCCATACCTTTTCAACCTGTATGCAGAACAGATAATCCAGGAGGCTGGGCTCTATAAGGAGAAATGCAGCATCATGATTGGTGGAAGATCTATCAACAATCTGCGTTATGCAGATGACACAACCCTGCTTGCTGAAACTAAGGAGGACCTGAAGCGCTTGCTGCAGAGGGTCAAGGACTGCAGCCTTCAATATGGATTGAGGCTCAATGTCAAGAAGACAAAGATTCTCACCACTGGGCCAATTGGCAGCATCAGGATGGATGGTGAAGAAATTGAGATTGTTCACAGCTTTAGTCTGCTTGGTTCCACAATCAGCAGTCTTGGCACCAACAGGCCGGAAATTAAAAGACATATTGCGATGGGAATGTCTGCTATTAGGGACCTCACTAAAGTACTGAAGAGCAACGGTGTCTCTCTGGAGACTAAGGTGCGTCTGATACAGGCCATGGTCTTTGCAATCACATGTTATGCATCAGAGAGTTGGACCATGACTAGGGAGGATAGAAGGAGAATTGATGCCTTTTAGCTGTGGTGTTGGAGAAGAGTTTTGAGGGTCCCATGGACTGCTAAGAAAACAAACAGATTGATCTTGGAGAGGGTTAAACCGGGCTGCTCCTTGGAGGCAAGGATTCTGAGGCTTCGTCTGACATACTTTGGTCATGTTGTAAGGAGAGACCAGTCTTTGGAGAAGAACATCATGCTTGGGAGGGTGGAGAGCCGGTGCAGGAGGGGAAGACCCTCTATGAGGTGGAGTGATTCAGTGACTGTGGTAATTGGTAATTGGGATGGGTGTGTCAGAGGCAATGTGATTGGCACAGGATAGAGCAGGGTGTAGGGCTATTGTACACAGGGTCGCTATGAGTTGCAAGTGACTCAACGGCACTTAACAACTAGAAGAACAACAACATACTTAGTGCCATCTGGACTTCAATTAATGGAAAAAATTTTTAGTATATGATTCAATTGACTAAGTTTTGTTAAAGTGTACAGTTTAAAAACATATGTTCATTATTTTCTTAGGCTATTTCAGCTTGCCAGGTTACACAGTCAACACTCTTAGAATCAGCAGTCAAAAAAATCAAAAGACAAAGCGCAAGAGTGCTGAAGAGCAACAATGGCAGTCTAGAGATTAAGGTGCACCTGATCCAAGTCATAGTCTTCATAGTTACTATGAATCAGATAGCTGGATTAAAGTTGACAGAGGAAGAATTGATGCCTTTGTGATTTGGTGGCTGAAAAAGAGTATGTACCATGGGATTCCTAGAGAAATATCGGGTATGTGTTAGGTGAAACCAAGCCACTCTTTGGAGACAAGAATTTAGAGGCTTTGTCTCATATACTATGGGTATGTTGACAGGAGGGACTAGTCCTTGGAGGAGTATATCAGGCTTGGAAGTTTTGAGGGATAGCATAGGAGAGGAAGACCTTGGATGGGATAGATTGACTTATAAACTCAGGTAATGAGGGTAAGTGTGTCAGAGACAGTGCAGTTAGCTCAGCATAGAGCACTGTACAGAGCTACTGCGTGACCCTATGGAAGATATGAGGTGTAGTTGCTCTATGACACAAAACAACAGCACCAACAAGGCTTTATAGGACTGTAACTGAGATTTTAATATTAGGAGAAATTTTCATTTAGTGTTAGAGTAATTATGATACTCAAAGGACATCATCTCTAAGGAAAATGCGGACTTATTTCAGTAAATTCTAAAACCATCCCCCTAAAGTCTTTCAATGTAAACTAGAACTTTGGGAATAAGTTGTTTAACAATTTAGCCACACATTACTATTTTTTAAAGAAATATAAATAATGTAATACAGAGATGTATTAAACTATTTTGATGAAAATATAAAATTCACTTTTTCACGTAGAAGGCAGCAAGGAAAATAATAGTTACTGATAATTATTTTATCAAACACAATAGTATAATGCTTTCTACATCTATATATATTAAGCATGCTCTTTTTCAGATATTTTGTTCAAATAATCATTTAGTAACAATCTTGAATGTGACCTTTTATGACACTTTGTTCAACTCTATTTCTCCTAAACCTAATGTTGTATCTTGAACGATGGTTATTTGTGTATATCACTAAAACTTGGTGGACAGTAAACCCTATGAGGGTGGAGATCTCGTCTCAGTTTGGGTTATATCATCATATTACTCTGCAGATAGAACTCATTCTTCATTTAGCTATTCACTCTTTACTAAAGAACTATCTCTATGGATTATTGGGTTAGAGGCTGAGAATGCAGAGACTGAGGACAATGCTTTTCTGGTACAGAGTTTCATAGACCAAAGAAAGCCGTAAACCTGATAATTAAAACAAAATGAACATTAAGTATGCCTTAAGCTGGAGAAAAGCACGAGATAATCTGAATGAGAGAAATGAAGACTTCTTAGTGCAACTCCTCTGGGAAGATTTCTTGGGAAGGTGATACTTGTTTCAATATTTAAGGAACATAAGTTAGTAATGGGAGGAGTGGTGGTCCAGTGATATCATTCTCAATTTCCATGTAAGGATCCGGGTTCAGTTCCTGGCCAATGGCCTTCATGCAGCTACCTCTTCTCAATCATAAAAGTTTTGCATGCAAACACATTTCAGAGCAATTTCTAGACTAAGTTGGAGAAAATGCCTGGTAATGGACTTCCAAAAACCAACTAATTAAAAGTATTTATGACAACAGTTTGATCTACAACTAATAACAGGAATGGCCATTTGTTCCATTGTCTATGGCGTCACCACGGTTTATGGACCAACCTCAATAACCATCAATAATAGCAATACTGTATTTAACTTGAAAATAGCAAACTCAACTTCATGCCACTGAGTAGGAATTGTATCATAACTGACACTCCAGTGAGGCTGTAAATCACATAAGCGAAGATCGTCCAGTTTTCTCCCATGGAGCAGCTGGTGGATTTGAACTGCTTCCTACTGGGTTGGTAACATAACCCCTTAACCACTGGTCCACAAGCACTCCTTAGCCAATTTGAGAAGAATAAGAAAAGTTTAGGGAGAAAGAATAGCCACTTACATTTAGCTGTTCAAAAGATAAGGAATGACATTACCAATTATTTGCCAAAGTTCCTCCAGTGGCAAAGCTGAATGTGGCATTGCTAGCCAAAAGGTCAGTAGTTCAATTTACAGCTGCTCCTCAGGAGAAATATGGGCAGGTTTCTTTTACAAAGCTCTTTCCATAAAGATTTATAGCCTCAAAAACTTGATGGAGGGTTACTATGAGTTGAAATTGACTCGATGACAGTGGGTTTTGCTATTAGCCAACTTAAATATTTATTGATCAGTTCCGTGGATAATTTTAGAGTCCTTAAAAAGAGTTAGGCTTCCAGCAAATATGATAATGTGAGTATGGGTTTTGGAATTTTCCAAATCCTTGATTGAGTTCCAGATGTGTTTTGTCATATTTCTTTACACTATGAATTTGTTTCTTAATTACTTTGTACCTCTGTAAATTAGGGGCAATATCATATCTCACAGGGTCCGTTAGATTTAAATGATATTGTAACCACTGCCAAAGTTGCCATGTATTGTATACCTGTAATATGTTGTTAGAGAGCTCTGATGGACTAAATGGTAAGAAATTGAGCTGTAAATCCAAAGGCAAATGGTTTAAGTCCACCAAAAATTCTGTGGCCGAAAGGTGGGCAGTCTCCTCCTGCAAGATTTACAGCATCTGAAAACCTATGGGAGGGTCAGCCATGAGTTGGTTATGACTTGATGGTACATAACAATAAGAACAATAAGAATGTGGTATTGTTAGTTTCCACCAAATTTTTTTCTAAAGCATAATGACCTTTTATGTACAGAGTAAGCCTGTGTTTCATAAGATTTTCAAGGCTGTGAGTTTTTTAGAAGCTGATCAATAGATTTATTTCCTTAGGTATTTTGTATGAGTTCAAACATTAATCTTATGTATAGAGAGTCATCTAGTGCTTAACCTCTCTCTGTCTTCCAGGGATTTTGTGATGCAGAAAACCCTTTAAACATAATATCTCATTTAATCTTCAACAAACTACTTCAAGGTTGATGATAAAAGGAAGGAGACTCAAAACTAATTAATCAACTAGCTGACAGAGAAGATGTAAGTGGTATAATTGTTTGACTTCAAAGCTCTATACATATTGCCTCACCCATGTATGGCATGTGCGTTTTGTTTAGTATTACACTCATCTAATAGTGACATTCCATGTGTCATGTTGATCAAATATTTTTACTATCCTTCCTTTCCCAATTCTATCAATGTTAAAAACTATGCAAGAGCTCTGGTGGGTGGCATATTCCATACAGAGTTGTGCTGCTAATCCAAAGGCTGCATCTCTCTGGTGGTTCAAAGCTCCTATCAGCAATTTGAGAGAAAGATGGACAATCTTTTCCTTGCAAGAGCATCAGATGTGAGTTGATTCTGACTCAACAGTGACAAGTGAAATGAAAGAGAAGCATAAAACACTATGGAAATAAACATCACTCTAAAAGTTGATAAAAGAGAGGACAGGAACATAATATCTGTCTATTACTGGTCAATTTATCATGTCTGCATGGCTCTATTCTTTTAAATAAACTTATAAACAAACAATATTCAGACAGATCTTATTCTTTTAATTTACTTCAATCTCTCCTTGCATCTATAGGGTTAGAAGGATAGTAGGGATGGTTGCACAAATGTTAGAAGCTCAGGTACCAACCACAAGTAGTGGTTCAGACCCACTAGATGTGGCATGAGAGAAAGATGGAGAAAATGGCTTTGATAAATACCTGCAATCTCAGAAGTCTTGTAGGACATTTCCATTATGTCCTTTAATGTCACTATGAGTTAAATTGACTCAAAAGCAACTGGAACATAACAATGCTAAGAAGCTATTCTTTTCTCCCTATAAGTAAAAACTCCTCAAACATCCTCATCCTATCTCTTGCTCTAATCAGGTTGATCTTTTAATTTAATGTCAATATAGGGCTATAATTCATATTCCTATGCAGATGACACAACCCTGCTTGTTGAAACTGAGGAGGACCTGAAGCGAACTGCAGCTTTCAATATGGATTGAAGCTCAATATAAAGAAAACAAAGATTCTCACCACTGGACCAATTGACATCATAATGGAGAAAAAGATTGTTAACAGCTTCAATTTGTTTGCCTCCACAATTAATACTCTTGATACCAGCAGCCAGTAAATTAAAAGATGAATTGCGTTGGGAAAGTCTTCTGTCAAAGACCTCTCCAAAGGTACTGAAGAGCAATGATGTCATTCTGGAGACTAAGGTGTGCCTCACACAGGCTGTAGTCTTTGCAATTACTGGCTATGCATCAAAAAGCTGTACAATGACTAGGGAGGATAGAAGAAGAATTGAAGCCTTTGAGCTTTGATGCTAGAGAAGAGCACTGAATGTACCATGGACTGCTAGGAAAACAAACAAGTTCATCCTGGAGAGGTGAAGCCAGGCTGGTTCTTGGAGACAAGGATTCTGAAGCTTCTTCTGACCTACTTTGGACATGTTGCAAGGAGGGACCAGTCCTTGGAGAGTGAAGTCATGTTTGGGAGGGTAGAGGGATAGCACAGGAGAGGAAGACCCTTGATGAGATGGATTGATTCAGTGACTGGGGTAATGGAGGTAGGTATGTCAGAGACAATAAGATTGGCACAGGATAGAGAAGGGTTTAGGGCTGTTGTACACAGGGTTGCTATGAGTCGCAGGCGACTCGACAGCACATAACAACCAACAACAATATATGTTGGATACCAAATATACGATTTTCAACTGACCTGTTGTTGTTTCATACTGTCAAGTTGGAACTGACTCACAGCTGACCCTCCAGTGGGTATTTAGAGTCAGTTAATCACACTGGAAGAGACTGCCCATCTTTCTCCTGTGGAGCAGCTGATAGATTTAAACCAAGTATGTTTGGGCTGGCAGACTAAGTCCTTATCTCTACGCTGCCAGAGCTACTGTCCTTGATTTAAATTGTTTCATGAAACCTATTAAATGATTCTTACCTTATAGAACTGTCTTTCTCTGCAATGTTCATTGTGTTAGCATCATGCATTTCTTCTTTTGCCTCCTTATTACTTCATGGCAATTCCTCCGTGAAGGCTACCATCTTAGTTTATGCTTCTTTTATATCCTATGCTGATACTTAGCAGAGTACAAAGGATGAAGTAGGTCCAGAGAAATTACTGTAATTATTTCATATAAATCCTCTTTCACAAACTTTACTTTAAAAAAATAACAAAACCGCAAACATTACCATCTGAATTTTACCAGATTCAATTGCAGCAAAACATTACTATCACTGATTATAGTAGTATTTGTTCATCTGTGGGTTTATTTTTTTTTAAACTAAGTATTTTAGAAATTTACTGTTCACATCTTGAAAGGGTCATTTATTTATTTTTTTCTAATAAAGGTACCTGAACCAGGCCCTTAAGAGGTTTGGGAGCAAGAGGTTAGATCAGAAAAATCTAATTTCCACTGAGATGAGAGCAAGTTTCTAAAAAGCTACATAAAACAGAAGTGGGGGGAGGTGAGAAAGCTTCACAAGGGCCCAAACAACCATAAAGAGAGATTTACAGCTTGTTACAGAATGGCACAAATTAGCAATTAGATGTTATATGTTGAAACACAGGAAAATATGGGCCTGCTACCTTTTAAGCTTTTTGTTGAAGGAAACAATGAACTCTTCATAATAACCTTTTCAAAGCTGTTATTCCACACTGAGTATGATAGATTTAAGAAATGAAGAAATGGATACAGCTGGAAGACAGAGGAAGATGGGATGGGTTATGTTGATGCCTTTGGAAATGCCGCATTTAGATGTGAAAAGCACAGCTGTACTTGAATGATCTAGAATTTGACATCTGACGACAAAATTATCACTCACTGCTACCTAAGCCCCCATGACTGACAAGGAGACATTTCTTAAGAATAAAACCTGAACATCTTATCTGACATATGTAAGAGTTGAGAGAAAATGGAATCTGAAAAAGACTTCACAGCTGAGACTGGCCCTGTTCCGGACGTTCTGCTCATCTTTCCACCAACAAAAAGAAATATTTCAAAAGCAGGGCCTCAGAAACCTTTCACAGAAACAGAATCTAAATACAGCTCCTTGAGTGCCTAGTGATATCATTCTTGTGCTTTTCTTAATCATTTAATAAGATTGATTGACTACCGAGTAACTGACTTGAGAAAATCCTATATATGAAAATGTGCTTATAAAAATGAAGCCATTGACTACTGTCGAAGGATTTGTCACTACGAATTAATCTACAGAAACAGTTCCTCTTCTTGCAAAGTTAAGAAAACATGGTTGGCTAAAGATGTGCGGCTCATTTGTTACTGTCTTACATGATTGGAAATAAGTAACAAATGTATATGTGTTAAGTAATTATGCAAATCACATGATGTATTTTAAAATCTTTTCAACAAAAATTGAAATGAAAGATTTTTTCTTATCAAAGTATCCTGCTTACTCAGCAAATTCAGGTGAGTCAAAGAGTCATATATATCAGCTTATCCATTAGCCAAGCTTTCTGCAACTCATCTCCCTTGTGTATATTATAGAGGCAGTGAAAATATTTTCCTAAATTATTTCATGTAAACAGACATGTGATGAGAGATGTTAGGTTAGACCTTCTCCTAGTCTACAATAATTAAATAAAGGATGAAATATGAAGCAATTAGATGGAGATACTATAACAAATATGTCATAGTTTGGTCTATTTGGTAGGAAAAGGCACATCTCTTATGGGTGCTAATGAATATATTCTGACTTCTAGCCACCCCAAGTGACAAACTAGAGCAGCCACAAGGGGTTTTTTAATGGGCACAAGAGCTCCAGATATTTTTACCAGATGAGCCACTGGGTAAGTTAAAGCCCCCAATCTTTTGGATAGTAGCAAGTGCTTAACTGCTATGTCACCAGAGTTCCTTACTTAACTTTATGGTGAAACTTCATCTCACATACTTTGGGCATGTTGTGAGGAGGGGCCAGTCTTTAGAAGAAAACAATCATGCTGTGAAAAGTGAAAGGTCAGAGAGAAAGAGGAAGGACCTAAACAAGATGAATTGACACAACTGTTATACTGTGCTTGATCATAAAGATGGTACAGAAAATCAGAGATCATAAAGATGGTACAGAACAGGGAAACGTTCAGATCTGTTGTTCATAGGGTCACTATAAGTTGTAGTCAACTTGACTGCACCTAAAAACAATAGCAACTCAACTCTAATGGAATGCTGGTGGCACAGTGTTTTATTGTTAAGCCAGAAATTCAGAGGTTCAAATCCATCAGCTGCTCTGAGGGAGAGAATGGTGGGCGGTTTTTTCATGCAAAATGTTTGATGTTGATGTTGCTATCGAATCAATTTTACTACTGATCTTATTTTTCAGATGCATATTTTTTCAAAGTAATGCTTTAAATTTTATGTAATAATTTGTACATTTTGCTTGATAAATTTAACTATAACTTATTAATATAATTAACATGGGAGAAAGATGGGCACTTTCCTCCATGGAATTTATAGTCTCTGCAAAGCCACTAGAGGGTCACCAATTAGTTGAATTTCATAGTACATAGCAACAATTTAGTTAATTGACTACAATGACTGATCAAAATGTACTTTTCCTTCACCCAACTCACTTTCCAAAAATGTTTCTACCAGTGTATAAATCTTTCCTTAGTTACTTAAAATAATAATCTAATACCATTATAGTCCTTTTGTGACTAATTTACTATAGCTGGAGGAACTAGATGGAGGAATACTATGAGTCAGAATTCACTTAAAGGCAGTAGGTAAATTAACCACAATTTAAAGAATTTATGTTTACAAAACATTTTGCACATCCAACCACTCTAACATTTAAAGTTCTCTTTAAGCCCTTTAATAAGGGAAATTCTACAGGAAGTGCAGGTTTTATTTTAAAACACTGGGGGTCTCTGTGTGGTACCAAGGATTAAGCCAGCAGCTACTAACTGAAAGGATGGTTTGAATCCACTCAAAGATGCCTTGGAAGAAAGGGGTGTTTTCTAAAGTTGGCAGCTATGAAAACCTTATGGGACATATTTCTACTCTGAAACACATTGGTTTGCTAGGAGTTAAAAACACTTGATAGCAACTGGTTTAGTTTTTTTTAATACTATTACATCTATCTGAACATGGCTCAATATACAAAACTAACATTTTTTAACATAGAAGTAAAGATGATTTTTTAATTGGATATATTCTCAATTTTAAGTATTTTAACATTTTCAAAACAAGAAAAGCTCAGTCTCATATTTTTTATCCTTTTTTAAAAAACAACATTGCTTTACATAAAAATTTGCAAGCACTTTCATTTACATACATTGCATTTCACACATTGTCCTATTCACATTGTGTTTTATAAACTTAATCACCACTGTTCTATGTCCACCACTACCTCACATTTTCAGGTCTCCACTGACTCCTAATTCCTTCACCTCCTCCCTCTGACCACCAAAGTCTGCGACCTTGTGTGAACCCCTCATCTTAGTGATAACTCTATTTTTGAGAATCTATCATAATGTTTCAAGAAAAGTTTTAAGAGAAACTTCTTGAAAGCACAGTCCATGTCCTCTTTGAATGCATCACTTTTGGATTTTTGCTCCCATTTCCCCACTGAAATGCTCTGTAATGTTCATCTTTGACCTCTATCAAGATTGGGCTCCCCAGGAATCGAGATAAAACTGAGATTGAACTTCATGTGCAGAATGCTTATTAAGGAGCACCTTTGGGATGAACATCTACAAACGGGACAGGAAGGAAGCAGGGTAGGCAGAACGTGATCTGTGACGCAGAGCACTCTGACATGAGACTAGTCCTGAGTTTTCCTCCCAGGCTGAGCTAAGCAGGAGCCCACACAGCATCCTCCTCCCTGGACAGGACAGGATTTTTGGTGAGGTGTCTCTCAACAGCTAACAAAGGGGCGGGCAGCTCTAGTGAGGCTGTCTGGCGGCACTCTCCCTGGCAGAGGCAACAAGTTCTTCCTAACAAGGTAGCTGAGCAGCAGCAGATCAGATCTTCTCAAATCCAAAACTAACAAATGGTGGTTTCTTTTAACTAATATGCTTAAGTTACTCTGACTACACTTGCCACATCCTTTCAAATTTTTTCTCCACTTGAATTCTCTCACAACTTTTGGCTATACTCGCTCAGCTGTAGATCTGTGATGTATAATGTAAATCACCTGTTGATTAAGATTTAGCAGAGTCTGAGTTCTCTACTTTTTTTCCTTTGTCTTTCCTCAAAGGTACATTCTTAGTTTACAGATCTCAGCTTTCAGATTTTCTCTTCACCGCTTACATCTTCCTGGATGATCTCATTTAACAAACACATAAATGCGAGATTTTTGTTTCCATTTACTAGTCATCTCCCTGCCAGATATCACTTTGACAGCCAACAAATGGACTCAACAGCATTTTGTTCTTCTCTCAAGCCACTTGCTTTCTCTCATTCTCTCCTTCTGCAAATCTCTCTACATCTACTCAGTTTCACGAGTTAAAAGCTACTGAATTAGCCTCCTGATGGTCCTCAGCTTTGTCTTACCTTTTACATTCTACTACCATTAACATGGTAGACAGTGTTGGGTGGAGCTCCCCGATTAAAACAAACTTGGAAGCAGGAGTGGCATCCACTTCTGAAATTGCTTGCTCCCAGAAACTCTATGAACTTGAAGAAACAATGAAAGTTATACAAATGTTCAGGTCTTTTGTTCATAGGGTCACTATGAGTTATCTATGACTCGCCGGCACTTAACAACAACCAGGACAACCACAAACTTATCCTTTGTGGTCTTACTGAAGCACTGTATCTAGAATGCAGCTCGAGTTCAACTGTCCCAAAAGACATAGAATCGCCAAATTTATCCTGTTAGCAGAATCACCTCTCTCTACAACAAAACAAGGGCAACACAACTGTAACAAAATCCCTGTCTGCCCTTCAGCCTAAACCCATCAGAACTGCCCCTTGCTTCAAGCTTTGAGTCCAATCTCTATACCAAATCCTGAGACTTTCAGGGATCTGGTCATGCCCACCTCTTTGATGATGTCCTACAAGCTGACCAATCCACACTTTACCTTACTTTTCACGGTTGTCTTCTCCAGACATACTCATACCTGTCACACATTTCCCTTCCATGGATTCTATAGCCTTCTATCTGTTTGTAATTTTCCCTTCCTCATCGTATCCAGCTCTCGGAGTCCCTGTCACATTAGCACCTTTGTCATCTCACAGTGATCTCTCAATACCTCTGTTGATTTAGAGCTTTCATTTCATATATCTATACCTATACCTATACCTACATCTACATCTACATAACTATATCTATATCTATATCATCTATATCTATATATCTCTATCTCTATCTCTATCTCTATATCTATATCTATATCTATCTATATCATCTATATCTATCTGTTCCTATATCTACACGTCCACACACACACACACACACACACACACACACACACATTTTCTTTCTTTATAGGTCTATCTTCTACTATACTGTGAGTTTTCAGAAGCAGTGACTGTCACATTTGTCTTCAAATTCCCAAGGGCATAGTTCAAGGTCTGCCAGGTGCTGGACAGTCAGAGCCGACGGAAAGTTGACTGGACTGAATGTCTTAGAATCTTACAGCAGCTGCTGGCTCTCTGACAAGAGCATGGTATTATTATACTGTGTCCTCATTTATTCTTCTGATTGCAGGAACGCGGCATTTATTCAGAAAACTTAAAATAAATGGGGATGTATTGTAAGAATGCACTGGAACTGGGGAAATGAGGCCAATCTGAGGAATCACTTATTCTTTGTGTTCTTCTTTTTCATGATCAATGTGTTTCTCCACACCCCACCACTCAGATAGGTCTATTTCTCTGGATCTAATCCTCATTAATTTCGTAAACCACAAACCCTTGAGTTCCCAACTGTACTTAAAGTTTCATCTCTATCTGTATTGCTCTGAAACCTAGTCCCTTTGCTAACAGCCTTCATGCTAATATAAATTCCTGAGATTGAAAAACATCTAATTGAACCATCAACCTTATGCCAGGGCTACATACTAGATTAACTGATTTAAGTATTGCTAATCCAGTGAATTTAGAACAGACTGCATTTGTAAAATGTGAGTGGACCAGTTCAAGTTCCCCTTCCCAGTAAAATCATAGGTTCAAGAGTTTGAATGGGAGACTCCTCAGAAGAGGAATAGTGATCCCTGTGAGGAGCCTGCAGCTCTGGTGGCACAGTCCACAGGGTGCAGCACTGCTAACCCAAAGATGGCACCTCTCTGATGGTTCAATTCCACTAGTGGGTCTGCAGGAGCAGCAAAGGCATTCTTCTCCCCTGTACTTTATGTCATTGTTGTTATGTACCCTAGAGTTAGACCCAACTCAGGGCTGAAAACTTTAGCAAGTTTTCAGAGTCAATAAATCACTTAGGAGGAGATTGCTTATCTTCGTTACCACGGAGCAGCTGGCAGATTTGAACCACATGCCTCTGGGTTGGTAGCTTAGCTTCTTACCAGTATTTTACCATCAGTATTTTAAAAACTCGCTGGAGGGTCAAGTCAGTCAGTCTTGAGGCAATGGACAATGAGATGAGATGATGATTCAGTAGCCTGATGAGGGAGACTGGATCATTCACAGGACTGTAGAGAACCACACACGTTCAGAGTGGCATGGTCAGCTGACAACTTGGATCAAAGGATTTGTTTGCTGTGCACCCTACTCTTGTGTTTTTTGGTTTTTTTTTTGTTTGTTTTTTAACAGAGGGAGTTTAGGTTTCTAATACAGTATCATCCTTTATTTTTTCCCCCCCTCTCTCACTTCTATTTGTCATTCCAGTATACCTATATTCTAAAAATTCAGATCCTTTCCAGTTTCACATCTCCAGTCATGATTGAACTTGGAAGTACTGGCTTGAAGCCTTAGGTTTTTTTAATACCAGTTTCCAATCTCTGCTTGAATAAACGAATAGGTATGTAGTAGAGAGCTAGGCAATAGTGCGATCCTTTACCAGAGACCAACAATGGGTTGGCCTAACTTTAAAGAGGCTGTGAACTTTAAAGCCATCATAGAAGGTTTTAATGAATGTCCACTACTGAGATTTTGGGTTAAAGACAATTGAGCCTCAAACATATTCTTTAAGGAGCTCACAATATGCTCACACACCCCCCAGACGAATATGCAAAAAGAAACTCTAAAAAAAAATACTATAAAATTCTAGTTGGAAGAACTGAGCCAAATGAACAAGATTTGTGTAGCTAGAGATTAAATAAATAGACAGTGCTGGGGCACATGTAGAAAACATTTCAGAGAGGATGAAGAAACTAAGCTGCTATAAGAATTCAAGTTAAAAGGCTGACTTTAAGAAATAAGCAGAAGCATGGGTCTGGAGGGATCAGAAATGGCAATAGAAGAAAGAAAAGTACAAGACAATAATCCAGAAAGGCACCTGGGTCAGCACAGCAAGGCATCAGGTCCTAGAATAAGATTTATTTATTTATTATTTATTTATTTATATTTACTTATTTACAGTAACAAGGAGCCACTGAATAAATTAGAGAAACATTATTCTAATAATAATAGTCAAGATGGACCAGGACAGAGACAAATTCCAATTTCAAAAACCACTTAGAAAGTTCTTACTGTGCTATCAGAGAATGTTAATGGAAGGAGACATAATTTTGGGGAGGAAGAAATTGATTCTAGTGTGTGTGTTAAAGTAAAAGAGCCAGGGCAGAAGCTGTGTGTGTGGATCAAGGAGTCAGCTACAATGCAGATAAAGAGGTCAGACGTGTCCATTTTAATTTAGTGGCTTTGAGTATTGTTGGTAATAAGGAGGTTGGTAACTTCAGGAACACTAAGACAGAAAAAGGGTGACATTTGGGAAGACAATTTTAAGGAACTAAACTGACTTTAGATAGTATGAGACAAAATAAAATTTAGAAGGCTATGGGACCATCCCCAGGGAGGGAGACTGCATGAGATTTACGAAACACACTGTCCAATGGAAGAGCCTTAACAAATTTACACACAATGGAAAAGAAAGGTTTTGTGAGATTTAAATAAAGGGGTGCTTAAAAGTGCTTACAGAGTGCTTGATAGTACGTCACTGCTCGGTGTAGCTGTCGTCAGTACTGTTATTGTTCTCTTCTAAGCAGGTTCTGTTTGAGCTTATGCTAGTAAATCACTAATGCAGGTTGTGGGGAGATCTTTAGTTGTGCCAAACCATCCAAATTAATAAAAAGCTTCTGTATTCCCATACAAGAGAACAGCAGGTGCACCAATGCCATTCATTGCTTGAGCACCATCACCACCCTGGTCCTGGTGTCCTAACCTGAAGGCAATTTCTTTCTCTATTTTAGTGAGTAAAAAACCCAGACTCTTTAAACCACATTATAAGACTTTTACAAAATCCCCAGAAAGAGCTCTGTGAAGACCAATCAACAGCAATGAGTGAGTTGAGAATGAACTTTTAAATAATTATCTCCAATTTTAATACATTAAGGAACATCAAGGAACACTTTATTGATAATTTCCATCATTTAAACAATTATCTGATCTATGGGTGAAGAAATTTAAAAAACAAGCAAAGAAGTCAAATATTTAGAAATCCTCATGCAATCTCACTCAGAAATATGGGGTCCAAAATGCTTATTAAATGACTGTTGCTCACTGATGCTTTCTTGACATAGGTGACTATTTAATCACATTAATATTAAACAGGCAATTCAGTTAGTGTCAATAGAAAGGTACTGTTCATATTACCCTTTTATTAATCCTTAAGAGGTTAATAAATAGCTTAGTTTGGGGAAAAGAAAACATAAATCCCTTCAGAGAGTAGTTGTATCCCTTGCACACATCAAAGTTAACAGATGCATAAAGATACTTGAAAACTGCTTGGTGTGATGGTTTCTAGACCTACACACACCCTAGGTCCTTGCATGTGAGTGCATACTAGAATCTGATTGGTCCAACTCCATCTGAAAATAATTTTCATGAGGCAACATTTCATCTCTTCTGCCAATGAAAGTGTAGCTCATCTGTAGGAACCAAACATGTCAACAACAAAACAATAAACTTGACCTCATTCCACACCTAAACATATTGTTCTGATGATCTCAGTACACTCCAGAGAGCACATTTGCTTTTATTTATTGCAGTTATAAACCTGAAACTATATTGTATACTTGGCCCATAATATCAGATAGCAACATCTTAAAAGAAAATGTGAGAAAGTTCAAAAGCATACAAATTCTATTATAAAGAAGGAAACATTTTCCTCTTAGTCATTCAGTTATTTTTCACTGCTGGTCTTAAAATGCAGCCACCCCCTCTTCCCTACCATAAGCTTGTGTTCGCCTTAACTTAGAAGAAACAATAACAAAAAGAGAACAAGGCAGGTGATTTGGGGATTATGAGTCTATTCATAGATAAGGTTTGGACAGTCAGGTGTTACTGTTTGTGTGATCTAGTTTATTTTAATATGTCAGCCAGGAATACACGGGCTTCCACTTCCCATCACTCTTATAAACCATACCCTCTCTTATGGGGCCAGCTCTGTGTCTCTCCGAACACCTGGTGAAGAGCATGCTCACTTTCATGTATGCTCTGAGCTGCCTCTCCTCCAAATAAAAATAGAAACTAGTTTGCGGAACAACATGGGGCTCCAGTGGCATTCTATGAGCCTATTGCTGGTTCACTTTGATATCTTATCTATTCCATTAACTCAGTAAAATAGAATGCAAAGCTGGAGAGAACTGTCGGAAGGCTTCCCTTGGATAACACATATAAGACCTTTAAGCTGGAGTTTAACTTATCCAATAAGAGCCAGCTAAATAGAAGCTAATACTTCATATTTCACCCCCTTTATTAAAGATCATAAGTTCTGCACATTGGGAGTAGGACAAATAAAATAAATATATGGAGGAATACAGGTAGAAGCAATTAGGCCTGTGGCTTATCTATTTTCTCAAGATTTAGGAAGCACTTAAAGGCAAAACTCACAGACAAGCATTTTGAAAATCCACAACAAAGGCTCCAGCTCTTTAGCAAAGACAGCCTCCTTTCTGGATGTGCCCATGCTGCTCTATTTTTGTAGAATACAAACAACTTAAGCTAGGCATAATTGGGGAGAGGGAGGGGCTGCCATCTACTACTGCCTCCATATTATATTTTTATATTAGTTTAGTAATTCAGAGAAAAAGAGAGTGATTAATCCACTTTCCTGCTCCTCCACCACCAGAGAACAACAATACTAGAACTCCAACTCCAACAATCAAACTAAAGGAAAGTGTTCCACCTACAGACTGTTTTCATGAGTCAAAGAAGATGAGAGCTTATCTTGGAAAGGGATATTATTGCAGTGATCCAAGTTTGCAGGGTGGTGGTTTTTGGTTGTGTTTTTTAATAAATAAATAAAAGGAAGCAAAAGGTACTGCCCCTGATGTAATTAACAATATTAATCTTCTTCTTCCTCTCTACGGTGATAAAGGAGTCATTTTTATATTTAATTAATGCAGAGGATCATTTTGGAAACTGGCTAATGAGCCTCTGATCACATTACCATGAAAATGTGCATTAACACTGCAACTGAGGAGGCTGTTTCATGTGTAGCAAATCCACTTTGTAATTAGCCCACTGTGAAATGAATCACGTCAGGGGGAATTCTGCGGGAACGGGGAGCCAGTGGGTACTTTAGCTACTGCTGTGCCCACAGACCACCGACATCCCCAGCATTGCCTTTCATCAGCAAAATTGTCTGAAAACCAAGGGAGTAGTGTCTCACATCTGTACAAACTGTAAGGAGTGAGAAATAAACTTTATTTTGCCAGATGAGAAATTGGGGCTGAGTATACATGCACACCTCCCAGGAAATCTGCCAAATAGGTCACTTTAAAAAAATTAAAAAAGAAATTCTATTAGAACTGTGAAGGCTGATGATTTCATTTTCTTCATGTGGGGAGATGTCCCTAAAATACCCCTTAAAGAGATATCTGACTTGATATACTTTTTCAGAGTTTCATGCAGATATACTAAGAAGCTTCTGAAATTACTATCTAGTCCTAGATAAACAGAAAATTATAAAAAGAATGTGCATGAACAAATGATAAAAAATGTCCCTTTATCTCCTTTGCAAGCTAAGACATTATCAGATATTTTCTCTCAAATAGTACAAATACATCAGCTCTTCAGTTTCAATCAAAGCAAACATCCCTAATTAGGCAAGCAATTCCTCTTGCTAACGAGATTTGGCAAGAAACTTTTCCTGTCTACTCAAGATACCCCGAGATCACAGAGCTATTAAACCTCAATCTTTCCATAGACAATGATACAATTGATTTTCAAATGTCAACACTATTCCAAAATGAAAGAAGTGTATCAAAATATTAAAGACACAGATCTCAGTGTTACTCCTTTTACTTGACTGACATCTTGGCAGTAAATATAAAAAAATGTTAAAAAGAATCCCAGAGGAAGTCATATGAAGGGGGAGTGGCAAGGAATCTGAAAACTGCCACCCAAAACCAAAAGAAAAAGCCCCAAACCAGCAAGTCTGCTCTCAAACCTAAAATCTCCTGAAAGGAAAAGAAAACAGCTAGCCAGAATTCATTTCCCATCTTCCAGACAAATACAAAGCCTAACTGTTTAGTTGCTGGTCTCAGACCCTGCACTCACCTGGGAAACTTCATACAGCAGTTTGTAGTGTTCCTCTCTTTTCTGAAAAGTGCACAAATTGCAGCCCATTCTAAGAAGCAGAGAGCGAGAGCAAATCTTCTAATTTCCCCAGGACTGAAAGGCAAGTGAATTGAAAGGGAATCACCCTCCAGACTTGACTACTGTTTTTCATCAGTCACTTCAGTCCAGAAACACAGACAAACCGCTGTTAGCTGGAAGCACAAGCCAGGGTGGTATGTAGCAGCATGCTCTTCTTCGCTTTCCCTAAGTATCTTGCACTCACGAATACACACACAGAGTTTCCAGTCAGTTCATGGCAACACTCCCCCTGTCTCTGCATCAGTGCACATGACTACACAGATTCCAGCTCATGAATATTAATAGTGCCTCATTGATTATTTATGACAGAACATGTTAGCAAGGAGGGTGTCATAGCTGCTGCTGATGACAGATGAATATTCACTAATTAAGAAGCAAATGTAGTGTGGTTAAACAAAATTCACTTGTGTCAATAGCATCTCTGTTTATTAAGGATAGAAGGGCTTAGTATAAGGTATTTCAAAATAGAACATATATACATACATATATACTTTATTTCCCTATTGATGTTAGCTTTTAATATGTGAATAAGAATTTTAGAAACAGAAGTACATTTAGTTCTCATCCCCACGTTTTGCCACACTTATGAGAAATATTTTAGCATTATTAAATCTAGAAGAAAGTAACGAAGAACAATCAAATCTATAAAATAAACATAGAAGCAAGTGAAAATACTGGGACTAGGGTAGAGAGAGGATAGAGATAAGACAGGGTGTTATTTAAAGCTTTTATTATTATCCTTCCCAAACTGAATGATTAGTATATACAGTGTATTTACCAAGACCATTATTTATTAAAGAAAAGAAGTAAGACAAATTTAGCCTAAATAAAGAATAGTAAGCAGGTATAGTTATGTGATAATTGTACAGAAAATATTTTAATTAATTGGGGGGATATCTATTAAGTATAAATCTAAGCATTATATTGCATTAACAAATTAAATTAATATAAAGCCTCTTTTCAGAAAACTTCCAATGTATATAGTATATATGCTAATTTTATTAAAATCATATATAATATCTCAGAAAACTGACATTGGCAATATTTAAATTCTAATGTGATGCACAATGCCTCCATTTGTGATTCTATTTTTAGAGTTCATAAGATACAAAGGTGAACACATTTAAAAAGTAAGCTCTTATATATAGATTATAGAAGCAATGTATTTGATTTTGCATTTTAATAAATAAATATATTTGTACTGCTGGCAATTTTTGCTTTTTAAAGAGACTTCAAATAGCAAAAGCGGATTACAAAAGAAAATTCCTTTTGTTTCTATACTGACTTATCCATAACCTCTGCTAATTAAGAAATATGTCCTTGTTTCAGCACATCTTTAAACTGGACAGGATAGCAGGTGGGTTCCAGGGCAAAAATAATTACTTGGAAACTGATGATTCTGGTTAGGAATTAACATTGGATCTTGAAGATTTTTAATTGCTGAACACTAACATAGAACTACTTTTTGGGTTCCAATTTCCTAAAAGTGCTTTGTTAAATGCTTAGAATCAATAACAGGAAATGATTCTAATGAGTACTAATTGTTAACAAATTGGCTTTGCAACTAGCAACACCTCAACCCCAGCAAGTACCAAGGAGATGAGCAATCATCTGCTGCTTATCAGTCATTTCCCTTGGGATGTAATAATCCGATTTTCTGGGCCTAATTTCACCTAACAGTCTGGATGAAAGCCAAACTGAGAGACCTACACAAAGTAGCATCATAATTGGAAACACTGTATGTTAACAAAGTTCACCAGGACTTCCTAGAAACCACTTGTAATAGATACTAATTAAGACTTGGAGAACTTTTTGAAAAGGATTTTCCAAAGATGTATTTGAGGAGACCTTTATGAAATTCAAGGGTGAATACAAAGAAAAGCAATCTCCCTATCTGCAGTTGTAAAATAAATTTATTAATAGCCTTAAAAAAGTTTAAAATATCTACATCAGTACATAGGAAGGACTGTTCTACTTGAATTTATATCCTCAAAACAAGCATTGTCTCTTCTATGACTTCTAGGTCAATGAACTGTGAAAGAATTTTTGATATCCTGATAAATATGTTCTGGACTTCTAAACGTTAGATTGAAGAATTAATTTGCAATAAGGCAAGGATGGTTCAGTCATCTCAAATGCAAGTGGATTTATAGGTATAGGAGCCCTCATTTTAAAAATTGTTCTTTGTTGATGTCCTTTTCATTCTATTTACAGAGTTGACTTTTAAATAAAAATTAAACCATCATGAAATTATCTTACTCATGAAAAAGTAATGAACATTTCCATGAATTAAACCGTTTCAAATTACACTCATTTATTCAGCAATTTCATTGAACTACTCTCTTTATCCGTTGCTACTTCCTCTGTTCTTTTGTTTCTCTCTTAGAGGGCAAGGAAGCTTCTCTAATCATTTATCAAAGCCTGTCCTTGCCTCAAACAGCCTTGTAAAGATTCCATCTTTTGCTTCTAATAAGCTCATTCCATAGGATTGATAGGTTGAGAAAGGGAGATTTAGAATTTCAGATTTCTCAGAATATGAACTTAATGTTTGCCATTGACCAAGCCGCTAGATCATGTATTAGAATGTGAAGCTAGAAATAAAGAAAAAAAATGCATTAATCAGAAAGGTTTAAAAATATAAATGGATTAGGTATCATTAACTGTGGGAGTTAATACTATGGGATAAGACAGGATAAAAAAATTAAGTAGGAAATAGATAAGAACCTTCTCAAATACCCTTAGTAGAAATTATTCTGTTGTTGTTGTTGTTGTTATGTGCTATCTAGTC
>NW_006399815.1:11184060-11191302 GCF_000299155.1 Elephantulus edwardii
AATCTAATCATTAAAAATACCTTAGATATGTGTTTCAAAATAGTTATTCACTTAACAGCTTTGAATTTATGTGTATAGTGGCATTCAAATGAGGCCAAAAGTACAGTCATACTTAAAAGAGGTCATTTATCAAAGGCTAACATTTATTGTTTGTTCTAGTTCAAACTGATTGTATGTACTGAGGAAGTAACTACTGACCAGTCCTGTGTAATCTTCACAATTATTGCTAAGTTTGAACCCATTTTTGTATCCATTATTTCAATTCAATTAATGGATAGTCTTCTTTTTTGCTGATCCTATCTTTTATTATGCATGATGTCCTTCTTCAGGAACTGGTCCCTTCTTAATATTAAGTTCAAAGACTACTTCACAAAAGGCTAAAATTGGTAAATGAAAAGAAAGAATCTAGCATGTATCTAGCTTTTCCTACACAAACTGTATCACTGAGTAATTAAACAGTAAATGAAAGGGAATTTCTTTTAATAGGATTATTCCAGAAAAGAAATTTAAGAAAGAAATAATAGGAATAGAAAATGACCATTCTAGCACTCCTTAATAATTTAATTGATCTCATTTTTGAAACTTGATGACTGTTAACATCACACATGAGATAAGTAAACATTATATGCCTCTTGATTAAAAGAAAATTTAAAAAACACACCAAAAACCAACAACAGCACAAAACTCCCCAGGATGTCACATAAAAATAGTCTTATTTAGAGTGAGAAATTCACAGGGAAATTCTAGAACCAAAGCACATAGTACACTATGCCATGGTGATTCAACAAACTAAATTCAGAATATGAATAATTTTACACAGATAAACATATGGTCTAGTTTCTTCATCAACTGAATCACAAAAAGAAAAAAAGATAATAGAGAAGGAAGGGGCAGTGGAAAGAGAGAGCTTGAAGGAGAATATAAAAAACAAAACAAAACAAAACAAAACCATAGAGTAAATGAACTATCAAGGAGTTTCAAATATTGGGCATTGCTGAATTATGTTTTCCAGGGTGATGAACCCTCCTTAGACACAAAGGTGAATTTCTGATTAGAAGAGGGGAGCAGAAAGCTTCAGGGTGGCTAAAACAGTTCAAACTCCTGACCAGGGCAGGGGTTACTACTGAACACTGTCTTAAAGAGTTTTCATATTTTTGTTATATTTAAAAATGAACCTACAAAAGAGCTGTGTCTACTATGTTCCTTAGCTCATACTCAATGTAGTCCATGCATGTGGTCATCACCAAGGCAGCAATAAAAAGTCCAATGTCTTTCTATTTTTAATTACTAATTCTGTTGACTGTGGGATAGATGTTACTTTTGTGTCTTTGGTTTTGCCCAAGTGAACTGATGTTCTCGTGTGGCTTGGTGCTAGATTTCTTACCTTTCATGTGAGTGACTCAAGTTTGATTCTTAAACAATATGCCCTCATCTGAAGTCAATGGAGTCTGTATGTTGCTACAGTGCTGAAAAGGTTCTAGTGAATCGTAAAGACTAAGACAGTCGATGAAGAAAGGCATGGAAATTTACTATCAAAACCCAACCACAGAAACTCCATAGATCCCAGCAGTCTTGCCCGCAACTGATCAGGGATGGCACAGGGACAAGCAGTGTTTCATTCCATTGAGCATGGGTAGCAGTGAGCCTGGAAATAATTCTACTGCATTTAACTTTCCGTGAAGATATGTGGATGGTCGAACTAGACCCATAAGCCACTCTTATCTCTGGTTTAACAATTCCCATTCCAGTGCCAATCCTAATTTCACTTTAGGGGATGCTTGAACATCTTTTCTGATAGATAGATAGATAGATAGATAGATAGATAGATAGATAGATAGATAGATACTTGGCTTTCTAACTTTTTCTAAATTTTAATATAGCATTTAATCCTAAAGGCAAACAGTCTGAGATTCAGAGACTGACTGTCACTTGTTCAAGGTCAATCTGAGTAAAGAAAACTGAGTTCAGTTCTCTAATTACAAATTTTATAATTTAAGAACTAATTTGTTGATCATGCTTGCAGAGGAAATTAAAGTTATATCAATATTATCTTTACCTGGTGATTGAGAAAAATGGAACAACACACTTCCAAGTGATGACATCAGAACAAAAGTGGTTGAAAATTGAAACACTTTCAAAGTACTGAAAGTTTATTTTATGTTACTAATAAATACCTACAATAAGCTATCATCCCTATGTAATGAGTAGTTTAGGAGTTATACCTAAGTACACAGTCGGATAACTACCTCCTTCCAGTTTCTGTTTTGTTGAATTACTAATTCTGTTGACTCTGGAATGAAAGACTTTCACTGAATCCTAGGCAAGTTAGCAGAATTTTACTTCACATTTCATTTTCAGACTTCAGTAGAGCTGAACTACGGGGCATACATCACCTTCTCCTTGACTTTGCTGCAGATGGTGTCAGTGAACCTGCCTGTTGTCAGGGAACCCCACACATACTTCATTGATATATCATCATAAAAGTCAAAGTCACTGCTGTGGAGTCGGAACCAACTCTTGGTTAATCCTCTAATAGGTTTCTGGGGCTGTAAATCACACAGGAAGAGATTGCTTATCTTTCTCCCTCAGAGTCACTGGTGGATTCGAACTGCCAGAGAGGCCCCACCTTTGCATTAGCAGAACAACTGTATGGACTATGTCACTAGGGTCGTTTAAATGCTCTCTCTTTTCTGTCCTCATCAGATAGTAGTTACAAATTCAACTTCTAAGTCTGTGGGCACTTTCCCCATTTTCATTGCAAGGAATACATCACTTCTACTTTACAGCCTTCTTGTATCTGTGCTTGTCACACTATATTGGATTATAAGACTTATGTGAGCAGAAGTTGCATCTAATTGAGATCAATTTTCTAAACCTCCTAGCACTGTGCTTTTTACATTTTAGACCTTGAATAAATGCATCCAGTGAATCAACGTTTTTGGAAGATGATAGCATACAAACTCTGGCAAAGTGACAAAATTAATATTTCTGTTTCTATGTCTAATTGACAAGTGCCATTTCCCCCAATCAGGGCTGCATTAAGATTAATAAATAAAAGGACTGAAGGACTATGAACACAATTTGATTCAATTTAAAACATATTTATCTGAGTCTATAGTAAAAAAAAATCTGTGACAGTATACAAATGAAAAGGACAAGATTATATGTTTTATCAGTTTTTAGTGTATTTATGCATTAATGTACATATTATATACACAGAAAGCTCTGATGGCCTCATCAGTAGGAAGTTGTGCTGCCAATCCAAAGTCAGGAGTTCAAATCCACTAGCTACTCCATGAGATAAAATGGGACAATCCTCTCCTACGTGATTTACAGCCTCCGAATAACTATTAGTGGCTAGGAGTTGACCATGAGTTTGAGTTTTGTTCTTTTTTCTGTGAGTTTGATTTGTTTTTTTTAAGTTTTTATAGCATTGCATACACAGAGTTCCTGGATAGTTAATGTATTCAATTGTTAAATGAGAGATTTATGTTTCAGATCACCAAGAGAGTCTCAGAAGAAAGGCCTGATGAGCTACTTCTGAAACATCAGTGCTGTGGATTTCAGTTCTTCTCTGGCATATGGGCGGATGACATGAGCTGAAATCAATTAGATGATTGGTTTTGGTTTTTATAATACACATTTAGATTTGTACTTTGTCCTACATATCAGCCACTATCCATTTATTTAAGGGAGCACTCACACTACGGTACATTATATGTTGCATTGATAAACTATAGGTCACAGGTTCAAATCCAACAGCTGTTCTAAGGAAGTAGGATGGGCAATCTCTTCCTATGAAGATTTATAGCCTTGGAAATCCAATGGAAGGTCATTTTCAGTTAGAACCTACTTGATGGCAGTGGCATTCAATTATTTGTTGCTTCCTCAAATAGTTACTAAATACTTATCAAGTTCAAATTAATGGTAAAGAATGTAAAATCAAATCCACAGGAATCAAAATTTGAGCTTGAGTCTGACCCACCTGGATTTAAAAGCCAACTGAGGAACAGATTTGAGGCCTTGAACACTAATGAATGAAAACCAGATGAACTGTAGGAGGATATCAAGAATGCAAAAGGTCATTGGAAAGACAGAAGAAGAAAAGACCAAGATGGATGCCAGAAGAGACTCCACTATTGTACTTGAGTTCCAAGAAGCCAAAGCAAAGGAAAGAAGTCTAGGAGCTGAACAGAAGATTTCAAAGGACAGTATGAGAAGACAAAGCAAAGTATTATAATGAAATGTGCAAAGAACTGGAGTTCAAAAATCAAAAGGGCTGTACATTGCTCAGCATTTTGAAGCTGAAGGAACTAACGAACAAATTCAAGCTGTGAGTTGCAATACTTAAAGATTTTATGGATAGAGTATTAAATGGTCCAAGGAATATTAAAAGAAGATGGAAGGAGTATACAGAGTCACTGTGTTGAAGAATTGGCTGGCAAAGAATAATTTAAAAAACAGCATATGATTAAGAAGAGGCAATAGTGATGAAGGAGGAAGTTCAGGCTACTCTGAAGGACTTGGCAAAAACTAAATCCCCAGAAACTGATGGAATATCAATTGACATATTTCAACAAACACATGCTGTGCTGAATGTGTTCACCTGGTTTTCCCAAGAATCTGGAGGACAACTATCTGGTCAACTGACTGGAAGAGATCCATATTTATTCCCATTCCATAAAACGGTGACTCAACAGAGTGTGGAAAATCATTGTATGATTTATATCACAAGCAAGCAAAATCCCACTGAAGATTATCCAGAAACAACTGGAACAATACATTGACAGAGAACTACTAGAAATACAAGCTGGGTTAAGAGGAGGTTGTAGCACTAGATACACTATCACCAATGTCAGATGGATCTTGGCAGAAAGCAGAGTGCCAGGGGGGTATCTACCTGTTTTTCATTGACTTTGCAAAGGCATTAGACTATGTGGATCACAACAAACTGTGGTTAACCTTGAGGTGAATGAGAATTCTGAAACACTTGATTGTGATTATGCAACACCTATACTTGGACGAGGACAGAGCAGGGAAACACTGCACGGTTCAAAATCAGAGAGTGTGACAGGGATGCACCCTGTCTCCATACCTTTTCACTTACATGCAGAACAGATCATTCAGGAGGCTAGTTTTTATGAGGAGGAAGGTGGCATCAGGGTTGAAGGAAGACTCATCAACAACTTATGTTATTCAGATGACACAACCTTGGTTGCTGAATCAGAAGAGGACCTGAAGCACTTGATACAGAGAGTGAAGTTTTGTAGTCTTCAATATGGATTGAAACTTGACATCAAGAGAAAGATTTTCACTACTGGACCAATTAGCAGCACCATGATGGATGAATTGGAGACTGAGGTTAACAGTTACAGCTTGCTCAGCTCCACAATCAACACTGTTGGCACTAATAGTCAGGAAATCAAAAGATTAATTCCATTAGGTAAATCTGCTGTCGGTGACCTTTCCAGAGTACTGAGAAGCAACAAAATAAGTTTAGAGACTAAAGTATGCCTATCTAGTCCATAGTCTTTGCAATTATTTGCTATGCTTCAGATAGCGGGGCAATGACTAAGGATGACAAGAAGAATGATGCATTTGAGCTATGGTGCTGGAGAGTCTTAAACGTACCATGGACTGTCAAGAAAACAAATAGGTCTGCCTTGGAGAAAGTGAAACCAAGTTTCTTTTTGGAGGCTAGGATTTTGAAACTCTCTTTCACATACTTTGGACATGTTGCAATGAGGGACCAATCCTTGGAGAAAGACAACATGCTTAGAAGGGTGAAGGGACAGCGCAGGAAAGGAAGACCTCGGATGAGATAGATTGATAGAGTAACTAGGGCAATAGGGGTAGTGTGTTGGAGTCAGTGAGACAGGCTTAGTACAGGGTAGGCTTTAAAGCTGCTGTACATAAAGTCATTATGAGTCGCAGGCAACTCAACAACCCATAATAACATAAATATCATATTCTTGAAAGTAATTAAATACCTACTTTGGAATTACATATTTATCATTTTATTTCCACCGTATCTTAGAGATAAATATGTCATACACTCTATTTACTAAAGACAACATATATAATACTGTCTGTTGAAATTCCCCAAACCAGATCTGAAACATTTTGAGTTTAACATAGTGGGGATTTTTACCCCAACACAGTCCAATACCATCTGATATATCAATTTTTATTTTTGTTTCTGATACTTCAACTTACAAAAAATCCAATGCTAGTAGTCCCACTGGGTCATCCATTTGTTTGATTATAGTTTAACACGTCAATGAGTATCCAAGCATTCTTTTCAAGCTGTGTTCACTAGTACTATCTTCAGTTTATATACAGCGAATGCTTATTGAACTAGAAGTTCATTAATTTGTGAATTCCTAATCATTGTGCAATTCTAGACCTGACTCCAATGGAGGGAAAGTCCTCAAGCCTGAATGTTGAGAGGCTGGGATCTGGTTTGAGCCTCATCATTAGTAGCTGTATGGCATTGCGTAAATGTGATAATACTTACCTTGCCGGCTAATTATGAAGGAGAAATTAGATAACATGTGAGCAAGGACACAGGAACTGGATGTATAAACTATGATGCATAGCTTGTCATACCTGAATTCTGGAGCTAGGCTGCCTCATGCCTCATTATATAATGTTGGGCAGGCTATTACTTAATATACTCTGTTGATACCTAAAATCTAAGGCAGGGTAAAAATTAAAATTAATAAATACTCATTTCCAGTTGAGTCTTAGTCATCCATCTTCTGTCAGGTTTCTAAAAAAGCTAGATCTTTACTGAAGATTTTCCCCTGGAGCATCTGGTAGATTTGACCCACCAACCTTTTGGTTAGCACTTCAACACATAATGCACTATCACATCAGGGTTCATGTTGTTGTTGTTGTGGATCATTAAGTCAAGTGCAACTCATAGTGGCTCTGTGAACAACAAATCTTAGCAATGTCCTATCCTGCACCATCATCTGCATCGCTGACCTGAGTCCTTTGCTGCAGTCACTGTGTGACTCTATCTCATTGATGGTCATCCTCTCTTTTGCTGATCCTCACCTTTCCAAGCATGATGTCCTTTTCAAGGAGTAGCCCCTCCTAACAACATGTCAAAGTAAGTGAAATGAAATAATACCTGCTAAAATGAACAGTTAATGCGAAGTATAACGTTGTTGTAGTGATAAGTCTTGTGCACTGGGTACATTTTATATGCCTTATAAATATTGGTCACTAGTAATT
>NW_006399815.1:11192267-11194192 GCF_000299155.1 Elephantulus edwardii
CAACAACAGTAATTATATTTGTTGGTTGTAAGTGATGTTGAGTTAGTTCCAACTTACAACGAAAGGCAAATGTACATTGGAATGGAATGTTGCCTGTTGTTGTTAGATACCCCCAAGTCAAGAACCACACATAGTGACCCTATGTACAACAACTAGGAATTGGGCTCTACCTTGAACCATCCTCACAAACTCTGCCAAGCTTGAGCTCACTGTTACAGTCACTGTGTCAATCCATATCAATGAGGATAATCCTCCCTTTCCCTGACCCTCTATTTTCCCCAGAACCATGTCTCTTTCTAAGGACTGGTGCCTCCAAATAACATGCCCAAAGTACGTGAGGCAAAGCTGAACAATTCTTGCCTCTAAGGAGCAACTTGGCCATATATCCTTCAAGAGAGATTTGTTTATTCTTTTGGAAATCCATGGATGGAAACACTGCATAGGAGGACTTAAGCAAGGAAAATAACTATTCCTACAAGATTAGTGTAGGTTGTATTATTTTTTCCAATTTTTCTTTTATAATATACCCCTATAATATCATTTTCATTTGCTCCCATGTTCTCATGGAAGTGTACATGAAATATACATTTCTTTCTGCATTAAATGTGTAATATAATACATTCAAAGTAATAAGATAATATTTGATTTCTTTCTCTTGATGAATAATGAACAATACAGACATCATAAAGTCACTGCCATAGAGTCATAGATGATTCTCCAGGATGTTTCCGAAGTTGTAAATTACACAGAAGATCGCTCATCTTTCTCTGAAGAAACTGCTGAATGGTTTGAACTCATAGAGAGGAATAGACACTGAGTTTGCAGCACAAAGCCCAACAGACTATATCTTCATAGATCCTTAAATAGACATATTTGTACAAAAATTACAACACTGGAAGCAAAATTCATTAGAATATGAAATCGGTATCTAACAAGATTGCTTTGAGAAATATTAACGACCATGCGTTTAGTCCAATCTCTTGATTTGGTTGGTATTGCTAGGTGCCAAAGTTGAGTACAACGCATAGTAAATCTATGAACAACAGATCTGAACCCTGCGCTATCCTACGCCAGCCTCATCATCTCTGACACACGTGAATCCATTGCTGCAGTCACTCTGCCAATCCATCTCATGAAAAGTATCCCTCTCTTTCACTGGTCCTTCAGCTTTCCAAGCCAAGCTATTCCTCTCCAAAGAATAGACTCTCCTCGCCACATGCCAAATATATATGAAATGAAGCTTTGTCTTCCTTCTCTCCATGGAACATTCTGGCTGCCCATTCTCCAAGACATAACTGCTTGCTCTTTTGGTGGTCTATCATTAGTCACTCACTATTTGCTCTTCGGGTATCAAATTTTTGTATATAATGTACTATTAAATAAAATGATAGAAAATCAGTGTTTGCTAGTACATAAGGTTTCTCTGGAACACCACTTGCACCACTTCTCATACTACAACAATGGTCTAGAATGCGCTCAATAAGTGTTCATATTCAAAGACAACTTATGAATAGCATACGGATAAATTATATAAGCTGTGGTGGCGTAGTGCAAAACATGTTGTGCTGTTAAATAAAAGTTGTCTGAATTCACCAGCCACTCCACAGGAGAGCGATGGGCAATCTCCTCCCATAAAGATCTGTAGCGTGGAAACCCGAGGAAGGGCTGCTGTGGGTTGTCATAGGCTCAAGGCCACAGCTATTATGAGCACAGCATGGTGATCATTCCTAATCATTATTAAGTAAAAGAACCAGCATTTATTTAATATATTATAACTGTGCTCATGTGAAACCTATGCTTAGACCAGGAAGCATTACTCAGAACAGAGCAAGGAACTACTGCATGGTTCAAAATTAGGAAGGGAATGAGTCAGGGATGCATCCTGTCTCCATACCTTTTCAATCTATATGCAGAACAGATCATTC
>NW_006399815.1:11194677-11197361 GCF_000299155.1 Elephantulus edwardii
CATGAGAACAAGTAGGTATGTCTTTGAGAGGGTGAAACCAAGTTTCCCTTGGAAGTAAGGATTTTGAAGTTCCGTCTCACATACTTTAGGCATGTGGCCAGGAAGGACTAGTCCTTGAAGAAGGGCATTATGCTTGGAAGGGTGGAGGGACAGCATAGGAGAGGAATACCTTAAGGAGATGGACGGAAATAGTACCTGCAGAAATGGGATTAGGTGTGTCAGAATCTGTGAGACTGGCTCAAGAATAGGGCAGAGTTCAGAGCTATTGTACACGGGGTTGTTGTGAGTCATGTGTGACTCAACGGCACATAAGTATAACACAACATGTATGATAAACATTGTACTTGGACTTAAATTCACTGCCATTGAGTTGATACCAACCCATAGTGACTCTCCATTTGGTTTCTGAGTCAGTACATGTAAAGGAAGGAGACATCTTTCTTCTGTGGAGCTGCTGGTGTATTCACACCACCAGAGAGGCACTATTTTTGGGTTAGCAGGGTAACTTGCTAAAAATTGATCGTCACAGCTTTTTGTTCTCCAACTATATAATATGCATGCATTTATTTCACTGAATAATCAAATAATCATATCAACCTTGACAAAATGCTCCTTAGAGGCAAAGATGGCAAAGCTCACATACTTTGGCCATGCTGCTGGAAGAGGGTATTCCTCGGAAAGGGACATTATGCTAGGAAAGGTGGAAGATCAATGAATGAGAGGATGATCCTCAATGAGATGCAGTGATACGAAGACTGCAGCAATGGGCTCAAGTACGTCAGAGATGAAAAGGATAGCAAAACACAGGACAGCGTTCAGATCTGTTGCTCATAGGTTTGCTGTAAGTTATACTTGCACTCATCAGGACATTACAGCAACACTAGCCAGGTAAAAAGGTCACAGAATAAATGTGGAAGTCAGGCCACAAACTCAAGAAGTCTATGCCTACTGTTTAAGCAGCACATTATAGCATGTCTCTCAAATATAGTCATAATAATGACAAATACCTAGATGGCGAGAAGAAGGAATTCTGGGGAAGCTCATACCACACTGAGAAACACAAATTTCCCTGAGGACCAGAAGTGCGGTCTAAAATTAACTTCCAGGTTCCGTGTTGTGTCCTCAAGCATGACTGCATAAAATAGATTGAATAAAACAGAAGCTATTTCATAACTTTACTACATTCTACTGGTGATGGGGTATTGCTGCACTGAATATGTAATCTCTAACAGTAGAAAGTTTTTTCTTTATCAATGTTTACTGTAGTAAGGAATGTATGTGTTGATACAAGGGGAATTACATCTCTGATTTAAGGAATAACTTGACATTTACTAAAGATAACTATGGAGGTTTTGAGAAAAGTGAGGCTAGAAATTTGCTGAGGACTCTTAACTTATATCTAGGCCACCAGAGCTCCCTCAATTTATATAAATTAATTTACTTTTTTTTCACATCAGACCCACTTATTCATCAACTATTGAAATTTACACTTTGGTCTGTGTAGAACAAATTAAATTTAATTTTTTAAGACTTAACTCCTAGTCCACTTCTAAAAATTCTGCTCTACAAGGAACACTGGTGGCCTAGTGGTAAGAAACTATGCAGCAATCCTGAAGGCACACAGTTTGAATCCACCAGCTGCTTGGTGGGAGAAGAATGGGCAGTCTCCTCCTGTGAGACTAACTGCCTCTGGAAAGCCTCAGGAGGGTCAGCTATGGGTCTGACTCAATGGTACACAACAACAATTGTACTCCTACCTACAGGTTTGTTTCTTCTTTTTAAAGGCCCAGTTTTATTTTCAAGTGTTCAAGTCTGAGGTCTAAGCATCTGTCTTGGTCTTTTCCCTGTACCTATATTTAATGACAGAATGCTGTGGTAACATAATCTGTAGAGAGCTGCACTACTCCAATGTTTTAAATTTATCAATAGACCCATGGGAGAAAGATGGACCAATTTCCTCACTTGCAACTGATTTGCAGCCTTATAAACCCTCTAGAGGGTCAGTTATGACTCAAGAGCAATCGGTGAGTGTCTTTTGCCTATATCACGCTTACACATTTGGAGCTGTTGTTATCGTGTACCATCGAGTTGGAACTGATTCATGATGATTATGCAGATGGTTTTTAGAGGCAGTTAATCTCACAGAAGGAGACTGTCCATCTTTCTCCAGTGGAGCAGCTGGTGGATTCTGGGTCATTAGTACAACTCATTGCCACGAAGTCACCAGAGCTCCTTCTTACAGGCTTTGTTGCTGTTTTTGTGTACTTCCAAGTCTGATTCGACCCATAGCTGATCCTTCAGTGGGTTTTCAGAAGTGGTTAATTGCATAGGAGGAGATAGTTAGTTTGGGCTAATGTATTTTCTTTTACCTAGGAAATGCATTCATTCTTCAGTACTGGAATTTCTAGTAATAGAAGGAGACAGTTGCTTGAGTTCTTCTTTCTGTTTGAAAACACCTCCTCCCTCCCACCCTTCCTGCCCCCCTCCTTTCTTTCCTTTCTTTTCCTTCCTTGCTTCCTTTCCTCCCTCCCTCCCTCCTTCATTTTTTTCTTTCGTGTATCCTGGTTTCTAACATCTTTCTCTTTTTCCTTCTCCCTGCATACATGCAAACATGCACACATAGGCATATACACAAAATTACATACGATAGAATCATAGGCGAGTTGCTATAATCAAGATGCTTT
>NW_006399815.1:11198771-11210800 GCF_000299155.1 Elephantulus edwardii
AAGGCCCTCTATGAGGTGGATTGATTCAGTGACTGAGATAATCTGGATGGGAGTGTCAGAGACAGTGCAATTGGCACAGGACAGGGCAGAGTTTAGGGCTGTTGTACTATGAATCGAAGAGACTCGACGGCACATAACAACAACAACAGAATCATATGACTGCATTATTGCATTCTTTTTTTAAAAAAAATATCTTTCTTTTTCAGCCTTAACAGAAGTTCAAGTCTACTTTTACATCTGGTACTGTAATAGATGATCATTCCTCTCCCAGGAATGGACTTTCGTGTGTCTATGTAATTATTATGATATTAGAGATATAAAGATTTCAGGCCTCATGGAATAACTCTGCTGTAAGTGGTGGCAGTAAAATAAATTTATACAATAAGTCAGTTATCATCCAAAAATGCTTAAAAGTCATATGTGCCACTGTGGAACTCGCTCCGGGGCCTAACCGATAAGAAGTTGTGCTACAGGCAGTTTTTTAAAAACCGGGAACTGTGCTGCTGTAGTCCATACGAAGCTGTGCCTCTAGCTAGGGGGCCGTGTGCCTCTAGTGTTTGAGTCCATTAGGGACTCCACACGATAAAGGTGGGGAATTTCCTCCAATGTCATTGACAACCTCTGCAAACCTGATGGAAGGTCAGCTATGAAGCCGTTCTAACTCGATCACACATAAAAACAACAACATCATCCTGGGATGTAACACAGGATGGTGTGAAGGGTTTAACTGGGTGACCTATCAACTTTTCTCATCTTTCTTGGAGACTTTAGAACACAGAACAAACTTCTGGGTCTGTTTTATTTCCTACTTGAACGTATGTTCTGCTTCTAGCTGCTGCCAAATTGATTTTGATGTACAGTTACTCCATGTATGCACAGAAGGAAGGATGTTGTAGATTTCTCAAGGCTGGGCCTCTCAGAAACAAATTTCTAAGACTATCCTCTAAGGCTGCTCTATATGAATTTGAATCCTTGTCATTTCAACTGGTAGTCTGTCCCTTAACTGTTTACGCCAGTTAGGGATACATATACATACGAGAACACACATAAACAAATGCTAATATTTATGAATATATATATGGCCAAGTAAATATAAATTAAAATTAAGCAGGCAGGCAGAAGGAAGCAAAGAGATAGCTATTTAAATGTAGTTGTCAAGGTCTGAAGTTTTCTGTCCCTTTGTAACTCTTGGCACTCACACTTCTCTACTGTGTTCCTGGCATCTTGCTTATTCCCTATCCCATTGTCACCTATTGCATGTTCTGTAAATGGTTCTGCTGTGGAGCTCTGGTGGCCAGTCCACAGCACTTCTAAGAGAAAGGTGAGAGTAGCTTCTGCAGCTGTTAGAATCCATTAGTGTCTTTGAGGCTGCCTGGTAGTCTTGGAAACCCACTGGAGGGTCGCTAAGAGAACTAATGGCACTGATGTGTTTTGCTGTTGTTATTTTATGGTTGCTTAAAATAGTCAAACTACAAATTAGTGGTCCTAAATCACATAAATTTCTACAAAACTTATAATCGGACACAAATTCTTTCTCAGGAAACTATTTTTATTTGAATCAACACATGTTCTTTTTAGAGAGGTTTACCTTGAACTGGCTTTGAACCTGACTCTGCTTTGATTTCCCCGTTGTAAAACAGAGATATTCCAAGTATCCACTACAAAGGGATTTTGTCAAGATTTACTTGGTCCCGGTTACATATTCAGTTCCATGTTCTTAAGTTGGTTCCACTTCATTGCATCAACTTTTCATTGGGTTTCCGAGGCTAGAAATTTTCACTGGAGGAGACATCTCTTTCACCTGTGCAGTACTGGTGGATTTGAGTGGCCAGAGAGGTTCGGACTTTTGTTTAGTGGTACAACTCTCCAGGGATGACACCACCAAAATTCCCCTGGTCCCTATTAGGTGCTAAATAAACATTAGCTAAATATTATCGCAGTTATGTTAACCTCTCATTGATAGCTGTTGTTGTTGATTGCCTTAGACTCTATGAACAAAGGGCCTGACACCCCTCTACAGCTATCAATATCTATCAAAGTTCATAGAATTTCTGGAAGCATTTTGTATAGGAAGTGGATGCCAGTCTCAATTCTATTAATGTGAGGACATTGAAGCAAAAAAGACAGATATAGTAATATTTTGCCTAGATTTTAAAAAAATGTCAACATGAAAGTTTAAAACATCAATTTTCTTCTTCATTCATTGCTATCTAATTGAAACCAAATTAAAGTCGACCCTCTATGGACTTCAAGGCTGTTAATTGCATGAAAGAGATTGTCCGTCTTTCAACCTCAGATTATCTGATGGATTCACCACCAGAGAGGTGGAGCTTTGGGTTAGCAGCGTAACTCCCTCTGGACTCTTTGTAAAATAAAGAATAATGAGTGACTGTCATCCGGAAGAGGGCATGTGAGAGCTTTATGTTTTTAATAGGCAAGAGAGGGACCAAGGCAAAGATCCTCCTGGTTCCAAAAATGTTTAAAGGCACACTGCCTACTTGCAATATTCTTGGACAGTCTCTAGTGTTGCAATAATTAATTAGGAGTGTGCATAAAATTATTCTTGAAGCTTTTTAGATTAAACATGCAAAATTTGTCTCTAGGGCTCTGAATCAGCAAATCAAGGTGAGCACAGAAATTTGTATTTTTAACATGACGCAGAATAATCAGTCCGATGTGTGCACCCCTTTCTCCTCCTCCAAATAGAAAGTGTTAAACTAGAACACTTCTTGAATGTCTACCCCCTTTATAACTTCTGATAGTATTTCTCACATACATATGAATACCAATGAGTCTAATTTACTAATATGAGATTGAAACTAACATTTATGAAGCCCACACTACATCTAAAGTGCTTTAAAAAGAACAAAAATAGTGCAACAATGAATGAATGGAAATCCAAGTTCTTAGTAAACGTTTGTTAAAAATCTCAACAAAAATTTTTAAAAAAGAACAAAAATGCAATTACAAATATGTGGTTACTTTTATAGGTAATAAAGTGAAAGCTCAGAAAATTTAGGTGTGCTTGATACCAAGTACTGGTATTTTTCAGTAATTATACTACTTTTCTTAAGTAAGATATTGATACTTCCGTCACATAATAGTGACTTTAGAATTGTAACTTGTGGGTAAAGAGTTTGTAGTTCCAGTGAGTAAGAACTGAAGCCTTATCTCTTCGTGTAATTCTTCAGGCATTTCCTCTCTCTGAGCTATACAGGTGAGCAAATCTGGATTATACCAATTGAAATGCTGGGTTTTCAGTTTTAAATACAGCTACCTGGTTAAACAGGAAACGTTTACAATCCCCCTGGGCAGAGCAAGTAGCCCAAGTAGCAGGGTTGGTGACAGACAAAAATAATTAAGTGGCAATTTGTTAGGAAACAAAAATCCATCTGGAATATACTTGGTCCTTTCCCCATGGTTTTTAGTCACTAGCTGGATCGAACTAATAAGGTTTGCACATAGATGTATTAAAAACAAGAGAAAGTTTAACACTTTCAACTTCAAACCACAATTTCCTAGGCACTCCTCTATCACCACTCTTATATCACATATTTTATTACCTTAATTGCCCTATGTGTGATTTATCACAGCTACTTACTGCTCCTGTGAAACATATCTTAAATGACAACCTAGATTGGAGTGGTGTCAAGATACTGGACAAGTCGAATTTTAGAAAAATAGAGGGCTTTGTGCTTTTAATTGAGAACATTGTGAGGCATTTTGAAAGCTACTGTCATCAACACAGAATCCACTGCATTATGAAAGGCTTTCACAAATTAAAGACTCCTTAACGCTTGCCAGTGGCCACCTAAGCAGATGCTCCTAAGTAGAAACTATCGGTCTCTTCCATCTGCAGCAGAGAAGAGTAAAGGAAGTCAAAGTTATACACAAATAATGAATCTAGAAAATAATGGAACAGGAACCTCAACTTCATGGCCCTGAGATGAGCAGAACAAGGTTGTGCTTAACTACTACTACTAATCACTTTGAAAGGTATCCCAACTAATGGTTCTGGATAAAGAGAAAAACATAGAACAAAACTCAAAAGCATAAAAATAGACCAAACTTACTCATCTGATAAAGGCTACTATAACCCAAGACTACAGCGCCCCCTTTTTTTTAGATTTTAATAAAAGTTTATAGAGAATTTGGATTTCCATTCATTCATTTTTGCACATTTTCCTCCCTGCCCACTACACTGCTTTCCTCTTTGGGGTGGGGGGGGAGTTTTGGGTTTTCTGGTTGTTTTTTTTAAATAATCCCCCGACCCTCTAGACCACTTTACTATGCACCTCTTATTCTTGATGGTTGTCATGTAAATAATACCTAATCATATATTGCTTTTAGCAGTTCTTTCGCTCATCTGTTTCAATACTATGTACATTACAGCCTTTAGTTACCTTTCAAGCCTCAATGTGAACTCAGTTCCCTTGGCTCAGTTTTTACCCAGACAATATCAGACATATCTATGAAGTGATCAGTGAAATGAAGGAAGTCCACATTTCTTAAAACAACCAACCATATGGGGGGGGGGGAAGCCAGTAATTACACAAGGATGAAGTTCAGAGGCTGACATTGATAAGAACAAAGGACACAGGGAAATGAGAAACAAAGGGAGGATGTGGTAGGATGCTATTACACTGTAAGAGCTGCATGTATGCATTATTGAATTTTGTTGTTATGTGCTATAGAGTACAATACATAGTGAATTTATGGACAACCGACCTGAACTCTGCTCTATCCTGTGCCATCCTGGTTAGGAAAACTCTATTCCATGTAACCTTTCACTTTTAAACCATACTAAAAATAAAGACATTCATAAAACAGCTTTATCTAGATAAAATGTGATTATTAAGTCTCTTAGACATTTCTTGTTGTTGTTGACTGCCTTCGAGTCGAGCATGACTCATAGTGACCCTATGGACAAAAGGCCTGAAGCCCTTTTACAACTATAGACATTTATCAAAGATCATACAGTTTCTGGAGGCATGGTGTTTAGGAAGTGGATGATGAAACATTTTTGTTAGGTCTTGATAAATGCTTATAAATTGCTTGATAAAAAAAAAATTATCTAACCAAGGTAAGACTGGCCTATTTGTTTTGGTTTGCTCTGCACTGCTCTCCCAAACCTAGTTCATCATCCCACATATTTCCAGGTAGGCCCAGCACCTCATTTGTGGAGAATCTTAAGGAAAAACACAATTATATTTAGCTTATACCTGGGCTTGTATTGGTGTGAAAATTCTACACAAGATCACCTCAGATATAATAGATAATCCCATGTAGTAAGAGAAAAATCCAGTTGGTCCTGGGCCAGCAAATTCTTTCCTGGGAACAATAAATCTCAATTTTCTCTGTCCTAGTGTGTAGAGCCATGATTTCCTCATACTCTTAGCTGTATTTCCCATCTTATAACCTTAGCCATTGCTTCCTTCTCTATCAATTTGTTTCCTCATTCATATTAGAAAGTCTATTTTATTTTCATAACTCTGTTTTTAAGATAAAATAAAATTTTGTTGTTTTGAGTAGTAAGGACAAAGCAATAAAAATCCCTGCATGATTGCTATGAATATTCATTTAAAATATATACATTCAGTTTTGGTTTTTTACATTGATTTAAAAGAAAATTACTCCTTTTTTCTCATATATTTTGAATATAGTTTTGACCTTTGCAATTTTCCTAACTTTAGCAGAGTCTGGTTTATATGTGAACCAAACTATTTTCCTTTTCCACCACAAAAGATTATACTTGTGAGATGATAGATAGATAGATAGATAGATAGATGATAGATAGATGATAGATAGCTATAGATAGCTATAGCTATACATATACATACACATATATAGATAGATATATAGATATAGATATATAAATTTGTAAGAGACCCTTTGCTCTCTTCATGGATGCTATCTTTGATGTCAGCCCACAACATATCAATTCCTCAATCATAACTGTTCAATGACTGAAACCTATTATGGAGATGATTTTTATATTCAGGTGGAATAGATGCAAAGTCATATTTTGGTTCTTGAGGACTTATTTCAATTTTCTTCAGCTTCATTTTAATTTTGCACATGAGTAATTGATGATCTGTTCTACAGTCTGCACATAGCCTGGCTAAGACTGCTGATAATGAGCTTATCCAGTGATTCTTACATACTTAATTTGTGTAAGTAGATATAGCAATATTACTTGGTATTACTGTATGATTATTTAGGAACCTTCACATAAAAGTTGCCCAATTTCCTTATATGTCACTCATATTTTCACCAGCTCATTTAACCATAAAGATAAGCAATATTCTTTAGGAAAGAAGGGAAAATAAATTTAACATAATGACAGTATTCTCTTGGAAAGGTGGGAGGATAAATTCAAGAAAAGGACAGTTTTATTTCTAAGAAGAATAAGTATATGCATGATGTGCTCACATACAGCTAATTTTACCCTTGTAGGAAAACTTTTAAAAATACTGACTCCTCAAAGGGCTTAGCATTTTAACTAAGCTAAAACAATAACTTAGTAACAAATGATATAAAAAGAAAAGGTTAAGATTAATCATAATCATGTGATAAAGGATTATTTTTACATTAGGGCTTTATTAAGAATTATAGTGTATCTCCCCCAAAATATATATCAGCTTGGCTAAGCTATAATTCTCAGTGTTATTATATTAGCTTCCATTTTATGATTTGATATAATTCCACGTGATGTTAAAGTGTAGAAGCAGTTCAATTAATGCAACCGTATTCCACCTATACGATTAAGTTCCATCTACAGTTCATATCTTTTGAGATATAAAAGTGACTAAACATGTCTCTCTTTTATTTCAAAACAAGAGAATAAGGATGGAAAGACTTGAGCACTTCCAAGAAATAAGAATTTGGGGCAGAGAATGTCCTTTGGATTTAGTGTCCCTGCTCTGAAAACATCCTAGACTCAGGAGAAGATTGATGCTAAGATCTACAGAGATCTCTAAGAAATGTCAAGTCTATAGGTGAAAGTGTCAAGAACTTCCCCTTGGAGCTGAATGAACCATGAAGTGTTCCAATAGAGCTGAAGGCCTAAATTTGGACTTTTAGTCTTCTGAGCTGTAGGAGAATAGGGTTCTGTTTGTTAACTTGTGGTACTTTCAGTAGTTATCTAGTAGTACTAGATAATTAAGACAGGCATGAAGAAAATGAGACACAAGTTTCAGGATGATTTAGAGAATTAGTCATCTCTAAAGCACATTGTTGTTTTTAAGTACCATCTAGTATGACTTATAGTGACTCTATGAATAACAGTTCTGAACTCTGTCCTAGCCGGCACCATCCTCACCTCTTGAGCCCATTGCCTCAGACATTATATCAATCTATCTCATTGAGGGTCCTCTCTTTTGCTGACCCTCTACCTTCCCAAGTATGACATCCTTATCCAAGGAATAGCCTCTCCTAACTACGTACCCAAAGGATGTGCGATGAAGCTTCACTATCCTTGCCTCTAAAGATCATAATGGTTTCATTTTCTCTGAGACATACCTTTTGTTCTTTGTAGTCCATGGGATATTCAGCACTTTTCTCCTATACCACAACTAAAGGCACCTATTATTTTTACTCTATCATTCTTACTCTTTATCTAGCCCTCAGATGCATAGCAGGTAATTGAAATGAATATGACTTGAATCAGGCTCTGTTAGTCTTTAAACTGACATTGTTGCTCTTTAGAGCTTTGAAGAAGTCTCTGTTCCCAGTGTTACAAGTCTCCAGATCTCCTAATTCTGGTACCAAAGGTGCTGATTGTGGATCCAAGCAAGACAATCTCGTTAAGAATTTCTTTTTTTTTTTTTTCGTCCAAACTGACTGGAGGGTCAACTATGGGTTGGTTCTGACTCAGCGACGTACAACACAACACACATCATGATATTGCCTATTGCTCCAGAGATGAGGATTTTTGTTTTCCTGATGTTTAGATATAAGCTGCAGTCTTTGATCCTCTGCTGCAAGCCCCTCAAATCCTCTCTGGTTCTTACTAGCAAGTTTATACGCACAGGTTATTTGAGCCTTTCTTCAATCCTGATGCCATATTCTTCTTCATAAAATTCAGCTTCTCACATTATTTTCTCAGCACACTGACTGAATAGGTATGAAGAAAGGATACAGGCCTGACAGCTTTCCCAATTTTAGACCCTACAATGTTCCCTTGCTCTGTAAGTCAAGAGATTCTTGGTCCAAGTATACACCTACACAAGCAAAATTAAATGTTCTAAATTACCATTCTTTTCATTCATATAACTTGGAAACAAATTAGAAGGAATGGTCATTGGAAATTATTAATTTAGAGACAGAAATAAGGATGGAAATAAAATAACTGAATTTTGTACACACAATGATTTACTTATTGCAAATGCCTTTTTAAAGAAACACAGAGGAGAAAAAAAATAAGATACATAGGAGGTGATTATACACATGGACTTACCCTGAGGGATTGCACAAGAATCAGAATGACTATATTTGTGGAAAGAATCCCTGAAGAAGCTCAATATCAACAGTCTAAATGTGCTAGGCATTGCTTTTGGAACAAAATATCAATTATTCATGTTAAGTCCAAATTGAAGTTGAAGAAAATGAAAACAAGTCCTCAAGTATATCTTTGGGTTACCCCCACTGAATTTAAAAATTAACTCCATAAAAGTCTGAGGCATTGAACTCTTATGATTGAGGACCTGATGAGTTGTGGAATAACTAGGAGATATCATCCATGAAGAGAGCAAATAGTTGTTACAAAAACAGAGGAAGAGAAAAAAATGCCAAAACGGATGTCAGAAGACACTCTGAAAAGTGTTCACAAGGCAAAACAAAAAGGGAGCTGAAGTAAAAGAGATGAACCAAAGATTTTATAGGGCAGTTCATGAAGACAAAGTATTATAATGGAATTTACAAAGAACTGAAGCTGGAAAATAAAATGAGAGGAACTTGCTCGGCCTTTCTCAAACTGGAAGAACTGAAAAACAATTTCAAGCCCAAGTTTCAACACTAAAAATGTTACAAGAAAAATCTTGAATGATCCAGTGAACATCTAAAAAAGATGGAGGAAATACACACAGTCATCGTACCTAAAAGAATTCTCTGACACTGAAACATTTCAGGAAGTAGCAAATGATCAAGAACTTTTCCTATGGATTGCATCTCAATATCAAGAAAACAACAATCCTCACTACTGGGACAATCGGCAACATCATAATTGATGGGGATAAAAATTAACATTGTCAATCTTTTCATCTTGCTTGGATCCAAAGTCAACATCATTTGTACCAGTCATCTGGAGATCAGGAGATTAGGAAAGTCTACTCTCAGTGACCTTTCTAAGTACTGAAATGCAGTTTAAAGACAAAGATGTGCCTGTTCAAGCCATATTCTTCCCAATAACCTACTATGTTTCTGAGAGCTAGGCTATGAAAAAAGATGGCAGAAGAAGAATTGGTACCTTTGAGTTGTACTTTTGGAGAAGAATGCTGAATATGCTACGGCCTGCCAAAAGAGTGAACAGAGATATGTATTGGGGAAAATGACGTCAGGGTGCTCCTTCAAGGCAAGGATGGCCAAGCTTCAACTGACATATTTTGGGAATATTCTTATGAGAGGTTATTCTTTGGAGGAAGACATCATGCTTGGAAAAGTGGAGCGGCAGCAAAAGAGATGAAGATCCCCAATGAGATGGAATAACACAGTGACTGAAGCAGTGAACTCAAAGTGTGTCAGAGATAATGAGGATGGCACAGAATAGGACAGAATTCAGAATTTTTATCGATAGGTTTGCTATGAGTGGTACTCTACTCAACAGCAAATAACAACAACTTAAATTGCTCAAGACCTCCCTGGTAGCTATTATGACCCATTGATCTAATTTTTTATTTCTCTTTGTCTGTGTCTGTCTTTGTGTGTATATAGTCCTGCCTTCATGTGTGCCTGTGTGTGTAGTTTGCAAAGAATCTTGAATATCTCGTGGAGACTCTATGAACAATAGATTTGAACTCTATCCTGTCCTGTCCAATCCTCTCCTCTCCTCACAGTCTCTGATACACTCAAGCTGATTGCTGTAGTCATTTTATCAATCCATCTGCTGGAGGTCTTTCTCTCATTTGTCATCCCTCCATCTTTCCAACCATTATGTTTTTCTCCAAGGAATAACCTCTCCTAGCAACATGTCCAAAGTATGTAGGTGAAACTTCATCATACTTGTCTTTAATGAACTTTCTGGTTGCATCTTCTCCAAGACATGCCTGTTCGTTCTTTTGGCAGTACATGAGATATTTATTATTCTTCTCCAACACTGCAATACAAAAGCATCAATTCTTCCATCATTTTTATTCCTTATCCAGCTCTCAGATGCACAGCACGCGACTGTAAAGACCACAGCCTGAATCTGGCATATGTTAGAGTCCTAAAACCAACATCATTGCTCCTCAATGATTTTGAGAGGTCCTTGACTCCCACCTAGATGCAAAGGGGCTCACAAATATAAATTTAGATTACTCCTGGAGGAAAGCAGAGAATGCCAGAAGAATGTCTATTTGTGTTTTATTGACTATACAAAGGCATTTGACTGTAAAAATCTGCACTGCAGTCCTGAAAGCATGTAGTTCAAATCCATCAGCTGCTTCATGGGAGGACAGTCACTCTCCTTCAATGTGATTACTGCCACTGAAAACTCACTAGAGTGTCAATTATGTATGAGTCAGTTTTGACTTGATGATAAACAACAACATTCAAAGCATGAGGAGCCAACAAATACAGAGGATGGAACAAAGTGGGTTTTAGAGACAGTCATGGATTTAAACCCTCCTACAATTTGACTTTACTTTTAGCAACTCCAATGGTGTGATGAGATTGACAAACTTGGTATCACGGTGTCATTGAAGAATTATGTGAATAACAGTTTCTCATAGAAAACCATCTTTTCCTACCTCACTCCAAAAAAGTATCTTATAATTTTATGAATGCTTTGGAAGATAAACATTTACTAACTTAACTCAAACTCTCTAGTCAATCAAGGATGATATTACCAGCTTTATAATTATTGGGTCTGGGATTCAAATTATAAGGCAAACTTACAGCTACTTATTTGGGCTGTTTCAATTTTCCTGCTATTGAGTGACACTCCTAGAAGCTTAGGTTTGCAAATCTCAATTTGTGTCTCAGCTCTATCTTCCTTGGAATATATTGCTAGCAGTGGAATAGCTCAGCCATGTGGGATCTCTGTGTTCAGCTTTTTGAGGAAAGGCCAAACTGCCTTCCAGAGTGGCTCCATTATTCTGCAATCCCACTAGCTGTGCACGAAAGTTCCAATCTCTTCACATCCTCTCCAACATTTACTGTTTGCTTAGCTGTTAAACTTTGCTACTGCTGCTGGGGTGAGATGGTATCTAACTCTCTCTCTTTCTTTTTAAAATTTGCATGTGTCTGGCTGGTAGTGATTTTTAGCATTTCTTCATGTCTCTGTTCATCATCCAAATGGCTTCTTTTGTGAAAAGTCTTTCCATTTCTTTTGTCTACTTTTGTGATTGGGCTGTCAGTTTTGTGGGATTATTTTTTTCTTGTGGAGGCTGGAAAGGGGCAAGTTAGCAAAAGATCGGAAGGGGAGAGAAAATAATTAGGATAACAGAGTTTGGTGGGTGGATGTGGGGAGTGAAAGAACTAGGAAAGGTTCAGTGGGGAGCAGAAAAGATGAGGTAATGGTAAACGTAGATTAGTGATGATTAAGTTATATACAAGCAATGTATGACTCCCAGGCAGCTGTATGGTATATAACCACCACATATGAATGATGGTATGATACAAGATGTGTATGAAGGAATGTACGAAACATGATATACATAAATGAAACACAATGTATATTAATTTTGTATGCAACACAATATAATTAAGTTTTTTTTCCCAATAACAAATTCTTTATCCAAATAAATTATCAGAAAAATATCCAATAACAAAGTGTGAAACGTTAATACTCAGCATAGTAGAATGATAGCTTGACAAAACTAAAAGCATAT
>NW_006399815.1:11211175-11248275 GCF_000299155.1 Elephantulus edwardii
AAATAATGCCCTAAAATATAATACTTTTAGACTATTCTCTCCCCCATAGACTTCAATGCCGTAAACATATTTCATCCAGTTTTTCTCAGTCTTAACCCTAACTTCTGATTTGGGAAGACTTACAAAAGCAAGATTAGGTGGGGGAATTTTTCATGGCAGAATTTTTCTTAAAAAATACAAAATTACATGTAAAAGAATTAAAATCAGAGTGGTAAGATAATGCAGACTCCATAACAGTCTTGGGAAACTGTCCTAGTAGAATGAAACTTAAACATTTATTTCATTGAAAGTGAAGCTAGAGATTGGGAGAAAAAAAGAAATTCAGAGTTGATTCCATAAGTGTCTAGACTTAACAAAGAGGAATTTTTTAATAAATAATCAGATGGTAAGAGAATATCCAGAATCAGCATAAAGTACATTAAGAGCGTTAGAAAATAGATATCACATTCGTTGCTGCTGAGTCAGAACCGGTTCATAAATGGCCCTCTATCAGGTTTTCAGAGGCTGTAAGTTGCATGGGAAGAGAGTGCCTATCCGTCTCCGTTGGAGCTGTTAGTGGATCAGAACCATGGAAGTATGGCCTGTGGGTTAGCAGCACAATCACCAAACACTTTGCCAGCAGAGCCACCTACCAGGAAACAAAGAGCTGTTCAATCATTTTGTAAAGGTGATGGAGACATTTCACACTGACAAAAGCAATTGTCATTGTGCATTCACATATGGATGAAGAATGATATATGTGTGTGTATATATATATATATTTATTTATAAAATTTTGGATGCTAGCTATGATTTGTAATAGAGATTTTGACTGGATATTTATTCTCGTAATAATAATAATCACAAAAGTGTATTGAGTGCCAAGTGATTTGCTAGGCTCCAGTGATACATAACTCTTTGACTAAGAATATATTTTGTAATTTTATGTGATGTAATGAAAAACATGAGTAATTTCTTCTAGAATTATCAGCAAGGCATTTGTTATGTGTATGCTAACTTTTTACTTTAATTTTAAATTCATTTAACTACTTTCACAGGTGTACATAAAGCATGATGCACACATTAGGGAGAATAAAATAGCAAATAAAAAGTAAAATTGATAACTCTGTCAGACCCTAGAAATACCAAGGTAATGAACCAAGAGGCTCTAATTAAAAACAATCAGTTAAATGTATTTCCCCCATTCAACAAGTATTTATTGATACACAGGATATTCCACTAACCTTAAATATTAAATAAATAAATCATTAACGCGGAACCTTTAGCAGAATTACCATCTCCCGATCACTGTGGGATATTAGCTAGTTGACAGGCCTATTTTAGGTATTGTTTACTCATAAATATGTGATTTGTGATATATCTGTATAATCTTCTTATGCTATATGACACATCCACAAGTGCTGTTTTCATTGTTGATAATTTTTGACTGGTTCTCATAAAAATATCATAAGGTAGGAACTATTCAGCAGGCAGAACTGAAACAAAAATAAGATAGTGGAAGGAATGGTACCCAGAAAATGAAGAATTAAGAAAGAATAAGGATGTTCAAAGCACCGGGCATAGTTCAGCCCATGTGAAGTTTGGTCTCACTTTGGGAAAGGAGAACTTGACAAAAGGTGAAAATTTCTGAGAGTCTGCATTTGTTCTTTGTGTAGCAGGTAACGAAGAGCTAGTGAAAGTTTCTATCGAATGGAGTCTCAAACTGTAAGTTGTTATTAGAGTTTTTAAGAGTTTTGAATCAGAAGAAACAACAGAAATCTAGTAATAGCAGAGCTAGTTTAAAGAATTTTTTTTTTACTATAATGTGGGTGAGACATAAAATGACTTGAGCAAAGGAAATGGAAAGAAGAGGTTACATGAGATTAATGAGACAGGATCAGAAGGGTCTTGTCAAGTGATTTGGGAAGAGGCAGGAAGAAATCAGTCATGAGGGTGTATGTGAGATTGAGTGTTGGTGTCTGTGTGGATGGTTCAAATTCATCCCAAGGTGCCACAGAATGTAGAATGGAGTCGAGTGTAATGTTACTAAGGTACTTTTCAAAGTATTGTTGGTGGTGGTGGTGTTGTGTGCCATTGAGTCAGAACAAACCCATAACTCACCCTTTGGAGGGTTTTCAGAGACAGTAAATCACTGGGAGGAGATTGCTCATCCTTCCCCAAAGCAGCTGGTGGATTTGAACCATGTGCCTTTGGATTGCAGAGCAGCTTCTTTCCACTAGGCCACCAAAGCTCCTTATACATGGTTATGTTGGAGTGACAATATTAAACAAGGAGCTCAAAGATGATAATGTTTCTTTGAAAGTCCCAATAGTTTTAAATAAAAACCTCAAGTAGTGAGTCAGGACTTTAAGAAAAAACTGAATGGGGAGGAAAAAGAGAAAGAAATGAGAATAAAAACTTTGGAAATTCATTTGTAAAATAGAAAAGTAGAAAGGACAGGGAAGAAAGAGAGTTGAGGGAGTCAGAGAATCCATACAAATGCTTTCAAAGCTGATGGACTTGTCAGTAGTACCAAGAAATATAAATAGTAGCTCAGGCCTCCTTGCGGGGGAGCAAGGTGGGGAGAGGTAAATTTGTTAGGTGAAATGTGCTATTTCTCACTGAGAAAAGGCTTTTTAGAGTAAGACAGAGTGGGATCCACAGAATTCAATGCGACCTGGACAAAATAATGAAGTTGAGATAGAAGATGAAGACTAGTCTTTTAAGAAATGTGTAATAGAAAGAAGACAGAGCTAAAATGCTGTTGTTGGAGGGACCAAGATCTTAGGTTGTCTTGATTACTGTGTCATGCTTCCTTCAAACTATATAAGAAACTCAGAAAAGGAGGAGGGAGTAAAGTGGCTGAGTATATAAAAGACAAACTGGGAAGCTTAGAAGGCTCAGCCTATAGTATAAAGAGACTGCCAAATACAGCCAGAAATGCACAATCTGGTGAGGATAAAATTGATGAAGAGGACCTTCTAAAGATTAAATGTGCTCATTAAAAACTTTTTTCCAAAAGGGTGAAAAGAAAGCCTCCCAACTGGGGATAAACATTTGGCAATTCCACTACAGACAAGGGTCTCATAACAAAAGTTTACAGAATATGCCTAGGCCTCCAGAAGAAAAAGACTGATAACACAATTACAAAATGGGCAAAAGACATGGAAAGAATTTTCACAGAGGAAGACATTCAGGTGCCAGACAGACACTCTCAAACACTGTTGGTGGGATTGTAAAATGATCAACTGCTCTGGAAGACAGTTTGGCATTTCCTCAAGAAGTTGAACATAGACCCTCCATTATGACTCAGCTAGTCCACTATTAGGAATATACCCCAAGGAAATTAGAACTGCGACACAGATGGAGATTTGCATACCAATGTTCATAGCAGCCTTATTCACCATTTCAGGAACATGGAAATAGCCCAAATATCTAACTACAACCAAATGGACTGAGAAATAGTGGTACATTCACACAATGGAATACTATGCATCACTCAGGAACAACGATTTTGAAAAATACTATGTAACTTGGAAGAGGCTGGAGAGCATTATGCTGAGTGAACTGACACAGTCTCATACAGATTGATATTGTGTAAGACCATTATTGTAAAAATAGAAGGATAGCAATTAAAACATGTACGGGAACTCAAGCGGGGAGAGTTGGGAGCAGAGGGGTGAGGATAGGTAGGGGTTAAAACATAGGGCTGCACAGTTTGGTAGGTGGGTAGGGACAGCAAATGGGAAGGATATGGACAAAAAGACAGGATCATGATGGGCAAGGTCCATGATTTTTAATAAATTTTATGAAACATATGAGAATGATTATATGAAACACCACGTAGTGTGAAATACTATGTATATAAACTTTGCAAGCAAACCTATTTTAAAAAATAAAATAGAATGTATATGAATTATTGTATGAAACACAGCATATATGAATGAAATATATGTAAAGGAATTATTATATGAAAACCAATAAAAATATTTTTTTAAAAGAAGAGAATTGTTGGATCACAATTCTCTATGAGTAAGAGTGAGATGACAACCTGCATGAAAAGTCATTAATTGGAGAAAGTGTATTTTTCTTAGAGAGAAGACAAGATGAGTAAAGAAGGGGATACTTTGGACACACAGGAAGGGTGAAGAGGTTATTAAGCTTACATTAGATGTCCTTGCATTCAGTAATATGGCAAGTGAGAATAATAGTATTCTTTAAGCTATATTCTTTACTTAGAATTAAGTGCTTAATAGCAACATTTCAGCTGTTTCAATGCTAAAACGAACTATGTTTCTACCCGTTCCAAAATCCATTACTATCAAGTTGATTCTAACTCATAGTGACCCTTTATAGGGTCCAAGGTTTTATGTCTTTAGGGGAGAAAACACATTTTCCCCCTCATTGATTGGCTAGTGGATTTGAACTGCTGACCTCTCAGAAAGCAGCTCAGCACATAATGAATGACCAGGGTTCCTTAGTTTCTATAGGTAGATGGAACTTGCCTCTCCAAAGTGAAAATTTGCCTTACTTTACTTAATATGATAAATTTATACTAAACATGTGCAGAAGAATAAAAATTCTAGGCAAAGATGTAATGACTCGATATATGAGAGAAGCACTAAATATTACCAAAGAGCAGCAGCATGTACTGGATGGGTCTGACAGCTGGCTAGTTTGATTTAAAATTACAATTTAAACAGATACAAACTTATTTTTTGACAGTCATTAACCACAAACCCATAAAAGTGCAATTAATTCTGCAGTCATCAGCAAAATGCTTTGTAATGATCTCACACCACTGTACCCCACTCCTATAAACCCCCACAGCAGCAAAGGTTTACTCTGTAATTCTAGTTGGGTTTTCAGAAGCTTAAAATCCCTGCCAATGCACCTGCTTTCCAGAAGATCATTAGGTATAAATCCCAAGACAGCGCCATCAACCTGGCTGCAGTTACCTTACCGTCTGCTAGAGAAGAAAATTAATGTTATTCTATGAGCCTGTCCTCTTGAGAATGGCTAGTGTATAGTTACTGGGCCAGCTGTCTGAAGGGTGCTTAGGTCTGGTCTAAGCTGACCCAGCTCATCCTCTGCATGTAGTCCAAGCCTCAATGTACCGACTACAGTCTGTACCAGCTGTTACACTATTGTGCAGGTACTTAACAGGATTACAGCACATAGAAAGCAAGAGCTTGGCAGCAAATACTTTGTTGTTCAACCACAGTTTGATGATGAGTTTCACAAAAGACATCATACTTTTAACACACAAACACAAACAAAAAACCCAAACACTAGATCTGACACAGGAATTCAAGGCAAGGATATAAAGAAAAAAGGGACAACTTTGAACACAGGGTCATAAATAAAGCCAGTTTAACAAAGGGTTTCTCTTTTAGTCTCATTTCCTATGGAAAATAATACAAATTAGCATTGAAAATCCTTTTATCTCTGAATGGAGTTACATAGCCTTAATCTGAAATCTGCTTTTCTTCCTCTGGCTCCAAGAAGCCAAGCAGGGCATCCCATCAAATTGCAAGGGGAGATTTGTCACATTTGACTGGTTCTCAGACTGTGGGTCATAAGCTGGATGCAGATCTGAGGTGGCAGTTACCCCACCACTGACATCTACACCCTACTCTGGTCACCTTACTATTTTCCAGCTAAAATCCTCCTTCCTTGGCTGCTGCTGAATCCATTCAGGGAAAGAGCAACAGATCAAGATACCCTTCCTATACATGGGAGCTGTCCTGCAAGAGGAATATAGCTCAGGGCCTTTGTTTTATATAATAGACAATTGTGAAATTTCATGGTAGAAAAGTAGCCACAGGCACAATGTAATGGATCTTGTAGAATTTCCAGTTTAAACACATAAAATAGGAGAATGTCATGACTATTTATGGAGAGGTGGTTTGCTTTTGGATTTGCATGAAATATGATCTTAAACTTCTATTTTTCTTTTAAATCAGGTATTCCTTACCTCTCTTGAAATTCCTTGGGGGCAGTTTTTAAAGTTGGTATATATAGGCAGCTTCTCAGAGAACTTTCTTGCTTTGACTTAGCCTAGAATGCCTTTGTTAACATTTGAAAATGTACATCACTGTATCTTTTCAAATGTGACTCTTTCCAGATAATATACAAGCAAAAATTATATCGATGATTATTTTAGGTTGACATTCTACTTCCAATTAATGCTCAGAGCAAGAAATAATGTTTCCAAGTTGTTCTGTTGGGTTTGGGTATTTTTTTAAAAAATTAGATTGTACAGCATGTTTATATTAAAAAAAAAGAAGTGCATACATGCAAACATTGATGTTGTCAATGTCAGTTATAAATTCAAATGAAAGATAACCTGCTACAGAAAGATGCTCATAGAGATGCTCATCTTTAGAACTGCATAAATGCTACTTTGTCATTCAATAGTCAACATTTTTAGAAAATAACATACAAATCTATAGTTACACAAGTTATGTGTTGCATTAATAGAAGAAGCCAAGTATGTGTCCTGACTCCATATCTTTTTAATCTATATGCAGAACAGATTATCTGGGAGGCTGGGCTCTGTGAGGAGACATGTGGTGTCAAGACTGGAGGTAGACTCATCAGCAATCTGATACCACATGTCTCCTCATAGAGCCCAGCCTCCCAGAAAAACCATACATGACCATCCAGGGGGGTTTTAGAGGCAGTAAATGGCACAGGAAGAGACTGCCAATCTTTCTCCCCTGAAGCAATGGGTGTTTTCAAACCCCATCCGTTTAGCAGCACAACTCCTTACCACTAAACCACCAGTGCTCCACCAGTGCTGTAAAGTTAACCTAAGTGACAATGTATTTCTGTTCATTTTACTCATTCAACAAATCAATGATGGTCTTGCTTATCAACAACACTCTCACATATCCTTGGCCCCATATGCCAAGTTAATACCTTTACTAGTATAATATCTGATCTGAAAATTCAAACTTTACCTTATCTCTAAGGTATTTCAACTATTTCTGAAGCAGAATTGGGTTCCCCCTTTGTACCATCACACAACGTTGTGATTATCATTCTTTTTTTCCCCATCTACCCCTCTTTTTATTATACTAGTTTATTTACAAAATTTGAATACATTGTTTTACAGAACAGATTCTTCCAATTTCCCTTCCCACCCCCATCCATCAAATTTTACAACTCCATGATTAAGCCCCTTCACTCCCGGCACATCCTCATCCCTCTGCTTCCCCTATCATTCTTATAGAAAATGTCTATCATTGTCGCAATAGACTGTGACATCCTGAATGACAAATACCATCTTTCCATTACTAACATTTTGAATACTGCCTGACAATAAAATATGAATGGATAACTGAATGATAAGTGTAAAACTAAAATAGTGGCCCAACTAAGGAAGAACTGCATGAAACTCTCAAGTTTGTCAAGGATTTTGCCAATTTTGTCTTTATAAATGTAGTTGGTGCACTTTATCTTGAAAAGGTAGGGTGTTCACAAAATTTCCTATGGTCCAAGATGGAGTTGTTGTTGTTGTTATGTGCCATCGAGTCGTTTCCGACTCATAGCGACCCTATGCACAACAGCTCTAAACCCTGCTCTATCTGCGCCAACCGCACCGCCTCTGACACACCCATCCCGATTACCCCAGTCACCGAATCAATCCATCTCATAGAGGGTCTTCCCCTCCTGCGCTGTCCCTCCACCCTCCCAAGCATGATGTCCCTCTCCAAGGACCCGTCCCTCCTGGCAACATGTCCAAAGTATGTCAGACGAAGCCCCAGAATCCTTGCCTCCAAGGAGCAGCTTGGTTTAATCCTCTCCAAGATGGATCTGTTTGTTTTCCTGGCAGTCCAGGGTACATTCAGTACCCTTCTCCAGCACCACAGCTCAAAAGCATCCACTCTCCTTCTGTCCTCCCTAGTCATTGTCCAACTCTCTGATGCATAACAAGCGATTGCAAATACCATGACCTGTATCAGGCGCACCTTAGTCTCCAGAGAGACACTGTTGCTCCTGAGTACGTTTGAGAGGTCCCTAACGGCAGACTTTCCCATCGCGATACGCTTTTTGATTTCCTGACTGCTGGTATCAAGAGTGTTAACTGTGGAGCCGAGCAAAGTGAAGCTGTGAACACTCTCAATCTCTTCATCATCCATCCTGACGCTGCCAATTGGTCCAGTGGCGAGAATCTTTGTCTTCTTGACATTGAGCCTTATCATCAACTTAATATCAGCTTTTAGGAAGGTGGGGGTGGAGAAGAGAAATTATGACATTGAAACATTACAAGGCACTGATTGCATTAAAAAATTAAAACAGAAATAGTATATTTCTTTAGAATTTAGAAAATGTGGTAATTTCTCCTCTAAGTAAGACTGCTTGGATATCCTGTCATAGTGTATTAGTATGGCATCATTTGAAAGAATTTCAACTTTGAAAGAAAAAAAACAAACCAATAAAAACCAAGACACTATTTCAGAGCTAATGTATATAAGGTCGCTATAAGTTGCAGGCAACTTGATGGCACATAAAAACATTTTTTTTTCTGCTACACTCAATTACAAAATAAGATATTACATAGGAAGTAAAATTTTAATTTGTTTAAGAATGTATTATTTAGAAGTTTTTGTCTCTAAATTAAAACATCAAGGCATATGATGCTGGTAAGTAAGGGATATTAGAGTTGTGTTTTGGGAAAAGTTTACATATTTAAACTCAGCTGGAATACTTTGTTACGGTCTAAAAGAATAAGCCTAATCTGATACATGTTTCAAGGCCAGATGTACAAAACTTGAACATCTACCCAGGGAATAAAAACAATTCATTCTAGGTCTCGTGTCTATCTCCTGTGGTGAAATTTGTTCAAATTTCTAGCTGGATATAAAACCCATGTTTAGAAAAGTAAAAGACCCAAAGCCTTTTATTTAGAAAGGAAGTCCTTGCAAAATTCTTTGTATTTAGGGAGAAGAAAGAGAAACTCATTTGAAAAGGAGGAAAAAATATTATCTCCATAAATTAATTTCTTAAACTCTAAGCTTACATAGGTACATAAGACTGTGGAGAAAGTAGAATAAAAGGAAATAAACGTCATATGTTGGCTCACATTTTCAAGAAAATCCCCTTTGCCAGTCGATACTTTGTTTAGATCTGATAGTTTTAATGGTTCTGTTTAAGGGGGAAAAATAGATATATTTGTCAGCCTCAGAGGAAATATTTGAGTCTCTAACAATCACACAGGTGTAGTCATTGAAGAGAACTGAAATGTGGCTTTGCTTCTATGCTGCATGTATGCTAGTTAGACTGAGCCTGTTTTGTTTTACTTTAAATTTAAAATTAATATGAAGTATTCACACATTATACTTGGAAGCAGGAAAATAAGACAAAACTTTGAGTAATTCTATTTCAAGAGTCAAGATCTTGGTTATCTAGCTAAATAAGCAGATAGTAAAATGTGACATATTCGGCACACTCCTTCCATGATAAATTACCTTTTGTAAAACTGAAAGACATACGGTAACTCGATGTTAAGGTTGCTATGGTAAAGCATGCCTTCTGGACACAATTCCTCATTTCCAAATAATTATGTTTTATCTACCATAAGGCATCCAATTTCTTCCTTTAAATATAGAGGAAAAAAGTTCCTCTACTTAACTGCTTACTTCCCCAATGTCTACATTGCATTAAAAATGTCAGACACCTTGTAACAAAGGCTCTTTTATAAATTTTATGATACTGTTCCCCCCAGCCCCCGGCCCCATACACTGGCTGAGATGTTTGCTCTTTCAGCTTTTATTTATATGTTTCTGATATATAATGCTAGACTCGAGGAGGAAAGAACAAAGTTTCTAACTAGGGATTGGATTTTACAAAGTCATAAACTAAAATATCAAACAAACAAACCAAAGACCCATTTACTTTCTCTCCTAAATCTCTTTCAATTTTACCCATCTATCTAAACTTGTTGTTGCAACTGACATCTTTTATCTGAACTGTACTAGACTACAGTGGAGACTGGAAGGATGGCAGAGGCTGACGCAAGGTTTCAATCTGCTGTACATAGACTCTATGAGTTGGAATCAACCTCATGACAACTTATGAAACTGGTCCCACTGTGTATATCTTGTGTATCTCCATCATTCCTGTAATACTGTTCTGGACTTCATATATTGTTGTTAAGTGTCATTGAGTCAGAGACAACTCATAATGACTCTATGAACGAAAGAACTGAATACTTGCATAACTTTGGTCATTTCTCCACGTTCATAGAGTTTCCGAGGCAAGCCATTGTGGCAGTGGATGCCACGCCTGCTTTCAAACTTGTTTTAATCAGGAAGCTCCAACATACACTGTCTACCATGGGTAACTGTTATCACATTTGATATATCAATGTATTTGTATAGATTAGAAAATTACTTCAAAATGGAAACTTGATCTTGCTACAATCCTATTTAAAACATTCAGTTGATGTTTTGGTTTCTCAAGGATAAACATTTTAAAGCCATGGGAAGAATTTTCAGAGAGGATGATGTTTGGATGGCCAACAAAGACATGAAGAAATGCTCAAAATCACTGGCAATAAGAGAGATGCAAATCAAAATCACGATGAGATACTTTCTCACTCCAGTAGCAGTGGCAAAGTTTAACAAGACAGCAAGTAATAACTGTTGGAGAGATTGCCGTGAGCTAGGAATCTTTCATACACGCTATTGATGGGACTGTAATTGATTGTATTGATGGGTACAACTGGGAGGCAGTTTGATGTTTCCTCAGAAAGATGAACATAGAAATTTCCTATGTTCCAGCTATTCCACTGCTTGGAATATATCCCGAGAGCTGAGGCACAAAGACTCATACACCAGTGTTCATAGCAGCATTACTCACCATCACAAGAAGTTGGAAGCAGCCCAAATGTCCAACCACAGTTGAATGGATTGAGGAAATGTGGCACATTCACATGATGGAATCCTACACAGCACGCAGGAGCAATGATTTTGTGAATAATTTTCTACTGGATAGAATTATGCTAAGTGAAATAACTCAATCCTATCAAGACATAGTGCCATGGGAAAGTCTGCTGTTAGGGACCTCTCCATACTACTGAAGAGCAATGGTGTGTCTGATACAGGCCATGGTCTTTGCTATCACTTGTTATGCATCAGAGAGTTGGACAATGACTAAGGAGGATAGAAGGAGAATTGATGCCTTTGAGCTTTGGTGCTAGAGAAGAGCATTGAGGGTACCATGACTGCTAGGAAAACAAACAGGTTCATCCTGGAAAGGGTCAAACCGGGCTGCTCCTTGAAGGCAAGGATTCTGAGGCTCCATCTAACATACTTTGGACATGTTGCAAGGAGGAACAGGTCCTTGGAGAGGGACATCATGCTTGGCAGGGTGGAGGGACAGCCCAGAAGGGGAAGGCTCCCTATGAGATGGATTGATTCAGTGATTGGGGTAATCGGGATGGGAATGTCAGAGACAGTGCAATTGGCAGAAGACAGAGCAGAGTTTAGGGCTGTTGTACATAGGGTAGCTATAAGTCACAAGCAACTCAACGACACATAACAACAACAACAACAACAACATCAGGACAAATACTATATAAGACCATTATTGTGAGATAGATAACTAGCAAAAAGTGTAAGGGGAGTTTATGGCGGGTGAGGCTGGGAGGGAAGGTTAGTTATCATCGGGTTTTACAATGGAGAGGTGGGTTAAGGAAATGGGAAAGATCTGGTGGGAAAAACAATATATGCAAACTTGTAAGAAAAAATTGTAAAAAAAAATAAATAAAAATATGGATAAATGAAAGAACAACAACAACAAAAATTGTAACACTGTTTGCCAGGCCAAGTCTGATTAGGACTGTTATGATTAGTGTCAATTTACATTGCTTTTCTTTAGTCATTGTTGTTGTTGTAGACCATTGAGTTGCCTGTGACATAATAGCAATGCAGTATACAATAGCTCTGAACTCTGCCCGATTGAGCCAATCTTATTGTCTCAAACACATCTACTTCCATTACCCCAGTTACTGTATTCAATCCATCAGGGGTTTTCTCTCCTGTGCGGTCACTACAGCCTCCCAAATATAATGTCCTTCTCCAAGGGCTGGCCCCTTCTGGCCACATGCTGAAAGTATGTGAGATAGAACTTCAAAATGCTCACTTCTCCATGGAGCAGCTTGGTTTCACCATCTCCAGGACAGAACTGCTTGTTCCCTTGTCAGTCCATGGTATGATCATTACCCTTCATTCAACTCTTCACATGACTGTTTCTTGTTCCCTACCACAAGGTCTTGTCTATGTTCAATGAAACCTCTACCCTAAATTGGTTCTGCCTCACAAGCCAAAACAGAAAGACCCTCCGAAATTTTCAAACATCCAATCTTTAAGGACACAAATTACTACATCTTTCTCTGTGGCAAGATTGATGAGTTTGAGTGGCTAGCCTTTCTGTTAGCTGACAAAACCTTTAGACACAGTGTCATCAGGGCTCTTTGTGTTAGTCTAAGTAAAGAATATTTTTTGTTTTGTGTTTACTCTGCTTTCAACTTCATTTCTATGGAACCCTTTATTTGAGATTCAATGTGAGACACTTTGTTTCTTAGACATCTTTCTAGCATTCTGTATTTTTCTATCATGGTATTATCTTAAAAGTTTCAGTTATGTATATCAACATTTTAGTGTCTGAGCATCTGAAGCAAGTGCTTCAAGTCCTCATTACTTTCAGTAAGTAAGGTGATCTCATTGTATATGGCAGGTTGTTGAGTCTTTAGCTAAGCCTGATGCCACCATGTTCTTGATACAGTACAACTTTTTGGATGGTATGCTCAGCATACAGAATGAATAGGTACAAAGAAAGGATACAACCCTGGTGCATACCTTTCCTGATTTTAAACCTTACACTGTTCCTTTGTTCTGTTTTGACAACTGCTTTTTGGTATTTACATTATTACAATTAACTCCCACTCTCTATAGCACCCAACAACAACGTATAAGTAATTCACAGCTAAAACAGGGCATATACTGTTTTCATTTCTTTGAGAAACTGTTTTGTACTTTCTAGAATAAATACTGTCCCTAATTTTTGTTTCTTCAGTATGTGTCTATAACAAAGACTGCTAGTTGTTATTGAATTTTACTCATCATTATTCCATATTAAAAGAACTCCCAATTCCTAACCTGTTGTGAACAGGTTACAATTCATAGTGACCCTCTGTGATACAGAATGAAATAATGCCTGATCCAGTGCCGTTTTATAATTGTTGCCATAGCCAAGACTATTGTTATAATCATTGTGTACATTCACAATCTTTAAGTTGTTTTACTTCATTTTCCAGATTTCCTGCTGCTAGACATGGCCATGTTCTTACCAATGAGATGTTATATTGAAGCTTTGAAGAACCTTCCCTCACTTCTGCCTACTGTCCATTTCTCTCCTTCATCTCTCTTTCTTCTCTCAAGGTTTTCAAGAAGGAGTAAAGTATATATGATCACTGAAAGTGAACTAATCATTTAGACTATGAATTGACCTTGTGGAAGGAAACCAAGTATCCACTAACATGTGATGTGCTTCAAAGGATTCTATTACTGTTATATTACAAAAATATAATGTTATATATTTAAGTGCAATGGAGAAGAAATCTATAGACATTAATAGATTTTCAAATAGGGGAAAATACACTGTTTTCTGTTGATCTAGTGTAACCTGCTTATTTCACATCTAAAAATATTGCCCCAAAGTAATGTTCTCTTACCTGACGATATAGAAACATAGCAGGCAGTGAACAAGACCCGAGATCATAGATTCTTGGTTCCCTTTTATAAAACTAATCTTACTTCCCTACTTCTTCTTCCTTCTCTGTTAACAAGCTATAACCACCTGGGAGAAAAAGCTGCTGATCACATTAGGAACCAAGATTAATAGGAGAAGAAAGTGAAAGAGAAAGACATAGCTGCTCTATTTTGTTTACGTACAGAGCCTTGTAAAGAATTAAGTAGATTTAAATGAAATTTCTTTTGATGTCTTTTACTTGAAATAGCACTCTTGCTTGATATAATCAGTACCCAGCAAAGCAATAACCCAGTAGGATAAAATATGCCAGGATTTGATTGGGTCCCAAGTTCTTTAAAACATGCTAAAAAGTCAGACCCAAGATGCAATGTCTGTGCTTTTGTTGACAAGTGTCCAATAAGCAAGGAACTCTGTTTCAATTGATCTTTTTGTCTTTTACCCAGTGAAAGAAGTCAGATTGATCAATGTTTCTTCTCATTCAAAGGTACAAGCTGTACTGATTTAACCAATAGCTAAAAAAAAAAAAAAAAGGAACCCTGGAGAAGTTAGGGCAGTCTATTGTGGAGCAGGAGGATAGCTACCTCTTTCCACATCCTCTTTACATTTCATATCTTAAATGGGAGGATAAAAGAAGTGGATTTTAAAATGAGGAATAGTTATGCAAATAGACCAGGTGTATTTGTGTTTGGGTTAGCACTGGTTATGTTTGTCATACAGTCTAGGCAACTAGGCCGTTAAAGTCTGTGCTTTACCTGTTACTAATCACCACCTGGATTTGTCTAACCTGTTTAAAGTAGCTCCTGGGACCCTACAGTGAAAAAAACAATTTTTCATGCTTCTTATTTAATCTCTACTGCCTTTTTATTTTTAAAGATGCAGATGCTAAGACCAAAATATTTTCAAGACTCAAATTCATTGACCCAGAACTCACTTACTCACTGACTCATTGCCACCAAATGGTAACTGACAAATAGTGACCCCCTCCAACGGGTTCCTTAGGCTGCAAGTAACATTGGAGATGACCGGTCATCCTTCTCCATCTGGTAGATTTGAAGCAACCAGGAAGTGTGGCCATAGGGTCACAGTGCAACTACCTAAGGAGTAGGCCACCAGAGTTACCTACCCTCATTCAGAAGAGGGTTCCAAATGAAATCTGCCTTCTTTTACATTTCAAAGCAGTATTCTTCCTTTCTTTTAGACAAGGCACCAAGCAGAATATCACTTCCAAGAATTTTGGGGAAAATGTGGCATAATACAAAGAAATCATGCTCAGATTTGAGAGAGCAAGTTAGGGAGCAGATTAAAAGAGAAGGTAATTGCATACAGTTTATAGTCAATAAGTTAATAAAGTGTTACTTTGCCACTTCCCTCAGTCACAGGACCACATCTGCTGTGAGCTGAGGAAGTGACTTCAAAATCCATGTGTGCATAAAACCTTTTTTCAACAAGGTGAAAAGAAAACCTACTTGACTGGAAACAAATATTTGGTAATACTGTCTCAGACAAAAGTCTTATAACAAAAGTTTACGGGATACTCCTGGGCCTCCACAAGCAAAAAGGCTGATAACCCAATTACAAAATGGACAAAAGATATGAAAAGAATTTTCACAGAAGAAGATACTCAAATGGCAGACAGACACATGAAGAAATACTCAAAATCACTGGCAATAAGAGAGATGCAAATCAAAACCACAATGAGGTACCATCTCACTCCAGTAAGAGTGGCGAAGTTTAACAGGGCAGCAAGTAATAAATGTTGGAGATGATATGGTGAGAAAGGAACTGTTATACATTGTTGGTGGGATTGTAAAATGGTACAACCATTCTGGAAGGCAGTTTGGCGCTTCCTCAAAAAACCTAAACATAGTAATTCCATATGACCTAGCTATTCCACTACTTGGAATACATTTTAAGAAAATGAGAACAGAGGCACAAATGGAGATTTGTACACCAATGCTCATAGCAGCATTATTCACCATAGCAAAAACATGGAAACAGCCCAAATGTCCAGCCAGAAAAGAATGGATTGAGAAATTATGGTGTATTCACACAATGGAATACTACACGGCACACAGGAGCAATGATTTTGTAAATTATTATCTAACTTGGGAGGGATTGAACAGCATTATGCTGAGTGACTAAATCAGTCCCACAAATATAAATATTGGATAAAATCATTATTGTAGAATAAGTGTAAGGATCCAAGAGGGGTGGGAGAGGTTGGAAGCAGGGGGATGAGGATTTGCAGGGGAAGGCAGGATTAATCATGGGGTTGTACAATTTGATGGGGGGGGGGTAAGGGAAATTGAAATAATCTGTTGTCTAAAACAATGTATTTGAATTTTGTAAATACACTAGTGTAATTTTTTTAAAAGGGTACCTTCTTCCCTAAGTACCGCTGACTTTTTCTTTAAAGCAATGAAGCAGGCCTCCACAGGAGTCCATTTGGAGAATGACAGCACTCCCCTCACCCAGGTACTGTCAGCTGCAAGTTGGCTCTATATTACCAAGTAATATAGAGTATTCTATACTTTCACAATCATCATTCCCTGCCTATACTACAGCTCAGACATCTGAGAAAAACAAGATAATCCTGGAGAATCCACTCAAGCCTGTTTGATCATTATTGCGGTCTGTATGGAGGGCTGCTGACTGAAGATGTTGAATGTTAGACAGCAGGGATCTCAAGAGACTGCATTCATATTCAGCATGCTAGAGGGCAGGCCTTGAGAGGAACAAAGCAGGAATCCCTAGGAGTCTCTTTGGAGTGCCACAACCCCTCCCTAGCAAGTAATTCTCAACTGCTTGCTTGACAAAGACTCCTATAGCAGATTCCCTACAGTGGAGTCAGAAGGCAGGTCACCTCAGTGGAGACTGCTCCTCTAACTTCCACAGGGTCAAAGAAACCAAAGACAGATCTCTCAGAGTGCCCTCTAGAGAGTGTAAGCCCATCCTCCTATGGAAATGGAGAAAAGTCTGCTTATTTGTCTCCTGAAAACCAGCTCAGACATAACTCTTGTTGTCGAGTCTGAACCAACTAAAAACTGCCCCTCCAGTGGGTTTTCAGAGGCTGTAAATCAAAAGGGAAGAGACTGCCCATCTTTCTCCCTCAGAGCAGCTGGTGGATTCAAACCGCTCTGGTGACTTACTTGGTAAAGAACTTTCTCGCCAAACCAACGGCATGCAGTTTGAATCCCCCATCAGGTTTCTAAGGCTGAAAATTGCAATTAGAGGAGACTGTAAATCTTTCTTCAAATATTGGTTTGGTGGATTCAAAGCAATACTCAGAGGGAAAATTGAAACAATCAATGCCTACCTTAAGAAAAAGATCTAAAAAAATAACCCACAAAACAAATCCAGCCTAATTTAACTGGTTCAGAAAGAGAAAAGGAAGAGCAAGGCAAATTAAGCCTAAACTTAAAAAAAATAAAAAACAAAGTTGGGGAAACTGAACCTAAGTTAGCACATTAGAAGTTCATTGGATTTGTTTAAGAGGACACTGAAGCCTGGGAGATCAGATTTTCACAGTCCACATCAGGCGTTGGTGCCTCCCTGCTGGCTCAAATCCAATAGGCACTCTGTAGAAGACTGGAAAACTCCTCTGTGATTTATAGCTTCAGAAAAACCTTTGGAGGGTCAGGTGTGGGTTGCTTCTAACTTGATGGCAATATGTTTTGAAAGACCAAAAAGAAATGACATTGAAAATAGAAAAGTAATAGAATCAATAAAAACCTAGAAGTTAGTTGGTGTTTTTTTTGCATTTTTAAAAAAATTAATTTCAATGAACATCTACAGAGATTTTGGATTTCCATTCATTCATTGTTGCACTTTTCTCCCGGCCACCCCCACCCCACCCCCAGTTCACTCTTCTCCTTGAAAAACAAAAGAAAAACTCCTTCACTGGTACACAATCCCTCCGCACACTCCCACCCCCAGCCCGAGTATACTCCACTCTGCAACCCTCATTCCAGACTCTTAAACTTTAAAACTATTCACTCCCTCATCGGTTTCAATGCAGTAAACATAATTTATCCAGTTTTTCTCAGTCTTCCCCCCACCCTGATGTCAACCTCATTCTACAACAGTGGCACCATATAGTATTTGTCCTTTTGTGACAATATTTCAATCAGCATAATGTCCTCCAGGGTCACCCATTTTGAATAATATTGCATGAGTTCCTTGTTTTTCAATGCGGCATATTATTCCATTGTGTATACCATAGCTTCTCTATCCACTCGTTTGTTGATGGGCACTTAGGTTGTTTCCAATTCCTTGCTACTGTGAACAAAGCCACGATAAATATGCTGTTGTTGTTATGTGCCGTTGAGTAGTTTGCGACTCATAGCGACCCTATGTACAAGAGCCCTAAATTCTGCTCTGTCCTATGCCAATCGCACTGTCTCTGTCTGACACTCCCATCCCAATTATCCCAGTCACTGAATCAATCCACCTCATAGAGGGCCTTTCCCTCCTGCACTGTCCCTCCACCCTCCCAAGCATGATGTCCTTCTCTAAGGACTGGTCTCTCCTCACAACATGTCCAAAATATGTTAGAGGGAGCCTCAGAATCCTTGCCTCCAAGGAGCAGCCCGGTTTGACCCTTTCCAGGATGAATCTGTTTGTTTTCCTAGCAGTCCATGGTATTCTCAATACTTTTCTCCAGCACCACAGTTCAAAGGCATCAATTCTCCTTCTATCCTCCTTGGTCATTGTCCAACTGTCTGATGCATAACAAGTGATTGCAAAGACCATGACCTGTATCAGACACACCTTAGTCTCCAGAGAGACACCGTTGTTCTTCAGTACTTTGGAGAGGTCCCTAACAGCAGACATTCCCATGGCAATATGCCTTTCAATTTCCTGGCTACTGGTGCCAAGAATGTTGACTGTGGAGCCAAGAAAACTAAAGCTGTGAAGAATCTTAATCTCTTCACAATACATCCTGATGCTGCCAATTGGTCCAGTGGTGAGAATCTTTGTCTTCTTGTCATTGAACCTCAATCCATATTGAAAGCTGCAGTCCTTGACCCTCTGCAGCAAGCACTTCAGGTCCTTCTCAGTTTCAGCAGCCAGGGTTGTGTCATCTGCATAACACAGATTGTTGATAGATAGTCCACCAATATATCTGCTTGGATGTCATTTATGGTCTCTTTAGGGTATATTCCCAGTAGTGGAATTGCTGGGTTAAATGGTATCTCTATTTGCAACTTTTTGAGAAAGTGCCACACCACTTTCCACAGTTGTTGCACCATTTTACACTCCCACCAATAGTGAATAAGTGTTCCAGTCTCTCCACAACCTCACCAGCATTTGTTGCTTGCTGTTCTGTTAAATTTTGCTATTCTGACTGGGGTCTGGGGTGAGATTATATCTCATGGTTGTCTTGATTTGTATCTCTCTCAGAGCTAGAGATTTTGAACATTTTTCATGTGCTTGTTGGCCATCTGAATGTCTTCTTTGGTGAAGCAGAAGTTGGTTTTTTAAAAATTATTTATAAAATTAACAACCTTTTAGCTAAACTGACAAAGAAGGGGGAGAAGATACATGTAACTAATTTTAAAATAAAAGTGAAACCATTACACCTTGTTGTTGTTGCTATGTATCAAGTCACCTGAGACTCACAGCAACTCTATGTACAATAGCCCTGAACCCCACCTTATCCTGATCCTGTCTCACAGAATCTGACCAATCCTCATTACTCCAGTTACTGTGTCAATCCATCTTACCAGGGGTCTTCCTATCCTGTGCTGTCTCTCTATTTTTCCAAGCTTTCCAAATATGAGGTCCTTCTCCAGGGACTGGTCTCTTCTGGCTACAGGCTCAAAGTATGTGAGATGCTTCAAAATACCTGCTTTCAAGGAGAAGATTGGTTTTATCCTCTCTGGGACAAACTTGTTTGTTCTCTTGGCGGTCCCTGGTATACTCTTTTCTAGCACCACAACTCAAACAGGCATATATTCTTCTTCTGTAATCCTTAGGCAATGTCCAGCTTTCTGATGCATAGCAAGTAATTAAAAAAACCATGGCCTGAATCAGGTGCACCTTCATCTGTGGACTGACATCATTGTTTTTTAGCACTTTGGAGAGGTCCCTGATAGCAGATTTCCCTAAGGTGATTCATCTTTTGATTTCTTGACTACTGGTGCCAAGAGTGCTGATTGTGGAGCAGAGCAAGTGGAAATTGTTAATAATCTCAATCCCTCCTCCATCTATCATGGTGCTGCCAATTGACCCAGTGGTGAGAATCTTTTGGAACGAAAGAAGATTATGATAGAATATTATTAACAATGGCATGGTTTAACAAAATAAAAACTGAGTGACCTAAATGAACAAATTCTTAGATGCACACACACTTCCTACACTTACTTAACAGGAACTAGTTAAATGACAGCTCCAATATAAACCTCATGACAAGTAAAGAAATTGAATCTGTGATTAAAAACCTTCTACAAACAACACATTGCAGGATTAGTTGTGGGATGACATTAAGGGTAATCCCTGGAGACAGCAAAAGGTCACTACAAAGACAGAGGAGAAAGGAAAATCCACAATGTCAAAAGAAACTCTGAAAATTGCACTAGATGATAAAAAAGCCAAAACACAAGGAAGAGATATTGAAGTAAAAGAGTTGAACAAAGGATTTCAAATGGCAGCTCAAGAAGACAAAGCAAACTCTTATAAAGGAATATGCAGAGAGTTAGAATTGGAGAAAGAAAAGTGAAGAAATCATTGGGCATTTTTTTCAAGCTGAAAGAACTGAAAAACAAATTCAAGCCTTGATTTACATACTGTACTGAGCGATGCTATGTGTACAATCTTGATGATTGAGAAGGCATCAAAATAAGGTGGCAGCAATATTCAGAATTGCTGTACCAAAATGAAGAACTGACCAGGACTGAAATATTACAGGAAATATCATATGATCAAGAATAAATGCTAAACGAAGTTCAAATGGCAATGAAGACATTGGCAAAAATTAAGACCCAGGAATCAATAGGATACCAACTGACACATTTCTATGACAGTGGATAGGCTCACCAAGCTATGCCAGGACATTGAGAAACAGTTGTCAGGCCAACTGACTGGGAGAGACCCATATTTGTTCCCATTTTTAAGAAAGGTGATCCAACAGAGTGTGCAAACTGTACAACATTATCATTAATATCAAACACATGCGAAACACTGCTGAAGATCAATCAAAGACATCTAGAAGAGTACATAGAAAAATTTCAGAAGTTCAATGTGGATTCAGAAGAGATTGTGACACCAGGGATATCATTGTCAATGTCAAATGGGTCCTGGCTTAAGAAGAATGGGAATCTCACAACACTTAATTGTGTTCATGCAAAACCTTTATCTAGAGGCTGTTTTGTGACCTGAGAAAGGGCATACCACATGTTTTAAGATTAAGAAAGGTGAGCATCAGTTATATCCTTTCTCCATACCTATTCAGTCTTCATGCTGAACAAATTATTCAAGAAGTTGGGCTCTATGAAGAAGAATGTGGCATCAGGATTGGAGGAAGACTCATTAATAACCTTTGGTATGCAGATGTGGTGCTGGAGAAGAGTATTGAGAGTACCATGGACTGCTAGGAAAACAGATTCATCCTGAAAGGATTAAACCGGGCTGCTCCTTGGAGGCAAGGATTTTGAGGCTTTGTCTGACATACTTCGGACATGTTGTAAGGAGGGACAGGTCCTTAGAGAGGGACATCATGCTTGGTAGGGTGGAGGGTCAGCACAGGAGGGGAAGGCCCTCGATGAGGTGGATTGATGCAGTGATTGGGGTAATTGGGATGGGTGTATCAGAGGTGGTGAGATTGGCACAGGACAGAGCAGAGTTTAGGACTGTTGTACATAAGGTCGCTATGAGTTGCAAGAGACTCGATGGCAAATAACAACAACAACAACAACAACATGCAGATGACACAACTTTTCTGAAAATGAGGAGTACCTGAAACATTTTCTGAACATCAAAGACTGCTACCTTCAACAATATAGATTGTTTATCAATGCCAAGAAAAGAAAAATTTTCACCACTGGACCGAAAGCTAACATTATGATAGATGGAGAAAAGATCAAAACTGTCAACAATTTGATGCTGGATCCACTTGGATCCACAATCAATATACTGTGAACCAGCACTGGGAAAGTCTGCAGTCAGAGCCTCTCCAAATTATTCAGGAGCAATGATATCAGTTTGAGGACTAAGGTGTATGTGATCAGACCATAGTCTTTTCAATCATTTGCTATGCATCTGAGACCTCGATAATGACTAAGAATGACAGAATGAAAATGGACACTTTTGAACTGTGGTGTTGGAGATGAATACTGAATATCTCATGGACTGCTTCTCAAATGTCAAAGTGTAGACCTGTTGACATTCAGCCTGTAAGCTCTAGTTCAGTGTTACAAAACTCTTCTTGCTGTGGTTATGTGCTGTTGAGTCTTAACGACCCTATAAGTGACAGACCTGAATTTTTCCTATTCTGTGTCATCCTTACTTTCCCTGATATTCATGAACCCATTGCTACTATTCACTGTATTGATTCATCTTGTTAGGGTCTTCCTCTTTCTCACCTTTCCAAGCATGATGTCTTTTTCCCAAGGACAGCCCCTCCTAACAACACGCCCAAAGTATGTGAGATCAAGCTTTACCATACTTGCTTTTAAGGAACACTCTGGTTGCACTACTTTAAAGATAGATTTGTTCATTCTTTGGGCAGAACATGGTTTATTCACCACTCTTTTAAAACACCACTATTCAAGACAGTAATTCTTCTTCAGTGTTCTTTGTACACTGTTCATGTGCATATGAAAGAAATGAAAATACCATGGCTTCAGTCAGGTGAACTTTAGTCACTAAGCTGACATCTCTGCTCTTTAACACTCAAAAGAAGTTATTGACAGCATATTTGACTAATGTACTTTTCTTTTGATTTCTTAACTGCTGCTTCCATGGGTGTTGACTGTGAATCAAAGAATTATTAAATCATTGACAACTTCAATTATTTTCTCCTCTATCATGAGTTTTTAATTGGTCCAGTGATGATGATGATTTATCTTGATGTTGAGATGTAATTCATAATTAAAATGTAGCTTTACTGTCATTAGGTACTTCAAAATCTTTCCACTTTCTGCAAGCAAGGTTGTGTTATTTGTGTATCATAGGTTGTTAATGAATCTTTTTCCAATCATGACATTCCTTTTTCTTCATATAGTCCAGATTCTCAGATTATAATTTTACTATATAATTATCATGAAAGGACATAACCCCAATGCAAACCTTTTCTGATTTGAAATCATTCATTCATCTTGTTCTGTTGGAACAACTACTTTTTGGTTCACGTTACAGGAACCGCAGGAGCACAATTGAATGTTTTGGAATATCTATTCTTTTCAATTTTATTCATAGTTTGTTATTATCCACACAGTCAACTGCATAGTTATTAAAACATTTCAGGGTTGATCAAGACAATTTCAGAAGGCTTAAAAGTAAAATGGTGTGGTGATAGAGATGTGAAAACTGATAAAGATCTCCAAAAGTAGGTTGTAATTAAAGCCTCTAAAACATGCAAATATTTCAGAATATGCATCTTTATAACTAGTATGCATTGTTATTAAGTGCCAGTAAGTCATAACTGACTCATAGTTGACCCTCCAGCAGGTTTTCAGAAGCAGTAAATCACTTCAGTAGAGATAGAGTAGCTTTTTCCTGTGGAGCAGTTGGTGGATTCTAACTGTGTACCTTCGGTTCACCTGCTTCCAACTTGGCCACCACTAGAACTTCCTAACAATAGATAAGTAGGTAGACAGACAGTCAGATAGAGATGTGAGGGAGGGAAAGAGAGAGTGAGCCTATCCCCAAGATGCTTCTGGTAGTTCTGAATCAGTGACATGGCCTTTCGACTAACAGCACAGCTCTCAACAGACTACACCAATAAATTGACCCATTATATGAATACATATTTACAGATTTATGTGTTTTCCAAAATATTCAAATATGAAACTCATTGAGAAAGTATTTACACTCATGATTTTAAACAAACATCTTGAAAAATGCACAAGACTATACAGTATACACAGTAAAAGAAGTGTTGACAGTCCCTCAGGGAGAAATAATTTGCATCACTGTTTATATTTCTTTTATAATATTTAATTTTCTCAACAAGGTGAAAATTGAAATGACAGCTTATTTGCTAATATTTGTTGTCTCTGAGGGTCATTGAAACGATTGAAAAATTTTTTTTTTAAAAATCTCTGAATGATAGAGAATCCAGACAAACTTTTCATACGTTGGTGTTTCTGAGTTCTAATGTATAAAATGGTTAATAATTAAAATGCACGAAACACATATTGTTAGAATTTACCTGCTATAAATAGGCTATCTACTCTTGCTGTGTCACATTGATTCTGATTCTTAGTGACCGCATATAACAGAGTGGAACTTCCCCTCGGGCTCTTGAATGTCGTCATTTACAGAAGCAGATCACCAGCTCTTTTTCCTGTGGTTAGAATTGCCAACTTGTCAGTTAGTAGATGAGTGCTTAACCAACGCACCACTAGAGCTCATTCTACAGTAGAGGAGTAAACACATCAAAGAACGAGAGAGATTAAATAGTTCTCCTGAATACTCCCAACCTCAAAATAATTTTTAAAAAAATAGTAATGAGCAAGAAAGAAGGAAGAAATCTCAGAAGGGAGGGAGATATTTTTCTTTTTAAGAAAAAAATAGAAAATAATAATGCTACAAATACTGCAAGAGGCAGATAGCTGCCAAATCTGCCGTTTGGATAGCAGGGCACTGGAGCTGGCTGACCCACAGCCAGTGTCACATGGGACTCAGGCCAGGCATTCAGTCTGCTGCCCGACCCATGGATTTAGGATTTGCCCCCAACTCTGTGATTCATTTCCTTAAAGCATTCTCTTTGTGTCCACCTTTGAAAAGAAAATTCTAAAGAGCAAAATAATACCAGAAAACTTATAAAGTTCTGACTTTAAAAGTCTTTAGTAAACCTCAAACCAAACCCTCCCTTTTAAAGCAGATACCCTGTAGGACAGCATAGAACTGCCCCATCAGGTACTGAGAGCATCATTTTTAGGAAAGCAGACCTTTTTCTCCCATGGAGCAGTTAATGGGTTGAAACCACTAACCTTTAGGTTAGCATTCAAATTCTTATCTGCTCCTCCATCAAGCCTCCCCAGATTTTAGGCTAAAAGAAGTTCCAGAACCTTTCAAATGCAAATGCTCATATTCTGTATAACTTATTAAGGGAATTACATCTCCTTTGGATACAATGCCATTTTCATTTTAGAAAATTTCATTTCTTCTGTGGGAAAAGGTGATGTTTTAATCAGCTCTCACACTCTCACTGACAAAAGTTGGACTCTGTAAAATTGTCACCTAGCACTTCACTGTGGGGTGCTCCACCGTGGGCAGCTCAAAATGAAAACCTGTTGTTCTGCAAAAAAGGCAATCTACAAACATCCTTGTGTTTGAAAACACTTTTATGTTTAAAGCAATCAGCTTTACATAATATGTGCAAAAGTATCATTAAACATTTCAACAAAGGTGAAATATCCCTTACTTCACAGAATAAAAACTGTTTCGCTTTTCTCTTCTACTCGCATTCATAGTCTCAGGCGATCATGGTTGTATATATATAATATCAATTTCCTGAAATTATTCTTCCTGTTTTCTTTCAATAGCTAAGCAGTTGTACCAAGGTAATCATTATATTTATATATCTCCTCATTCATTGTAAAGGTTCAGCTAACTTGCCATATTATCAAACCTCACAGTCTAAAAACTAATTGTATATAAAGTTAACAGGCCGCATGCTTAAGAATTTTAATTACTTTCCTATGATCACTTTATATTCTGTACATAGCATCCAGGTAACACAGCTTCTACAATGATAAGCAGTTTAATTAGAAAGCTAAGATAAGAAAAATGCCTTTTACTTTACCAAATTTGTTCATGCCAGTCATGTGATAACTCAGAAGCATCTTTACTTGCAGAATTTTAAAACATGAAATGTTAATATTAGGTGAAACCTACCTCTAACTGCCTAGCAAATGCTTTCTTAATATGCCATTTGAGGATTCCCCCCCCCCTTTTGTACATGTAAACACTACAGTTGTAATTAGATTGCAAAACTGAACCTGGCTTTAATCTTTGTGCCAGTCCAAACAAACAAGTTCTTTTCTCACACTCCTAACCTGGCACGAGAATCCCAACAAATAGACGCAAATGTAAGCTGTGCGCTGCCAATAGCATGCCTGCCCTTTCCACTGTCTCAGAGGATAGCCATTGATTTCCTAGTTATTATGAACATGAAATTATTGAATGACAGATGATAGAGTGTTAGGTCCTACAAGTATTTTCCCAAATGGGTTATCTAGCCAGGGTTGCCATGGTAACCATGCTGTTTGACAGACCTTCCCACAAAGAACCCTTTGCTCAGAATTCAGCATCAAATAGCTCTCTGCTTACTGCAGGCTCATGTTAAATCACAAAACTTAGACACTTTCTTATAAAGGGTTGGGGTGGGGTGGAAAGATTAGGTTTTGTTTTTCTGGGTAAGAACACTCTATTAGCCCAGGGACTAATCTAAATGACCTGAGATACTTTTGTGCTTTCACCAAGTGGTGAGGACTTTGTCAAGGGCTGGACCCTGTTCTATTAACAAAGGCATTGCTACTTTGGAGAAAATAAATTAATAGTTCTGAGAGCGTTCAGTCCATGGGGAAGATAAGTTCTGCATCACAACACACAACTCATTAAGAGGGGTGATGCTCACAAATCAGGCACATCTTGAACACCTACAAATTAAAGCATTTCTTGCCAGTTTAGTACTCATAATGTGAAGCTGAATTTAGGGATGTAATTTTTTTTTTTGTGCTACCATAAAGAAATATAACAACAAGGTAGATACAATTCAATTTCTAATTTTTTTTAAGAACAAAGATAATTTTTCTATTGATAGACCGCTTTCAAACTTTTGGCTTTAATGTTATCAGATTACCACTGAGAGATTTATAAATGGGTGTGGCTAATTCTATAAGTTTTTGCATGAGTAATATTTCATGGCAAAACACTACACTTAGCACATGACAGTAGGTTAATAAGGAAGGAGAGAGTTGTCTAGAAGACAACAATTTGGGGTTTGTTCAGTTTGTTAAACTATTTCAAAGGCTTCATTTCCTCCTTTCATTTTTGCCTAATATAAACTCCTTAAATAAAATAGGCTAGAAATCACAAAGCTTACATTTTATAATCACTAAATACTTGTACTTTAATCTTCTGAGAAAATATATCACCACTCAAATGAAAAAAGAATTGGATAAGTTTGATAGATAAAAATAAAACAAAACCCAAAGCCTATTAAGTATTTTATACAGGAATTAAAAAGACTGGAAAAAATTCTTTCAAATTCAGCTTGTAAAGACTGAGGTGTGCTTGATCCAGGCCATGGTATGCTCAACTGCCTTCTATGCATCTGAAAGTTAGACAATGAATAAGGAAGACAGAAGAACTGATGTCTTTGAATTTTGGGTTTGGAGAGGAGTACTCCCCCTGGACTATTATAAGAGTAAACAAATCTTTCTTTGAGGATGTTCAACTGGGTTGCTGCCTGAAGAAAGGATAGTGACCTTTAAGCTCACATACTTTGGTCATACTGTCAGGAGAGACCTTAGAAAAAGGTATCATGCTAGGAAAGGTGGAGGGTCAGAGACAGAGAGGAAGATTCAACAAGATGAGTAACACAGTGGCGGAAGCAATGGGTTGAAGCCTATCAGAGAAGGTGAGGATGCTGCAGAATAGGGCAAGGTTCAGTAATAGGGCTGTTACTAGCTGCCGTTGACTCCATGGCACATAGTAATAAGTGTATCTATTTTGTTTTTCTTGCACAGAGGATGATATCAAGCAAGCTTATGCACGAAATGACAAGGTGCTCTAATTCTAAGCATTTTAGATAAATTGATTTGCCAAAAGTCAGGATCACTGTAGTTAGGAGAAAGATTATAGTTTTGTTGTTAGGTGCCACTGAGTCTAGTATGATTCATAGTGACTCCATGAACAACAGACCAGAAGCCTGACCTATCCTGTGCCATCCTCATCATCTCTAATATACTTGAGCCCGTTGCTGCAGTCACTGTGTCACTCCATCCCGTTGAGGAGCTTCCTCTCTTTAGCTGACCCTCGACATTTTCAAGCATGATATCTCTTTCAGAGAGATAGCCTCTGCTAGCAACATGTCCAAGGTATGAAAGACGAAGCTTTGCCATCCTTGTTCCTAAGGAGTACTCTCTGGTTACAGTTTTACCAAAATAATAGTCCATTCGATATTAAAGCAAAAAGGCACTCAGAGTTGACTTTCTGTTAGGTTTTGGAAGCTATAAATGACAATGAAAGAGAAGCAACAGAGAGCTGCAGCCCATGCTTTAGTGCTGTAAATCTTCCAAAGCCTTCCCCAGGGTTCCTTTATTTGTACCTGCTAGGGAACTCTGGTGGCTTACTGTTAAAGAGCTGTGCTGCCAACCCAAAGGCATGATGTTTGAATCTACCAGCTGCTTCCCAGGAGAAAGGGGAGCATTCTCCTAGGTAATTTTCTGCCTCTGAAATTCTGCTACAGGGTGAGCTATGACTTGGTTATGACTCAATGGCAGAGGACAATACCACATTGGCACATTGATTGCAGTGTTTGGCTGCTCATTGGAAAGCTGGCTTTTTTAATCCATCAGTCATTTCATAAGGAGAAAGATGTGACAGTCTGTTTGAGTGGATTTTGGAAACTACACAATTTTTAGCATAGGGAACCCTATGAAGTAGTTCTATTCTTTGGTATAGGAGTGTCTAGACAGCAACTTCGTTCCAAAGGGTTTGGTTTCCTGATAGTATTTGTATTGTCTTCCCCTTTACCCCTCTTTCTTCCAACCTTTTCCAATGATTTTTCAGTTTATATGAGTTTTTAGAGGACTTTTCTTTCGTCTTTTAAAAGATTTTTTGGAAAATTTGTAACACATATATACGAGAGTATAGTAGAATGAATTTCACGGACCAATCAGTTATCTATATCAATCATCAACTCATAGACTAGGAATCTTTTTTTTATACAAACTTCTAACCCAGTTTTTAAAAAATCAGTAATGTCTGGGTTCCATTAAATTACAGTTTCCAACAGTAAGGCCCTTCTGACACCAGATTTCACAATGACAATACTAATCAAATTCTGTCATTGTTCTTCTGGGAATGTGTCCCTGAACATCTAAGATAGAGCTTTGCAAGCTTTCTTTTTTTCTACTTTGGATTTCCCACCAACCACCCTCAGTACCCATGATTCCTCCTCATTTTAGCATGCATGACCTGCTGCAAATTGTTTTGCTACTTGTTCATCGACTTGCTGTTTATTTGAAGTCAGTTGCTACACTTTGGTTGGCAGCATATTTTTGGAGTCATAGTGCCTGGCACATACAAAGAAATTATTAAAACATTGGAAGCTAATGAGTTATATGTTGTTGTTGTTGTTACTGTTAAGTGCTGTGTAGTCAACTCTGTCTCAGCAACTCCATGAATAAAAGATTTAGTCTTTGACCCACCCCTTGCCATCCTCAGGATCTCTAATATGTTAAAGGCCATTGTTACAGTCACTGTAAGGAAACCATTTCATGACTGATCCAACTACAAATTTAAGTGAAACTTTTCAATGAGATTTACCAACAATTTAATCATTCTTTACTCCCCATTACCACATACCTCAGTACAACCAATCACACATTTCTGATATAATTTTCTGTTTGCCAAGAGGACATTTTTATACTGTCAAAATATTAATAGCATCAAATATGGACTTCACCTTTTAAAGGAAGTCCTGGTGGCATAGTGCATAACCATGTCAGGTTGTTAACCAAAAGGTTGACAATTCAAGTCCAACAATTACTCCATCAAAGAAAGAGAGATGGGCAGTCACCTTCTGTAAATATTAGTAGGCCCAGAAACCCAGTGGGAGGTCATTCTGAGCATGATTCACCTGGAAGACCATGGTAATAGTAATCTTTTTTCAATAATTGTAAACTTGGAGACTTTAAAAAATTAGCGATAAATGTCCTTTCACATTCTTCAATGTTCCTGACGGAAACATCTAGTATCTTCCAAAAATTTGAGAAATAAAAGATTGTTCAAAATCCAAAATCCTCTATTATTAATGATCTAATTACATCACAGTTATTTTTATAAATGAGGACATAGTGCAATAGCCATAAAACATAGAATGAAAATACAAGCAGAAAACAACCAACCAACCAAAAACCAGCAGCCATGTCCATGTTCACATCCTCAGGTTTACTACTAGCTTCTCCTGCTTAGCATTAAGTGGGCTGGAATCACAAGCTCCCATCACACAGCTGGATGGTTACACACTGCCTGTCACTATCAAGCTGAGTTTAATTCAAATGAATGAGCAGAAACAGGAACACATTCCATCAATTTTGAATTTGTAAAACTGAGTAAATGGCTTCCCCTTTTAGACTTCTAGATAGGGGAAAATCAGAAATGTAACTTTAAATGTTAAGTGATAAAAGTCACTCAACAATGAGATATATCTAAAGTAGCATGCTAGATATCAAATTCCCTAATTCTGACATCATATTATTACCCTTTCTTTTCAACAGATAATGTGAAACACAAAATTCTGTGTCAGGTGCTGTGAGGGCCAAGAAAAAGAAGATAGAAGAGATTGACTTTCTCCTCAAGGGCTTAATATTTTATTGATTTTCTTATATAAAATGCATTTTTTTTAAAAATCTTTGATTGATCACCAGGAACAAAATCACTGGGGATTATAATCTTTGAAGAGATATTAGTGCTTACTAAATGCAAATATTTGGTGCTGTCTCTGAGGTTAGGAGAGTGAAAAGTTAGGAGTGTAAGATAATGCAGTAGGGTCTCACAAAAAGGATTTAAAAAAACCACAAAAACCAAACCCACCCCACACATTTTTTATAACTTATGAAGAGAAAAAAATAACCAAACAGAGGCTGTGTAGAATGGCCCAGAATGTGCCCGGACCTGGAAGAATCTAAGCACTCATAACATGAAGCATCAAGCCAGGGTGGTGCAATGGTTAATTGAAAAGTTTGAAGTTCAAACCCATTCAGAAGAAGGAGATAAAGCCTGGTGATCTCTTCCCATAAAGGTTACTACAGGGTCATTGTGAGAGGAAATTGACTTGAGAGCTGGGCTTTTGGTTTTATTGTTCTAATACTATGCTGTAAATGAAGATTTCAAAGGGTAGCTCAAGAAGACAAAGCCAAGGTATTATAAAGTAATCATCAAAGAGTTAAAGTTGGAGAATAAAAAAAGGAAGAACTTGTTCAGCACTTCTTAGAGACTTGAAAAAAACAATTTCATGCCTTGAATTGCAATACTAAGAGAAGCTAAGGAAAAAAGTTGAACAATCAAGGAAGCATCAAAAGAAGGTGGAAGAAATATAGAGTCACTGTCCAAAAAAAGGAATTGGTCTACACTGAAATAAGTCAGTAAATAGCCGACAATAAAGAACTAGTGGTGATGAAGGGAGAAGTTCAAGCTGCAATGAAAGCACTGGCAAAAAAGTATGACCCCAGGGGCTGGTGCAAAACCAACTGGCATCTTTCAAAGAACAGATCCAGCCCTGGATGTGCTCACCAGTCTATGCCAGGAAATGTGGAAGACAATGGCCTTGCCAACTAACTTGAAGGGACCCATGTTTGTTCCCATTCCCAAGAAAAATGATCCAATAAAATGTGGAAATTTTCAAACAATATTAAAAAGCTGCATTACAATCCCCAAAGTCATGGTTCAAATCCACCAGCTGCTCTACAGGAAAAGAGTGATATATTTTCTCTGAAGGCATGCTAGAGCCTCAGCTATGAGCATATTCTGACTTAACAGTACGCAACAACAATAATACCACATGCAAGTAAGATATTGAAGATTATCCAAAAATGGTTAGAAAAGTATATTGAGAGAGAACTGCCAGAAGTTCAGACAGAGTTTAGAAGAGGTTATGGCACCAAGGAAAATCAATGATGATATTAAATGGACTTTGGCTGAATGCAGAGTATATCAGAAGAATGTCTACCTATGATTTAGTGACTGTGCAAAGACATTTGACTGTGTAGATCATAACAAACTGGTTAACCTTGGGAAGAATAGGAATTTCAGTATACAAATTAATTGTGCTTATATGAAATCTCTACCTTGGCCAAGAAACTGTTGTTGTCTCAACAACAAGGAGATAACAAGGGAATCATGCTGAGTGGAATATCTCAGTTACAAAAGGACAAATATTACATGGTGCCACTGTTGTACAATGGGACTGACATCAGGGTTGGGGTAAGACAGAAAAACTGGATAAATAACGTATACTTCATTGAAACAGATGAGAGACAGAATAATTTAAAAGCAATTTATGATAGGGTATTATGGATATCATAAGAGTCCAGAATTAAGGTTGTATAGTGAAGTATACTCAAGGTGGTGGGAGGGGTGTTGGGAGATTGTATACCAAAGAAGGAATTTTTCTTTTGCTTTTCAAAGAGAGGAGTGAACTTGGAGGGGGAGGAGGCTGGGCAGGGAGAAAGTTGCAACAATGAATGAATGGAAATCCAAAATCTCTGTAAATGTTCATTAACATTAGTAAAATAAAATTTAAAAAAAAAACTGGGAAAGGTATATATTGGGGCTATTCCCTATCCCTATACCTATTCAATTTGCATGCTGAGCAAATCATCTGAGAAGCTGGAGTTATGAAGAGGTGTGGCGTCATGATGAAAACAGGCTCATTGACAACCTGCATTATGCAGATGACACCATTTTACTATAAGTGAGGAGTACCTGAAGCACTTGCTACAGAAGATCAAGAACTGCAGCCTTGGAGATTACATCTCAAAATAAAAAAAAACAAAAATCCTCACCATGGCACCAAAGTCCTAAAGCAATTATGCCTGTCTAAAAACTAAGGTGTGCCAAATTCATATCACAGTCCTATCAATCACCTGATATGCATCTGGAAGCTGGACAATTAATAAGGATGACAGAAGAATTAATATATGAGTTGTGGTATTGGAGAAGAGCATAAATATCCCAGGGACTATAAGAAGAATAAACAGATATGTGTTGGAGAAAGTATAACCAGAATAGTCCTTGGAGGCAAAGTTGAAGTTTCACCTCACCATATTTTGGACATGTTGTTAGGAGAGGCTATTCCTTGGAAAAGAACACCATACTTGGAAAGGTGGAGGGTCAATGAAGAAGAGGTAGACCCTCAATGAGATGATGCACTACCTGAGGCAACAGACTCAAATGTATCAGGGCTGATGTGGATGGCACAGGATAGGAGAGTTCAGATATGTTGTTCCGAGAGTTGGGATGAGTCATACTCAAGTCATTGGCACTTTGCAACAAAAACAATGCTACGGAAACGGGTTCATGTACATCAGAGATTGTGAGGATGGTGCAGGTTAGCACAAGTATCTCAGCCTACTATTCATCACTTCACTATGAGTCATGGTCGACTTGACAATGCCACCTAACAAAATAATTACATGCTAAATTTTATAGCTTTATTACGGTGTGGAATTTATTTGCTTTGGTTCTGTTTACCATATATGATCTAATAAAAAAACCCTAAGAATCATTCTCAATTTCTTCTTTTTACTCAACCAGGAGCTTTCATGGCATAATCTGTAGATAACTGTGTGGCTAACCTATAGATAATGAGTCTCTGGTGATTTAAATCCACCGTCCTTTCCTTGGGAGAAAAGCATATAATCATCTGTTGCCATGTACAGCCTCAGAACCTTGATAGAGGCTCGTCATGAGTAAAAACTTACTCAATGGCAATAATTTTTCTCAACCATCTTGATTGGATCAGATTTTTCTACCTTCACAGGGCTTCTTGGATCCATTTCCTCCTCCCAGGATTTTATTGACTTAGCCTGGTTTACTAGGTTGTACTTCCTTGTAGGTTACTTAGTTTCATTTCCAACCTGAAGGCAGAGGGTTCAACACTACTAGCAGTTCTTCAGGAGAAGAATGGGCAATGTCCTATGTGATTTACAGTCTCTGAAAACCCACCTGAAGGTCAGCTCTGAGTCTGTTCCAACTCGACAGCTATAGTTGTTACAACAGAGTCCACCATTTTTCCTTGATACCAACTATTTTATCTGTAGAATAGATGATTGAAGTTGCAAAAGGCTTAACAACTTGTTTCTAATCTTCATTTTAAATTTAATCTGCTATGATTTTCATCAACTGGAATTTCAACCAAAATCAATTCACTTGCTTCATTTGTTGTGATTATTAGGTACCACTGAGTTGACTTTTGACTTATTAGGGACTGAATGTGACAGAATACAAGTACCCATAGTGTTTTCAAGCTGTACATCTATACAGAAGCAGACTGTCTTATGATTCTCTTGTGGAGTTGCTGGTGAGTTCTAACCTCTGGTCAGCAGCAAGTTCTTTAATCACTGTGTGACTAGGGTTCCAAGGGTACTAAAGTTAGTACTGTGAGAAATTAGTGAGAAACTTTCAGTTTGCTGCAGAAAATCAAAGACTACAGTCTTCAGTAAGGATTACATCTCAATATCACGAAACAAAATTTCTCACTAATGGGCCAATAGGCATGATCCTGATAAATGGGGAAAATATTTATGATAAATGGAAAAAATTTAAATTGTTAACAATCTCATCTATTTGGATCCACAATAAACACCTTTGGTGCTAGAAGTAAAGAAATCAAAGACATTGGGGAAGTCTACTGTCAAGGACGTCTCCAAAGTGCTGAAAAACAATAATGTTAGTTTAAAGACTAAGGTGTGCCTGATTAAAGTCATGGTCTTTTAAATCATTCGCTTTGCATCTGATATCTGAAAAATGAATAAAGATTACAGAAGAATCAATGCCCTTGAATTGTGGTGTTATAGAAGAGGAATGGATATCCCAAGGACTGCCAAAAGTACAAATATATTTTGGAGAAAGTGCAGCCAGAGGGCTTCTTAGAGGCAAAGTTGGTCACATATTTTGAGCACGTAGTTAGGAGGGGCTATTTGTAAAGACACATCATGCTTGGAAAAGCAGATGATCAGGGAAAGAAAGGAAGGCCTTCAATGAAGTGAATTGACAGAATAACTACAGCAATGGGTACAAATATATGTCAGAGATAATAAGGATGGCACACATAGGACAGGATTCACATGTGTTATTCATATGATCACCATGAATTGTACTCAATTCAATGCCATCTGACAGCAACATCAACAACAACAACAACAACAAGAAGAACTTGGTTCCCAGAAGACAGTCATTGACTGTCTCCTGAATAAAGAGAAAAAGAAGTGCGGAAATGTCAAACCACCTCAAACATATCGCTCTTAACTCAGAATCAACTCACAGCTGAACTTCTAATGGGATTTTAATCAGATGCAAGCAAAATATTGCTGAAGATATCCAGAAATGGTACATTGACAGAGAACTGTCAGAAGTTCAAGCTGAGTTTAGAAGAGGCTGCAGTACCAGAGATATCATTACTGATATCAGATGGATCCTGGCTGAAAGCAAAGAATATGCCTATTTGTGCTTCATGAACTATGCACAAGCATTTACTGTGTGAATCATGAAAAGTTATGGCTAACTTTGAGAAGAATGGAGAGCCCAGAACAGTTTATTATGCTCATTCGAAATGTATACCTGGTCCAATAAGCTGTTGTCTGAACAGAGAAAGAGAACACTGCATGGTTTAAAATTAAGAATTGTATGCATCAGGGTTGTACATATATTCCTCTATACATATTCAATATGTATGCTGAGAAATAAAATTCATAAAGCTGGACTATATAAAGAAGAATATCATATCATGATTGGAGGAAGACTCATTAATAACCTTTATTATGGAGATTACACTACCATACTTACAAAAAGTGAGGAAGTGCTTGCTGCAGAAGATCAAGTACAAAAGCCTTCAGTAAAAGTTTTCACTATTGAATCAGTGGGCAACATTATGATAGATGGAGAAACAATTGAAGTTATCAACAATTTCATTTGACCTAGTGGCAAGAAAATGTGCTGCAATACTGAAGGAATGCAGTTCAAATCCACCAGCTTCTCTAAGAGAGAAAGATGGTCAATCTCCTACCTGAAATTAACGACCTCTAAAAACTTGCCAGAGGGTCTATTCTGACTAGATGGTACACAACAACATGGACTCACAATCAACACCTTTGGTATCACCACACAGGAGATCAGGAGATGAATTGCCTTAGCAAAGTCAGCAGTCAGTGACCTTTCCAAATTACTGAGGAGCACTAATATCAGTTTGAAAACTACAAAGTGCCTAATTCAGGCCGTGTTTTTTTCAGTCACTTGCTATGAATCTGAAAACTGGATAATAAGGCTGACATAAGAATAATAGATGCCTTTGAGCCATTGTGTTAGAGACAGTACTGATTATTCCATGGATGGCCATAAGAACAAACATATATGTCTTGGAGAAAGTGCAGCCATAATGCTCCTTGTAGGCAAGTATGACAAAGGTTCACCTCATATACTATGGTCATACTGTTGTTGTTGTTGTTGTTAGGTGCCGTTGGGTCATAGATGACTCTTAGCAACCCTATGAACAGAAGACCTGAGCACCGTGCATAGAGTTTCCAGAGGCAAGCCATTTTGGAAGTGGAAGACACTCTTGCTTCCAAGCTTGTTCTAACTGGAGAGCTCCACCAAACAATGTCCACCATGGGTAACCATTATCACATTTGGCATGTCAGTGTCAAAGTGTTTAGCATCACAGCAACCATGAGTGTTACCTCTCTACAGCAACGCACAGACCAGTGCTATACCACTGGTCATATTGTTAGGAGAGGCTATTCCTTGAAATAGGACATTATACTCGGAAAGGTGGAAGGTAGACAAAAGAGAGGAATACCTTCAATCAGACAAACACAATATCTTCAACGATGAGCTCAACTTTGAAATAATGAGGATGATACAGGACAGCACAAGGTTCAAATCTGTTGTGCTTTATGGTCGCTATGAGGTATATTCACCTGGAAGGCACCTGACAACAACAATTAACAAATCATCCAGGAGGAAAATGCCCATTTTTTTCATTGCAAAGCAATTGGTGGATTTGAACTTACCTTTGGGTTAGTAAACAAAGGAAAACATAGATTTATATGTTTTGTTTATAGGCATGCAAGTGTTACCTAGTTGAGAAATGTTTTCAGCTCCATGAATAACTTTAATTCATTTAGCAAACAGATCAAAAGAGTTAAAAGCACAAACTTAGAACA
>NW_006399815.1:11248375-11250026 GCF_000299155.1 Elephantulus edwardii
GAGTTTTTTTTTTAAAAAAATAATAAAACCACCACCTTAGGCAAGCCTAAGTGGCAAGAGGCACTGGTGGCCTAGTGGCAAGAAGGTGCACTGCAATCCCAGAGGTGTGCGGTTCAAATCCACCAGATGCTCTGCTGAAGAAAGAGGGACAATCTCCTCCTGTACCAGTCAGATTCATTTTGACGGTACACACACACACACACACACTAAAACAAACAAACAAACAAACAAACAAACAACAAAAATCCAATCACCTTGAAGCCAGAGTAGCAGTCATGATTTAGACCTATCTCAAAAATACAAAAGATATTGATACATGCACTCTCAGCAGGTCTCATTTGCCAAGTGGGCTATAGGTCCATAGAGTTATTTTAATCTCTTGAATTTTTGCCTAGTAAGAAAATATGATATTATTGACAAAGCAAAGTCTGTTTCAAGAGGCATTTTTATAGAATAGGTCTTAATGAAATTCTTTCTTAGTGAAGATTGGTTTAGAAGCCAGTGCAAGGAAAAGCAACATGATACACTTTTGCATTTTATGGAGTTGTCTCCCCTGGCCTCATCTCTTCACTGGTACTGCTCTCTCCTTGGAGCTGAAAACTGTAAACATTTTAGGGCTGTGTGGCTCTCCCAGAACAAACAGAACATATGTAGTATATTTTTACACAGAAAGAAATAAATCCCATGAGATCCTGATTTTCAAAATATGCCTTCTGCCCAAAATGCACCCTTGACAGTGACTAGAGTGTGCTGCAAATCACTTAACACAAATAATTCAGATTTAGATGAATCCAAGCCCATTTAGAAGGGTATTAATCGACTATTTTGCATGAAGGCCAATTACACATATTCTATATCAGTCCCCGACTACCCACTAAAATTTTGCTGATATTAGCCTATCTATAATGCTTTTCTGGGACTTAAATACCAATAGTGACTATTACAAAATCCTTCCATGGCTTCTGTCAGATTTAAGTTAAATGTACAACAGGGGTAGGGGGTTGTAGCAGGAGCTGTTAGAAAACTGCAGATTCAGTGGATACAGAAACAAAGGGAATTCATTTGTATATTGCTCTCACACTCCTGTTATACCCTGAGTTATCTGATAATAGCTTCATAACTGAAAGATGGTCAAATATTCCTTTAGAATAGTTACACAAAAGCCTAAGCTTGATGGATGACAACATTTTACATGTGAAGGTGCCACAGAAAGCCACTGCAAGCTTACACTCCACACCAAGACTTTTGTTTAATAACGGTTTGTTTTGTTTTGGTTTTTTAGTGTGTGTGTGTTTTTTTTTTGTCAAAATGTATTCAGCTTTCATGATCAGACTACCTGAATCAACTTAATTGTACTTTAACTTAAAACAGGAAAGCCCACAGTGCAAATAAGGATTAAAGAAGGAAATTACTGCTTTTTCAGCCTCTTCCATAAATATTCTGTACATCATGCTGTGGTTGATGATGAATATTATAGAATCAGAACCAACCCATCGCTGACTGTCCGGTGGGTTTTCAGTGGGAGTTTATTACATGGGAGGAGATTGCCCATCTTTCTTCCACAGAACAACTGTTGTGTTGGAACTGCTTGCCTTTGGGATTACAGCACAGCTTCTTACCACTATGCCACCAGAGATCCCTAGATAGAATA
>NW_006399815.1:11252188-11252837 GCF_000299155.1 Elephantulus edwardii
GGCCCTCTATGAGGTGGATTGATTCAGTGACTGGGATAATTGGGATGGGAGTGTCAGAGAGAGTGCAATTGGCACAGGACAGAGCAGAGTTTAGGTCACTATGAGTTGCAAGCGACTCGACGGCACATAACAACAACAACAACAACATATCTATATATATATCTATACCTCCATATATCTCCACATATATAAAAATATACATGGTACAAAATTTTGGAAACTTCTTAACCAAAGCTAATCGTCTTGAGAAAGAAATGCTGGATTTGGAGGCTCAAAACTATTTAATCTTGGGAGTCATTAGAGTCAAATAGCAGAACATATGAAGTGCTCTACTTTGATGAATTGTTGTGTACCATCAAATTGGAACCAAGCCATAACTGATCCTCCAGCGGGTTTTCAGAGGCTGTTATTCACATAAACGGAAACTGCCCGTCTTTCAAGTCACGTGCAGCTTCTTACCACTAGGCTGTCAGATATCTCTACTTTGATGAGTAGTAGAAGGGATCTTAAAATTTAAGTCATATAAGTTACAACAAACTGTGGCTGACTCTAGAAAGAATGGGAATCCCAGAACACTTGATTGTGCTTATGTGAAACCTATACTTGGACCAGGAGGCAGTTGTCAGAACAGAGCAAGGAAACACTGCAT
>NW_006399815.1:11252937-11259050 GCF_000299155.1 Elephantulus edwardii
TCACCATAGGCTCTTGCTCATATGTTGTTTCATGAAATTCTTAGCTGTCTGCCAATTCCTTTCGATACAGTGACTCACTATATTCTTTCAATCTTCTTTTAATACTTCCTGGATCATTTAATATATCTATATCTATCTATCATCTATCTATCTATCTATCTATCTATCTATCTATCTATCTATCTCTTTCCATCCATCCATCCATCCATCCATACATCCACCCATTTATCCATCCAGGAAAAGGATGGGCAATCTACTCAAGTGCAATTTATTATTTCTGAAAACCTGCTGGAGGCACCGCTATGAGTAAGTTCTGACTCAATGGTACTCAACAAACTCACCATTAGTTCAAATAATGTTAAAACCCAAGTTGTCATTAGTGAAGTTGACTGTGGCTCACAGCTACTCTATAAGCAACAAATTTGAACCTTGTCCTAGCTGTACCGCCCTCACAATCTCCATCATCCTCAAGTCCATTGTTACAGTCACCATGTCAATCCATCTCATTTAGAGTCTTCTCTTTTGCTGTTACTGCCTTAGCACCATAATGTCTTTTCTATAGAACTTTTACCTCTGGATAACATGTTCAAAGTGTGAGAGACAAAAATTCACCATCCTTACTTCTAAGGAGCACCTTGGTTGGTCTTCCTCCAAGACAGACCTGTTTGTTTTTTTGGTAATCCATTTCAATCAATATGGTGGTCAATATCCTTCTCTAACACCACAATTAAAAGTCATCATTTCTTTTTCAGACTTTATGAGGCACCATTAGAAAAAAAGGAAGATTACTTTAGCAAGTTGACAGACAGAAGAAATAAGGAACAAAAGAGATGAAATTTACCATTTGGTCTATGGGACTTGTAACACATTATGACTAACATTGAGAAGAATGGGAATCCCAGAACATTTAATTGTGCTCATACAAAATCTATACCTAGACCAAGAGATTGTTGTCTAAATGGAACAAGAAACAATGTGTGTTTTAAAATCAGGAATGATATGTATAAGAGATGTACTCTTTCTCCATACCTATTTAATCTGTCACTCCATCTGACATACTTTTGGAATGTTGCAAGGCAGGCCCAGTCTTTGGAAGAGACGTTATGCTTGGGAGGGTGGAAGGACAGCGAAAGAGAGGAAGACCCTCAATGAGATGGATTGACTCAGTAAGTAAGGCAATGGGGGTAGGTGTAATAGAGACATAAGGTTCACTCAGGATAGAGTTGGGTTCAGAGCTTTTGGCTATAGGGTCGTTATGAGTTGCAGGTGACTTGATGGGGATGTAACAACAACAAGCAAAGCTGGATGCAATGAAGAGAAATGTGACATTAAGACTGCAGGAAGACTCATCAAGAACCCATTTTATGCAGATGACGCAGTCTTGTTTGCTGAGAAGGACTTGAAATACTTGCTACAGAAGATCAAGGACTATAGCCTTTTATATGGCTTCATCTAAACAATAAACAAAGATATTCTCCAGTAGGCAAATAGGCAATATCATGAGAGACAAGACTGAAACTATCAACCACTTCCATTTACTTGGATCCACAATAAATATACTTGGTGCTGGCAGTCAGGAGATCAGGACACATACTTGAAGTGACCAAGTCTGCTGTCAAGGATCTCTTCAAAATACTGAGGAGCAGTAGTCTGAAGACTAAAGTGTGTCTGACTTAAGCATGATCTTTTCAATCCTTGCTACTCATTTGAAAGCTGAACAATAAGTAAAGAGGACAGAAGAATTGATGCCTTTGAGTTGTGGTGTTGGAGAAGAGTATTGAATATGCTATGAACTGCCAAAAGAATAAACAGACTTATCTTGGAAAAAGTGCAGCCAGAACGTTCTTTGTAGGCAAAGATGGAGAAGCTTTTTCTTCTGTATCTTGGACATGCTTGAAAATGGCCTTTTACTTGGGATGGTGAAGAGCCAGCAAAAGAAAGGAAGACCCTCAGCAAGATGCATTACCACGATGACTGTAGCAATGGACCAAGGTGTGTTAGAGGTAACAAGGGAGGCATAGAATAGGAAGAACAAACTTCAGCTTGTTCATAGGGTTGATGAATCATACTCAACTTGACAGCAGCTAACAACAACATGTGGATATATGTTTATACAGGCACATGTGTCTGTGCTAATAGTGATTATTTTTAATAATGTAACTATAATTTCTTATATTTACATATTTTAATATTTTTTTCTTTTTTAAGATCAACATGTATTATTTATATGGTAAACACAATAAATGAATATTGAAAACTTCAGTAAAATAGCAATGCATCTGATATTCAGTCTTCTATTATAAATAAAAAGCACTCTATTTTCAAACTCTTCTACAATCTTAATTTTCCCTAATACCCAATAAATTGAATCTGCAAAATAATGCAAATAAGAAAAAGTGTTGGAATATACTCGATTTGTAAGTGTTGGTTTTATAGCCGAGAATGCTTTATGGCTGGATTATTGTGGGGAAAATAATAGATCATTTCTTTTAATTTATTCTAATAAAAGCACTCTTAAATCAGTCCTCAAAAGGAAGATTTCCAAATGTTATATGTCCACATTCATTCATAAAAAAAAATTATTAAGAACTGACTATGTGCCAGGCACCAGCATAAGTGTTGGAATAAATTCTTAACATTGCATCCAGCTCATAGCAGACCTTCTAGTGGGTTTTCAGAAGCAGTTAATGCCCATCCTTTTTCCACAGAACAGCTGGTGGATTCAAACCATATGACTTTGGAATTGCAATATAGCATCTTATCAGTAGGCCACCAGAGCTTTCTACAGCGTATAAATTGTTGTTGTTGTTGTGTACTATCAAGTCAGACCAATCCATACTTAACCTTCCAGTGGGCTTTCAGAGGCATTTTAATTACATGGGATATTGCCCATCTTTCTCCTTTGAAGTAGCTGGTGTATTTGAATTACATGCCTTTGGGATTGTAGCACAGTTTCTTACCACTAGGCCACCAGAGTTTTGTATTGAAGATGAATAGAAGAGTTAAAAAAGAAAAATAAACATACCAGTTACTTCTCTACATCAAAGTCCTAGAGAGTGGCTAAGGATGACAGAAGAAGAATCAATGCCTTTGATTTGTAGTATTGGAAAAGAGCATTGAAAATAACATGGACTGCTGAGAGAACAACCAGACTTATCCTGGAGATGGTGAAACCAGGCTCCTCCTTCAAAGCAAGGATTTTGAAACTCACACACTTTGGGCATGTGGCCACAAGAGATCAGTCACTGGAGAAGGACATCATGCTTGGAAGGGTGAAGGGACAGCACAGAACAGGAAGACCCTGAATGAGCTGGACTGACACAGTAACTAGGATAATGGGGTAGGTGTGTCAGAGTCAATGGGATTGGCTCAGGATTTAGCAGTATGCAGAGCTAGTGTACATAGGGTCTCTAAGAGTCACAGGTGACTTAATGGCACATAATAACAACAAGGCTATCTTATTATTAGCATATGGTGGATGTTGTTATGTGCTGTGGAGTCAGAAGTGACCCATAGCTGATCCTTCAGTGGATTTTCAGAGACTATGAATCACATGGGAGGAGACTGCTCATCTCTCTCCCATGAAGCAGGTAGTAGGTCCAAACCATGTGTCTTTGGATTAGCAGCAAAGACGCCAATTTGTTTCATAAGCAGAATATCATATTTGAATATTTGTATATTCTCTATTAACTCCTCTATTCAACATATAGAAGATCTTTGACTATATTAAAACATCCATTGGCCAATAAGAGAGATGCAAATCAAAACCACAATTAGATAACATCATCCCAGTAGCAGTGGCAAAGTTTAGTGGGGCAATAAGAAATAAATGTTGGAGAGGTAGGAACTTTCATTCACTGTTGGTGAGAATGTACAATGGTGCAACCACTCTGGAAGACATTTTGGCATTTCCTCAAAAATTTGAACACAGAAATTCTGTATGACCCAGCTCTTCAACAACTAGGAATATACTCCAAGGAAATTAGAACAGACACACAAATGTAAATTTGTACACCAATGTTTACAGCAGCATTATTCACTATCACAAGAGCATAGAAACAGCCTAAATGTCTAATCACAACTGAATGGATTGCAAAATTATGGTACATTCACACAATGGAATACTATGCAATTCTCAGGAGAAACTATTCTGAAAAACATTAAATAACTTGGGGAAGGCTGGAGAGCATTATGCTGAGTAAACTAACACAGTCTCATAAGGTCAAATACTGTATAATAGCATTATTATAAAATAGAAGAATAGCTAGTAAATCATGTATAGGAACTCAAGGAGGGGAGGGAGGAGTGGATGGGTGAGGACAGGGAGGGGTGAAACCACAAGGCTGGACAGTTTGGTGGGTGGAAGGGGAGAAGCAAATGAGAAGAATTTGGACAAAAAGACAGGGTAATGACAGGCAAGGTACAATGGTGATTAACTTTATAAAACATAATACATGAGAATAATTGTTTGAAACACAATATGAATGAATAGTATGAAACAACGTATATAAATTTAGTAAGCAAATCAGTAAGAAAAAAAAGAAAAAAGTTACAGGATCAATGGAGTGAGTATAAAATGAAAAAAATATCATTGGTTAGATATTTTTATATTTAAAATTAAAAATAACATAAAAGTAAAGTGTAGGTTCTTTACAGTTTTTTAAATCTTATAAAAAATGTAATCTATTATATTTTAAAAAAACATTCAAAATTCTAAAAACAATTAGATGCAGTATTTTTTTAGTTTAACTTGTCAATCCTATTAGGCCAAACACTAATTAACAGTGGATAAGTGGTTATTGTATCTGCCAAATGAAAATAATTTAGTGCAAGTTAATAAGGGTTGGCTTATTACTGATTGGCCATTTTTTCCCTGGCTTGTTATAATAGTAGAAATTGCTTTCAAAAGATAACGTGTTTTGGCAGTCACCTACAAAGAAAGAATTCTTTATAGTACCTTTTTAATTAAAAATAGAATTAAAATATAGTATAGTACAAAGCTTATCACACCCTGAAAATCACAGCGGACTTTAAGGAGAGAGTAGTAGACAGGAGGGAGATAAATTAAATTATTCTAATATTAGTGTTTTAATACAAAGTCCTTCAATAAACAATATATAATTATAGCAGTATAAGTAGAACATGTTAAAAAGTTGAATATCTATTGTTTATTATTAGAATGTGCATGCCCATTAAACCAAAATATCACTTTAATAATTCATCACATGAGCATAAAGACTAATAATCATAAATAATGTATTTGGAAAATTTTTGTTTACATTACACTTTGGCGTTGTTAGGAGCCATGAGTTCACGACAATCCTATGAACAACAAACCTGAACCATATACTATCATGCATCGTCCACATCATTCCTGACACATTTGAGCCCACAAAGTCTAATTGGTAATTGTGGAGTTCTTGTGGTGTAGTTTATTGTACATTGTTAACAATGGATTGTTAACTCCTAGGTAGTGAACTTGAGGAGGTTTTGTTTGCTTGGGATTCTTTTGTATGTATAAATAACAGCTAAGAAGATTAGCCCTAAAATGTGCTCTCAAATACCTGACCTTTTCATTGCATACATATACTCTATTTTAAATTTCCCTTCAGATAGTTACTGGATTCTCTAGATAAAGCTCTGTTCATACAGTCCCTAGCACATTTCATGTCTTGAAATTAGATCAGACTCTCTGAGGAAAAAGAAATGTTTACTGTTTTGAATGGCTAGTGGTTGGATTCAATGGGTCAGAACCAATGACAATGATATAAGGCAAGGCAAATACTGTTACATACACAACCCTGCAGTAATTGTAATAATAGTGGTAAGGGAGTTACTGACTCAAAGGCAGGTGATTCTAATCTACCAGATGTTCCAAGGGAGAAAGACACTCGATCTCCTTTCATGCAGTTTACATCTTCAGAAAACCTGCTGGAAAACCAGCTATGAGTTAGTTCTGACTCAAAGACACAGAACAAAAAAAAATTTAACAACAACATGAATGGATACCCAGATATAGAATCAAAACAAGTTTGAAAACAAATGGTATGACATTCACAAAACATACAGGTTTGATAGCTGATTTTGTACACACACACACACACACACACACA
>NW_006399815.1:11261963-11283902 GCF_000299155.1 Elephantulus edwardii
AAACCAGGATGCTCCTTGGAAGCAAGGATTCTGAGGCTTCACCTGCCATACTGTGGACATGTTGCAAGGCGAGATCAGTCTTTGGAGAGGGATATCATGCTTGGAAGGGTGGAAGGACAGTGCAGGAGAGGAAGAATCTAGATGAGATGGACTGATTCAGTGACTGGGGTAATGTGGGTACATGTGTCAGACACATTAAGTTTGGCACAGGATAGGGCAGGTATCAAGGGTAGTGTGCATAGGGTCGCTATGAGTTGCAAGTGACTCAATGATATTTAACAACAATAACAATTTCCAACTAAGGCAATGAGCATTTTTTTTTTCTTTTTTAATCTCCTTGGAAAAAAAGATGGGCAGACTCCTCATATTTCTATGTACAAACATTGTGAGTTAGGGATAATTGGCACTGTGGAAAAAGTACTTGTTGATAATCTCAATGTCAGGCCTAGTTGAGTCCAACTGTCCAATCCACCTTGCCAAGGTGTCTGTGACATGCATACCCTGCTAAGGCACCAGGTTTGAAAGAGAAATTGTCTTGGAGCTTTTCGATCAACTCCCTTTCCAACAAAATATCAGCAAGTGAGCTCAGCCCTAGGAAAAGAAAATGCTCATTCCCCAATCCTGCCTGAACTCTTGACTCACAAAATCACAGGCTCAGATGAGACGGTTATGGTTTTAAGCTATTTAATTTGTAATACTTGTCAGGTGCAGCTGAGTGGACTACAATTCATAGCAGTCGTATAAACAGTGGATCTGAACCTGCCTTATTCTGTACCATCCTCATCTCTAATATGCTGCCCTACTGTGATAGTCATTGTGTCAATTCAACTTATGAAGGTCTTACTCTCCTTTGCTGACTCTCCTCCATTTCAATAATGATGACCTTCTCCAATATCTAATCCCTCAAAATAATATGCACAAAGTATGTGAGACAAAACTCCATTACCTTTGCCTCCAAGGAGCCCTGGCTTTACTTTCTCCAAGATTTCTTGTCATTCTTTTGGAAGTCTATGGGATATTCAGTACTCTTATTTCTATCATCCTTAGTCATTGCTCTACTTTTAGATGCATGACAAGTAATTAAAAAGGCCATGGCTTGGTCAGGTGCACTTTAGTCTTTAAAATCACATCACTGCTCCTCAACACCTTGGAGAGGTCTTTGACAGCCAATTTACCCAATGCAATATGTCTTTTGATTCTTTTGGAGTAATTGTTAGGCACGAATAAAGAACCTGAAGAGTTAGACATTTTCAATCTAGGGAAAACAGTGCGTTAAACAAAAAGAAATTACTAGAAAATCTATCATTTCCATTTTAGAAGGGTTTTAAGTTTTTTTCTTGAGTAAATAAGACTTTAAGAATGACTTATTTAATTTTAAATTAAGAGTAAGAAGCCCTGTTTACATAATGGCCAGAATGTTGTGTCTTTGGTTCAAACTCACCGGCCGATTCTCCTTGGGAGAAAGACAAGGCAGTTGATTTCCCGAATAGTTTATAGCCTTGGAAACCTTAATCTGTTCAATAGTGTCTCCATGAACCAGAGTCAACGTGAGAGCAGTAGGTTTATCCTAGTGTTCCATTTTCCAGGTATGCACTTGCTTTAACTATGTGATTCTATAAACAACAATAATGCAATTTATACACATGTCAACACAGTAAATCTTTTAAATCTAATGTTTGTGCATTTATACAAGTATTTATTAGCTTAAACCATTTATGGTGTTCAAAAGAAATTTCTTTTTATATAGGAACTTCTTAGGTTTGATGTTGTATACTATTTTCAAAAACCTGTAATAGATTTAAAAAGAGGGAGAAGTACCACTTCAGGGTAAATTCTATAAAGTGAGATAAGCATTCAGCAATTCAAATAAAGAAGTTAAGAGAAGGGTTGAAGGATTTAGTAGAAAACAACAGACATCTTTTTACTCCACAAGTATTAATGGTAATGAGATTATCATAGTAAAGATGTCATGTTTGGGATATAAAACTAAATACTAACTCACTGCTATAGAGTCAGAAATTACTCTTAGCTGACTCTTGGTAGGTTTTTAGAGACTATAAATCACATCAAGGAAACAAGGATTCTCACCACTGGACCAACTGGTTGTATCATGAAAGATGGTGAAGAGATTGATATTATAAACAGCTTCCATTTGCTTGGCTCCACAATCAACACTTTTGGTACCCGCAGCCAGGAAAGGAAAAGGTAAATTGCATTGGAAAAGTCTGGTGTCAGAGGCCTCTCCAAAGTACTAAAGAGCAATGATGTCAGTCTGAAGACTAAGGTGCACCTAATCCAGGCCATAGTCTTTTCGATTACTTTCTATGCATCAGAAAGCCGGACAATGACTAGGGATGATAGGAGAATTGACACGTTTGAAATGTGGTGCTGGAGAAGAGTATTGAATATACCATGGACTACTAGGAGAACAAAGAGGTTCATCCTACAGAGGGTCAGATCAGACTGTTCCTTAGAGGCAAGGATTCTAAAGCTTCGTCTGACATACTTTGGACATGTTGTAGGGTGGGACCAATCCTTGGAGAGGGGTAGCATGCTTGAGAGGGTGGAGGGAAAGCATTAGAGAAGAAGACCCTCGATGAGGTGGATTGATTCAGTGACTGGGGTAATGGGGGTAGGGGTGTCAGAGACAATATGGTTGTCACAGGATAGAGCAGGGTTTAGGGCTGTTATTCGTAGGGTTGCTATGAGTCTCAGGTGACTAGATGGCACATAAAAACAACAATATCACCTAGAAGGAGAATGCCCATTTTTCTCCTGCAGAGGAGCTAGTGAATTTAAACTGCCTGCTTTTGGATTGGCAGCACAACTCCTGAGTCATTAGGCAACCAGAGACATTTTGGTGTTATGTGCTATCAAATTGCTTGCAAATGATAAGCTACCCTATGCACAATAGCTCTGAACTCTGTCCTATACTGAGCCAATCTCCCTGTCTTAGATAGGTCTACTGTAATTACCCCAGTCAATCTATCTTCTCCAGGACTTCCTCTCTTGTGCTGTGCTTCCATCCTTCTGAGCATGATGTCCTTCTCCAAAGACTGGTTCATCCCGGAAATATGCCCAAATTTACAACTAAAGGAGTTTCAATCCTTGTCTCTGAGAAGCAACTTGGTTTCACCCTCTCTACAAACAACCTCTTTGTATTGTTTGCAGTCCATGATAAATCCAATACTTTTCCCCAACATCAGAATTCAAAGGCTTTTTCTCCCCCCTGTTATCCTTAGTCACTTCCCAACTGTCTGAATCATAGTAAGTAATTGCTAAGACCATGGCCTGGATCAGATGGACCTTAGTCTCTGACTGACATCATTGCTCTTCAGTACTCTGGAGAGGTCCCTGATGGCAGATTTACTTAATGCAACTCCTCTTTTTTTTTTTTTTTTTTGACTGCTGGTGCCAAGAGTGTTCATTGTGGAGCCAAGAAAGCTGAAATTGTTCATATTCTCAATCTCCTCTTTATATATCATGGTGCTGCCAACTGGCCCAGTGGTGAGAATCTTTGTCTTCTTGGTGCTAAGTTTCAATGTATATTCAAGACTGCAGTCCTTGCAGCAAATACTTCCGGTCCTCCTCAGTTTTTGGCAAGCAAGGTTGTGTTATATGCATAACGCAGGTTGTTTATGAATCTTCTTCCAATCCTGATACCACATTCCTTCTCTCAATGTTTAACCTTCCATATGGTCTGTTCTGCATACAGATTGAAAAGGTATGGAGACAGAACACACCCCTATTGTACTCTTTTCCCAATTTTGAATCATGCAGTATTTCCTTGCTCTGTTCTGAAACTGCTTCCTGGCAGAGGTCTAGGTTTCACATGAGCACAATCAGGTGTTCTGGTATTCCCATACTCAACTTTAGCCACGATTGTGATCCACACCATTAAAAGTAGAGACATAGCAGGTACCTAACAGATCTTGTTTTCTTAATCATAGAAATAAATCTTGCTGAATGAATGAATTTTTGAATGGAGAGGGACAGCATACAACAATACAGTGACTAACAACAGTGCTTCAATATTAGTTCGATGATGATTCTAAGCCTTCCCTCCCCCTGCCCCCCACATGCCCGGAGACACTTCACCTTGCACTCTGGTTTTACAGTCACAGTTAGTATAAAATGGTTCATGATGGCTACTCTCTACTGTAAATCTAGTTCCATTGTGTACCTTTATGGAAGAACTAGATACCATCATCACTATTTCCAACAGTTTCTGTATGTGTTACTTTTCTTTCATTGTATCTTCAAGGCAATGGGAATTTATGTCAAAGAAGGGTGATGTGGAAGGAATGATATGAACACAAGTCCAATGAGAGAAACACACACACACAACACTCTGGGAATAAGAAGCAATATATTTCAAACAGCAGTTTGTAAGCCATTGGTAAACTCCAGCATGGGGACAGTGTGATTTAAACAATCTTCTTAATGAAATAATAAAACATGGAATATAATGTGCTGAAGTGCATCATCTAAGATAGGAGTTAAGTCTTTTCAGAGTAATGTTTAATTCAGTTGTGGGTGTGTGTATATATTAAATCCCAATGAATAATCTCCTTTTTCCTCTGGGTCATGATGAAGTTGAAGAGCCAGTATTCAAAAGTAACAGCAACAAGAGGCCAATGTGTGATCCTGAGTTGTAAGAACCAAAGCTTTTGTATTCTTCTATCAAAGCAAGGCTTTCAGAACCCACTCAGTCCTTTCATGTGGTCTAATTTTATTAATAACTTTAAAATTCAAGTGTCTTCTTTTTTAGTGGCTGTAATACATACAGGGTGAAAATATATATTTAACTTCTTGCTTTTTAATTTTACATATCCTCCCCCAAGGCCCTATGCTACTAAAAAAAAATATAATATGATTTGAAACTAACACCGCTGGAGGGCTTCCTCATCTTCATCACTTGTTTGGTTTTGACCTTGACACTTATTCAATTAGAACCGACTTGCCAATCATGCACTCTTTGCTAAAGTCAGCCTTCTCACACCAGGGAGAAGTCTATTCAGTTAGTAAAGATTTTTTTCAATGAACACAGGTCCAAAACCAAGAAGAAAAACCTTACAAGCAAGGGCTCACAAAATAGTGACTAGAGAAGGGATTCATATAAAAGATGCCACAATTTCACTTCAACATTCCATAAACTAGTTACATTAGAGATAGTTTGATGAATAATCTGATGATCAATAATAAACCCCATCAAATGTTTCCAGGTTGTGAGTTTAATCTGCAGTATAGTAAGAAGGGTGGTTCAAACTCTTCCCTGTTATCATGTCCATTTTCCACTGGCCTCATATCTCAGGTGAACATAAAATCCACCGCACAAGCTGGTTATATAGTCAACTTGGAAAGAGCAGGACTTGTTATGATGGTGAAGTACCATTCACAAATTTATGCCTGTGGAGTTGTTCCCTTGGAAGGGAACCAAATAACTCATGCTTTTTGAAAATTGCTTATGACAGCTTTTCAGTCTGCTTTAGGCTGGCTCTCCATAGTGATTTGTATTTTCATATACGGCTCATACATTAAAAAATTTACACCTGTCAGGTATTGACAGAGTGCCTCCATCCCTAACCTTTTTTTTGGGGGGGGGACGCTTTGCTTCCAGACATTATCCAAATAAGTTTATATCAAGAGTGAGGGTGACATAACAGGTGGAGGCTTAAGAAATATGAAGCATATAGGTATAGAATTTTAATAAGGAAATGGGCTTTGGACTCTCTGAAAGGATGAAAGTCACAACACTCACGTATGACATTTGAAACTGCACATCCAGGCTCAGGCTAATAGTGAGGAGAGGCTATAATTCTAGCACCAGTGTTTAAGTTGCAAAGTTGTTTTATTGTTCATGCAGGAATCATATTTTTCTCTATGTCTGTGACTTATGCTTAAAATTAGAAAAAATAATACTGTCCAACTCATCTTCTTCCTTTGTTTGGAGGTAAATGACAATAAATAACAATGCCAAATTGTTTCCATTACTTATTTGGTTTTATTCGCTACAGAAATTGCTTGAACTACTGGGGGCTGGTACAATATGAACACTGACAGAGCACTGCTACTTTATCTGTATACGTATCTGTAACACTTTACTGGGATAGAAATATATGTCAAATGTTGACACGTTAACAACATGCTACTTAGTCCAACTAGCAAAACATGTATGATCTGAATCATAAGCTTGGAAATAATCAGAAAAGCTTTCCCTTTTGGTGTTCAAAAATTCTTTAAAAGTACCAAGTTACACAGAAGGAGAACAAAGCAGGAGACATTCTTTGAATTCCTGGTTGAACTTGAACACAATGATAGAGATGACTAAAAAAGCTAGGCACAGGTGGTAGAGAATGTATAAGAGCCCTACAATTGTTCTACAGAAATTGAAGGAAAGAGGGAATCAGATACAAAGGAGAGGATGGTTAAAGATTGCCCTCAGGATTTCCTTTTATTTAGAGAGGAGATGGCACAATTTTCTTCCAAAAATATCCTCTAACCTCATTTCAGCTCTTGGGAGACCCTAAGGGTTGTAAGGAGGAAGCCTGGGAGGTAAAACAGTAGAATAACCAGGACTAAGGAGCAGCCCTGGAAAAGGAAATGGTATAAGAAAAGCATTAATGCAAATACCCCAGCCTGTATTTAATGAAGTAAGAGTTTATATTAATTTGAACATTCAAAAAGTTAAGTTTTCTTATACTCTTCATGACTATAATGCCACAGGCAACTCTTATGGGCTCTGATACTTAATTACTCCTGCTCTTAAAGTCTAATAAATGGTTAGATTCTCAGTGTTAAAAATACACAATTTGTCAATGCTGAGTTAATGTTATTAAAAATATCACTAGGTTCAACTACAAAAGGGAGCTAATTCCAGGCATCTGGTTGAGATTTACCACCCTTTCTTAAGAACTGGGATATCGACTATTGAGTAATTTCATTTTATCCATTTGTTTATTTTAAAACTAATCTGTCATTGTCTACATCACCTAACACAAGATGCTGCTGAAACCCAAAGTGCCTAGGAAGAGGTTGTTTGTTTTCTGAGTGTAATAGCAAGCGTAAAGAGAACACTTGCAATTCTGCAGAAAGTGCCATTTAACCAGAATTTAGACATGGAAAAGTTTCATCACACTTCCAAGTGAATATCTGCTTCCATCTGACTTGTGTGTCAGATGAAACACATACGCGCTGGAAGCAAGTCAGTTCCAACTTGTACCTGCCCCTCCAGCACGCTTCTGAGGCTTGAAATTGCATTCTTGGGCAGTGGATGATGGATTCAGACCTGCAGGGAAGAACAGCTTTTGGGTTACCAGGACAACTCACTATGGATTATGCTACCACAGCTCCCAGATGCAAAATCAAAGGCATTGTGCTTAATGTTTAAGAATGCACAGGCTGAGAGCTCTAGTAGCCTAGTGGCAAGAAGCTGTGCTGTAATCTGGGAGGTATGCAGTTTGAATCCACCAGATGCTTTGCTGGAGAAGGAAGGGCAATCTCCTCCTATGCCAGTTGGATCTGATTTGACAGTACACACACACACACACACACACACACAGAGAATAATAATAAAATAGAGTTTAAAAAAGAAAGAAGGGGGGAGTATTCATGGGCTGGTGGCCTAGTACATAGAGCAATCCTTCCAACCCAAAGGGGGTGAGAGTTCAAATCCATTGGCTGCTGCAAGGGAGAAAGAAGGTCAGTTTCCTCTCGTGCATTTACTGCCTCTGAAAGCCCACTATAGGTTACTATGAGTCAGTTCCAATTTAACAGCAATGGATTAGTTAATACATACCAGCAAGCTCTGTGACCTAGTGGGCAACCAACCCAAAGGTGTGCTGCCAACCCAAAGGTGACCCCTCCCCAATGGTTCAAATCCACCAGTGCCTTTAAAAGGTGGGAAATCTCTTCCCTTTTGATTTATAGCCTCTGAAAATCTGTTACGGAGTCATCTATGAGTCAGTTCCAACTCAAGGGCCAACCGTGAGTGAGAGAGAGTGAATCTATACCCAGAAAATAGCAATACATAGGAAAAAATTCATGGTTTAAACCTATCCAGATGGTCCTTAGAAGATAGAGCAGGCGATCTGTTTTTGAAAGATTCTAACTTTAAACATTCTATCGAATAGTTTTGCTCTGCACATATTTAGTTTCAGGAAACTTTGCATAACAAATAAAGCACAAGGGATGTCTTTCTGTTATTTTCCGCTGTCAATTAAGATCCATGTGATAGTAGTAATGAGAGCTCTAAATCTATATGCTCTTCTGAATCTAGCTTGAATTTGTGGCAGTTCTTTATGGATGTATTTCTACAACAATTTTTAGATTATCATCAGCATAATTTTAGTCTGTGATACTAAGAATATCATTCCACAATTTCTGCATTTTGATGGATCATCTTTACTTGGAATAGGAATACTGATCTCTTCTAGTCAGTTGATGAAGTAACTGTCTTAGCATAGACAGGTGAAAACTGCCAGCATTGCATATATTTGGTGAGGAATCTATTGGTGATCCCATCAGTTCCTGGATTTTTATTTTTAGTCAATGTTTGCAGTAAAACTTGTATTTTTTTCCATTATTCTTCCATTGATTTTTTTTTTATATTATGTTGTTATTGTTGTTGTCAGGTGCCATTGAGTATAGCTCATTCCACCCTGGGCCATCCTCATACTTCCCAACACATAGAAGCCCATTGTGAATCACCTTGTCAATCCACCTAGTTGACAGTCTTCCTCTCCTTCACCAACCTTCCAAACTTCACAACATCATGTCCCTCTCCAAGGGATAGCACCTCCTAGAAATATGCCCAAAGTATGTAATGTGAAGTCTCATCATTCTTGCCTCCAAAGAGCATTCTGACTACACCCCCTCCAAGAAATATCTGTTTGTTCTCTTGGCCACCCATGATGTTCAGTGCTCTTTTCCAACACCACAGCTCAAAGGTGTCAATTCTTCTGTCATCCTTATTTATTGTCCTGCTCTCTGTTGCATAGCAAGTGATGGGAAAGATTATAGCCTGAATCAGATGCACCTTAGTCTTCAAATTGATGTCATTGCTGCTCAATAATTTGGAGAAGCCCATAATTGCATATTTTCCTATTGCAATGTTACTCCTTATTTCCTGACCACTGGAACCAAGGGTGTTAAGTATGGATCCAAGAAAGATGGACCTGATGGTGTGGGTTGGCCTTTGTATTTAAAAGTAGATTGGGTCCTGTCTGAGAGTCTTCAACTTGGAGCAATTTGATTCTGGAGGATAAGTTGTTTTGATTTACTTGAAAGTTGAGTGTAAACTATTTGGTGTTAATTGTGTCTGGGAAGAACATTGTTCTAAGTGGTACAGCACTTCTCAGTTTGCTGTAAAGAGATAACTTGGGGTTGCTGTGATACGGAAAGCTGTGCCACTGGTATGCCAAATGTCCTAAGGTCTACCCATTGTGGAGAGGATTTGCTAGAGCTCCCTGATTAAGACAGACTAGGAAACAGGATGGGCCATCTACTTCCTAAATAACAGGCCTTTGAAAGCCCTATGAATACTTTTTGTTGTTGTTTCTATGAACACATTTTATTATATAGTATTTCTGAAATGTTTTAACATTTACCAGTTGTGGGGTACAAACTTCATGGTTCCTTCCATCTTCATTTGATATTCCTTGTGCATTTAATATTTTGCTTATAGAATCCTTCGATATGACAACTTGATACTTGCATCATTTTCTATAGTTCTTTCATCTTCAGGAATTTTGAGTGGTTTTCCTATATATTTGTCTGTGTATAAGTGGTGGTGGTGGTGTGTATCATCGAGTCAGAACTGACCAATAACTGACCCTCTGGAGGGTTTTCAGAGGCAGTTTATCACACTGGAGGAGACTGCCCATCCTTTTCCCACAGAGCAGCTAATGGACTTGAACCACATGCCTTCAGGATGGCAGCAAAGGATCTTGCCACTTTGCTTGTGTATGAATATGTGTCACACACACACACATGCGCACACACACACAAACATGAAGCTCTGGTGTCTTAGTGGTAAGGATTTGAATTGACAATACAAAAGCACGTCGTTCAAATCCAACAGCAGCTCCATGGAAGAAAGATGACCATTCCCCTCCTGTGTAATTTATAGCCTCTGAAAACCCAGTAGAAGGACAATATGAATGGATTCCAACTCAATTACACATAACAACAATGATACATATATGCTCACAAACATATAAATATATTATGGATATAGAACTAAAAAAAATTTAAGCCTCATGTTGCAATATTGAAAGATGCTATAGGCAATTTATTGAATGATCCAGAAAGCCTCAAAAGAAGATGGAGGAAATACACAGGGTTACTGTACCAGAAAGTATTGATTAAGATTGAAAAATGTCAAGAAGTATCATATGAATAGGAGTCAATGGTAATGAAGGTGGAAATAGAAGCTACATTGAAGGCATTGGTAAAAAAATAAGGCCCTAGGAATTGATGGAATACCAATTGACTTGTTTCATTTAACAGATGCAGCTTTGGTTGCACTCATCAGTCTATGCCAGAAAATTTGGAGAATGGCTGTCTGGCCAATGGATTGGAAGAGGTTCATACCTGTTCCCATTCCCAAGAAAGATGATCCAACTGAATGTGGAAATTATTGAACAATATCATTGATATCACATGCAAGCAAAATACTGCTGGAGCTCATTCAAAAATGGCTTGAACAGTACATAGATAAGGGACTTCCAAAAGTTCAAGTAGGATTTAGAAGATGCTGTAGCACCAGGGATATAGTTGCTGATTTAAGATGGATCCTGGCTGAAAGTAAGGAATACCAGAAGAATGTCTATTCATGCTTTATTGACTATGCAAAGGCATTTTACTGTGTGGATCATGCCAACTTGTGGCTGACATTGAAAAGAATGGGAATCTCAGAGCACTTAATTGTGCTCATGTGGTACCTATACCTGGATCAGGAGGCAGTTGTGCTAACAGAGCAGGGGAGCATTGCATGGTTTGGAACTGGGAAGAGAGTGTGTCAGGGTTGTATTTTCTCTCAATACCTGTTCAGTTTAATCTATTGCTAAACTATTTATCTGAGAAGCTAGACTCTATGAAGAGGAGTATGGCATCAGGATTGGACGGAGACTCATCAATAACCTGTGTTATGCAGATGACACAACCTTGCTGTAAATTAAGAGGCCTTGAAGCACTTGTTGCATAAGATAAAGGAATGAAGCCTTCAGTATGGATTGCATCTCAATATCAAGAAAACAAGGATTCTTACCACTGGACCAACAGGCAATGTCATGCTGGATGGAGAGGCAATTGAAGCTGTCAACAGCTTCATATTGCTTGGTTCCACAATTAACACCCGTGGTATGAGCAGTCAGGAAAATTTGCAGTTAGGGACCTTTCCATATTGTTGAGGAGCACTGATGTCAGTTTGAGGAATAAGGAGCATCTGATTCGGACCCTAGTCTTTCCAATTATAGTTATGCAACCAAGACCTGGACAATGAATAAAAATGACAGAAGAAGAACTGATGCCTTTGAGCTTTGGTGCTGGAGAAGAGCTCTGAACATCCCATGGATGGCCAAGAGAACAAACACATATGTCTTGGAGAGGGTGCAGCTAGAGTGCTCTTTGGAGGCAAGAATGATGAGGCTTCACCTAACATGTTTTGGACATGTAGCTAGGAGGTGCTATTCCATGGAGAGGGACATGATGTTGGGAAGTGTGTGGAGGGTCAGAAAGGGAGAGGAAGACCTTCAACCAGATGGATTGACATGCTGATTGCTGCAATGGGATCTTGTGTGTCAGGAAGTGTGTGATGGAGCAAAACAGCATTTGTTTCAGATCTTTTGTTCATAGGGTTGATATGAGTTGTACTCCACTAGAGAGCACCTAACAACAACAAATATATTTACCCATGAAATTTTTCATTTCTAATGCTAGAAATTTTTGTCTGAAACTGAGGAGGGCCTCATGCACTTGCTGCGGAGGGTCAAGGACTGCAGCCTTCAGTATGGACTGAGGCTCAATGTCAAGAAGACAAAGATTCTCACCACTGGACCAATTGGCAGCGTCAGGATGGATGGCGAAGAGATTGAGATTGTTCACAGCTTCAGTTTGCTCGGCTCCACAGTCAACACTTGGCATCAGCAGTCAGGAAATCAAAAAGTGTATCGCGATGGGAAAGTCTGCTGTTAGGGACCTCTCTAAAGGACTCAAGAGCAACGGTGTCTCTCTGGAGACTAAGGTGCGCCTGATACAGGCCATGGTCTTTGCAATCACTTGTTATGCATCAGAGAGTTGGACAATGACTAGAGAGGACAGAAGGAGAGTTGATGCCTTTGAGCTGTGGTGCTGGAGAAGAGCACTGAATGTACCATGGACTGCCAGGAAATCAAACAGATTCATCTTGGAGAGGATTAAACCAAGCTCCTCCTTGGAGGCAAGGATTCTGGGGCTTTGTCTGACATACTTTGGACATGTTGCCAGGAGGGACGGGTCCTTGGAGAGGGACATCATGCTTGGGAGGGTGGAGGGACGGCGCAGGAGGGGAAGACCCTCTATGACATGGATTGATTCGGTGACTGGGATAATCGGGATGGGTGTGTCAGAGGCAGTGCGGTTGGCGCAGGACAGAGCAGGGTTTAGGGCTGTTGTGCATAGGGTCGCTATGAGTCGCAAATGACTCAATGGCACATAACAACACAACAACAACAATGCCAGACAAACCTTTCTGTTCTTGTCTTCCTAGTGGCATTCTTTCAGTAATTTTATTTTCTCTTTGGTAATTTTTTCCTCTCAAATATTTCTTACAGCAAAAAAGGATGCTATTTTTTAGCATTATATAAAGCAGTGTACTTTTCTTGGTTTCTACTTCCTTTTAAGATTATGTACTGATCTTATTTCTAATATTCTTTTTATCCTCAAAATAGTTTTTCCTATATCTACTATTTTCAAGTTCTTTCCTCCTATGTCTCACGGATCCACTTAGTCATATTTTCCTTTCTTCCAATGCACCAAAATTGCTCTCTTAAGGTACTAGATCCCTCTTTCTAACTAAGTCTGGTGATGAATTCCCACACTGGAATTACTAGTCCCTCCTCCTTGGAACACTAGCCTCACTCAGGATGCAACACTTCAACCTCTATTTCCCTCTCACCTCACTGGCTGCTACTTCTTAGACTTCTGTCCTTGGACACTTAATCTCTTCATAATATATTAGATCTCAGGAGGTTTAAATACCGCCTTTATGGAATAATCTCCATTATCATAGCACCAATTCCAGACAGCCTTCAGAGTTGTTCTGGATGCATTGTTTTAAATCAAATTCATGGTTTTCCATTCTTCCCATTGCTCAGGAAAAAAACCCCAAAACCCCAAAACAACAACAACAACCAAAGAACCCACAAACAACTCCAAAGACCTGTTTGCTTATTTTTTTCCTCTCCACTCCCACACAACATACAATCCACCTAAAAATTGCCTTTCCTTTATCTTCCAAATAAATTCTATATCTGAAACATTTCACTTTTCCTTTTACTAGTAGAATTGATTATGACTCATGGCCACATGTCTGTATGCATTAGAGAGGAACTGTGCACCATAGAGTTATTCATGGCTGATTCTTCTCCCTACAAATAGATCATAGGTATCTCTCTCTCACAGACCACTGAATTAATTTGAAACTCAATCCTTATTTTATTAGAAGTCAATCAAGTAAATTGTTACTACTACTCAGGGATTCTTTCCATCATTACCACAGAGTAAAATCTCAACTTGGTTACTGCAATAGTACCTGAAATGTTCTCCTGTTCCCACCCTTACTTCCCTAAAGTCCATTCACAGAAGACCAGAGAGATAAAACGGTAAAACAGATAATGTGGCAGGTATTGTCAACATCTCGTACTCTGGTGACCATCATCTCAATTGTAGTAAAGCCAATCTCTGACAAATGGCCTAGAAAATGTAACAATATGGGCTTATGACTTATCTGACCTCGTGTATTGCATTCATTCTATTCTAGAATTTTGGCTTTCAAATTCATCAAGTCCATGAAGAAGGCAAAGCAAAGTATTATAATAGAATATGCAGAGAGCTGGAGGAGAATGAAAAAGGGAAGAACTTGTTCTCCATGTCTCAAGCTGAAATACTGAAAAATAAATTTAAGCCTCAAGTCACAATATTGGAAGATACTATGGACAATATTTTGAATGATGCAGGAAGAATCAAAAGAAGATGGAGGGAATAGACAGTCACTATACAAAAAGAAGTGATTGACTGAAAACTTTCAGGTAGAAGCATATGAGTAGAGTGAATGGTAATAAAAGAAAAAGTTGAAGATGTTCTGAAGGCATTGGAGGGAGGGAGAAAACCCTAGGAACTGACAGAATCCCAACTTACTTGTTTCAATTAGTAGATGCAGCCCTGCCTATGCCAGGAAATTTGGAGAACAGCTGTCTAGCCAATGGAGTGGAAGAGATCCATATTTATTCCCATTCCCAAGAAAGGTTATCAAACAGAATGTGGAAACTATGAAACAATATCATTAATATCACATGTAAGCAAAATATTGCTGAAGTTCATTCAAAAATATCTAGAACAGTAAATAGATAGGGGATTGCCAGAAGTTCAAGCAGAATTTAGAAGAGGCGAGGCCATGGCACTAGGGAAATCATTACTGATGTCAGATGGATCCTGTCTGAAAGCAAAGAATACCAGAAGAATGTCTATTTATACTATATGGACTATATAAAAACACTTGACTGTGTGTGGATCATAACAAGCTATGGTTAACACTGAGAAGAACAGGAATCCCAGAGCACTTAATTATACTCATGGAAACCTATACCTAGATTAAGAGGCCGTTGTGCAAATTGCGCAAAGGAACACTACATGGTTTAAAATTATGAAGGTGTAAATTATTTGAGAAGCTGGACTCTATGAAAAAAAATGTGGCTATAAGAACAGAGGAAGACTATCAGTAACCTGAATTATGCAGCTGACAACCTTACTTGCTGAAAGTGAGGAGGACTTGAAGCAGCTTTGTAGAAAATCAAAGAATATAGCCTTCAAAATGGATTACATTTCAAAGTCAAGAAAACAAAAATTCTTATGACTGGACCTATAGGCAACATCATGATAGATGGGAAAAAGATTGAAACTGTTAACAAATTCTTACTTGAATCTGCAATCTACACTCTTGGTATTAGCAGTCAGGATATCAGGAGACCTATGGCACTGGGAAAGTCTGCAGCTAGGGACCTCTCTAAATTATGTTGTTGTTGTTGTTGTTATGTGCCGTCGAGTTGTTTGCGACTCATAGTGACCCTATGTACAACATCCCTAAACCCTGCTCTATCCTGTGCCAAACGCACTGGCTCTGACACACCCATCCCAATTACCCCAGTCACTGAGTCAATCCACCTCATAGTGGGTCTTCCCCTCCTGCACTGTCCCTCCACCCTCCCAAGCATGATGTCCCTCTCCAAGGACCCGTCCCTCCTTACAACATGTCCAAAGTATGTCAGACAAAGTCCCAGAATCCTTGCTTCCAAAGAGTAGCCTGGTTTAACCCTCTCCAGGATGAATCTGTTTGTTCTCTTGGCAGTCCATGGTACATTCAATATTCTTCTCCAGCACCACAGTTCAAAGGTGTCAATTCTCCTTCGGTCCTCACTAGTCATTGTCCATCTCTCTGATGCATAACAAGTGATTGCAAAGACCATGGCCTGTATCAGACTCACCTTATTCTCCAGAGACACACCGTTGCTCTTGAGTACTTTAGAGAGGTCCCTAACAGCAGACTTTCCCATTGCAATACTTTTTTTTATTTCCTGGCTGTTGGTGCCAAGAGTGTTGACCATGGAGCCGAGTAATAATGCCAGTTTGAGATCTAAGGTGTGTCTGATTCAGACCATGGACTTTTTGATCACTTGCTTTGCATCTGAGAGCTGGACAATGAAAAATGATGATAAAGAATTGATGCCTTTGAGCTGTGGTGTCAGAGAAGAGTATTAAACCAGCCCATGGACTGCCAAAAAATCAAACAAATATGTGTTGGAGAAAGTGCAGCCAGAATGCTCCCTGGAAATGAAGAATTGCTGATAGTTTCATCTCACATACTTTGGGCATGTGTGGGATAGGAGGAGCTACATTTCTTGAGAGGGACATTATGCTCCAAAAGGCAGATGGTTGGCAAAGGAGAGGAAGGCTCTTTTATTAAAATTTATTTTACTAATTTTAATGAACATTTACAGAGATTTTGGATTTTCATTCATTCATTGTTACACTTTTTTCTTTACCCCCTTCCTCCCAGTTTGCTCCTCTCTTTGAAAAGTAAAAGATAAACTTCTTTGTTGGTATACAATCCCCCTGCCCCCCTCCACCGCTCTGAGTACACTCCACTATACAACTTTAATTCTGGATTCCTGAGAGTGGAAGATTCTTGACAGAGTGGATTGATACAGTGCCTGCCACAATGGGCTCTAGTATGTCAGGAAGTGTGAGGATGGCACAAGATATGACAGAGTTCAGATCTGTTGTTCATAGGGTCACTATGGGTCATGCTCAATAGCACCTAATATAAAATAAGGAATATAGAATATTTAATATAAAAAAATGGAGAAGGTGTAATGAGAGTGCTTCTTGGAGGCAAAGATGATGAACCTTCATCTCCCAAACTCCCAAAATGACTGAGGCAATGGGCTTGAGTGTGTCAGAGGTTGTGAAGATGGCACAGGATAGGACAATGTTCAGACTGGTAGTTCATAGGATTGCTATCAGTTGTATTTGACTCAATGGAACTTGACATCAACAACAACAACATGGGAGCTCTGGTGGCCTAGTGGTAAAAAGCTATGCTGTAATCCTAAAGGTAAGTGGTTTTAATCCAGCAGCTGCTCAGTGGGAAAAGGATGGGTAATTTCCTCCCGAGTGGTCAACTGCCTCTGAAACCCACTGGAAGGTCAGCTATGGGTCAGTTCCAACTCAACAGTTCACAACAACAACAACAACGTGGCCACCTCACTTTACATCCGCCGTTCTCTCTACCTGGAATATTCTTCTCTTAGCATTGCTAGTGCCTTTGTCTACTCTATTTTTTCCCTTTGAAATGTTAATTTGTTTTATTTATTCATTAGCTTTTTATTGTTATTTGGGTGAAACTTTACATCAAAGATTGGCTTTTCCATTCAACAATGCATACACATATGGTTTTGTGATTGATTTCAATTACCAGAATGTAGCAGCACCCTTCCCACTTTCTCACTGGTTTCCTATTTTCATCTGTGCTTCTTTTATACCCCCTTTGATTTATTTCAGAGCTTTATCCCTGGGAAAATGCTTCCCTTTTTATCTTTTTTTAATTTTAATTTTTTAATATTTTTAAATTATAATAGTTTATTTACAAAATTCAAATACATTGTTTTCCAGAATATATTCTTCCAATTTCCCTCACCCCCTCATCAAATTGTATCTTTTGGTCTTGTATGGTTAATTGTTCTAAGGATTCATACCTCTCTGTTGGTATTGTTTACCTTACAGACCTCTCTGTCATATAGCTGAAAGTTGACTGGTGGGAGTGAGTTCAGTTTGAGACTCTTAGAGCATTAAAGCATCATAATTTGGTGTGTTCCATTAGTATTTTACCAGAACAGTAAGCCTGGCCTTTTTGTGGTTTTTAATTCTACATTTTTATCCTACTCTATCAAAGACTTTCTATTATAATTCTTTTCAGAGTGGTCAACAATAGTAGTCGGGCACCATTCAGTTCTTCTGGTCATGGAAACTAGGGTCTACATGGTTAATTCATTCTTTGGATTATTGATTGTCTTTAATTTTTTACTTTCTTTACTCTTGTTTTCCCCCTCCAGGCACCAAGAGATCAACAGTTGTACTTTTACTTGGTCAGTAAGAAGTGATTAGGATTTCAAGATTCCAGTTGCTATTTCCCATAGCACTATGTAGGACCCAGTCATTGTGAACTATTCTGTCGTAATTAGTCCTGTGGTCACTCTCTCCCTCTCAATCTATACTTCTGAGTCCCTGAGAATGGAGTTTATTAAGGAAATAAGTTGGAGAGTGGGGGAGAAAAGAAATATTACTCAATGTAATCCAGGTTTAGTCCATCAGTCCCAAGCCAGACATATTAACAGCAAAACACAATTACTTAATTAGTAAAAGTCTTGATTTCAATTCTGTTTAACCTCTGATTTCCCCAATCATCCAACAAGGTTTGCCTCAGACCAGTTATAAGTCATCATTTGGCAGCAACAGCAAAAACCTTTAACTGTGGCCTTTATCTCAGAGCTCTTCTGTTTACATGTACCTAATGGTAATTAAAAAGCTAAGACCATGAGTAATTCTTCATATATAGTTGGCTGTCCAAATGCCTTCTTTAGTAAAGTATCTGTTCATGTTTCCTGCTCATTAAAATGAGATGAGTTTTCTTTTTATTGTCCAATATGTTCAATTTTTCTCTAAAGTGTAGATAACAAATTTTTACTGCTGCAAAATTTTTTTTACAGTCTGTTGTTGCTATGTGTTGCCAAATCGCCCGTGAATCATAGCGGTCCTAAGTACAACAGCTCTGAATCCTGCTGTGTCCTGAGCCAATTTCATTGTCTCTGGCACACCTACCTCCCCCGACCATTACCCCAGTCACTGTGTCAATCGATTTTATCAACAGTCTTCCTCTTTTGCGCTGTCCTTCTACCTTTCCAAGCATGATGTTCCTCTCCAAGGACTGGTCCCTCCTGGCAACATGTCCAAAATATATAAGACAGAGATTGAAAATCTTTGTCTCCAAAGAGCAACCTTGTTTCACTCTCTCTAGGACAGACCTGTTTGTTCTCTTAGTAGTCCATGGTATATTCAATACTCTTTTCCAGAACCACAACTCAAAGGCATCAACTCTTCTATCATCCTTAGTCATTGTTTAACTCTCTGATGTATAGCAAGTGATTGTGAAGACCATGTCTTGGTCAGGTGCACCTTAGTCTCTAGGTTGACACCAATACTGTTCAGTACTCTGGAGAGGTCCCTGACAGAGATTTTCCCAATATTTGTCTTTTGATTTTTGGGCTGCTAGTAATAAAAGTGTTGACTGTGGAGCCAAGCAAGCTGAAACTATTAACAAGATTCTCTCTCTAAAATCTACACCTTTTTTTTTTCCTCTTTAGAAGAATCCAGTCATCTAGTTTGTCTCCTGCTGCTCAGGTACTTTAGGATATTTTAATAGTGAATTTATGCTATGTTTCAGCACATTTTAAGTTTGCCTCCATTTTTCTTTACATTTCTTGATAGTTTTATATTTTACATTTAGATTTTATAATCACTCTTAGTTTTTTATAATTATGATGAGAGATGTGGATCCCTGTCCATATTTTACCCTATTTACTAAACTTTGGCTCCTTATCTGAATGGGCTGTCTTTTTAGGAGCCCTGGCAGTCTATTGATCAAGATATTGCTATTGATCATGATATTGCACTACCAACACAAAAGCACAAAGTTCAAATTCACCAGCAGCTCCATGGCAGAAAGACGGGCAATCTCCTCCTACGTGATTTACAGCCTCTAAAAACCTACTGGAGTGTCTGCTATGAGTCATCCCTGATTCAATGGCAAAAAGCATTATGTGTAGATTGATTTACTTCTAGACTGTCAGTTCTGTGGCATTAGTGTAGAAGTCTATGACTGTACCAGAATTTTTTTGACAACTGAAATTATCACTATCTTATTTATCTGATCTCATTTTAAAAATGTGTGACACCTCTCAAGAGAATTCACCGTCTCAAACGCTGCTTTATATTTTCCTTCATAAAATGTATTATTTGCTATTCAGTAATATCATTTCCTTGTGTATTTTCTATATGGTCTGTGTTTTACCCTTGGGAGCTAATTTTCAACTTTTAAATCTATATGGTCAATGCCTTATATTGTGTCAGGAATCTAGTTGACATTAAGAGTTTACTGACTGAAGTATAAAGACATGTACAAATGTAAGATCAAACATGGTGTGTTATTCTTAAATGCTGCTAATCATGAAAGCCACCTCTAACTGAACACCTTACTGCTACTGGGCAAGATTTTAAGCATTTACAAGCCTAACACACATAGCACTTAATCTCCTTAACTCCCCTGGAGTTGAACATTACTATTATACTTCTGAGTATTTTCAAGATGAAATAAATTGTGGTCTGCCTATAGCATGCAGAAGATCAAACGGGAGGTGTATGATTCCAATCCATTTGACTGATTTCAGCAGAGCCTGTCCTCTTTGCCTTAGATTTTAGTTTCTGTAAATGCTAGGCAGAGGGCCCGACTAAGCAAGAAACAGAAGACTTAAAAAAAATAAAATAAATAAAATCAACAGTAACATAATGAAGCTTCATTGAGCAGAAAGGAAATCAGACGATCCAATGAGTCTGATTGTTTGGTTTGGGTAGATGTAGCGAATCCACTCCAAAAGCAGAGGAAAATTGGAAGCCTCTAAGATCAATTCAACACAGCTAGAAAAACAAGGAATCTAATAGCTTAAAATTACTGTGTGCTATTGTGTTCTCTCTGAATATCATATTAACTACCCTGGTATGAAGTCAACAAACAGAAGGCTCCCAAAAGAAAAAGCTTGGTGATGTTAAATATAGCCTTGTCCAGGGAAGGAGGTTACTATTAGGGTTATTAAGGTTGTTTATTTTGGTCTCAGTAGCACAGTAAATGCTCACCATGCCTCTCCACATCCTGGAAGAAATATCCTTTAATACAGCCCCCAATCTGAAACTCCAATTCCTCTTTCACTATCAAACACTCTGTTTATTAAGGGAACCTCCCAGAAGGTACTCTAAGAAACAAAAATTGAACACTTCACAAAGTGGAAAGGCTTTTCCTTGTACCCTCAACACCCTTCAGAAACATGAAGCTATTTTGTGGTATCTGAGTCAACAATCTTCTGTGTTGGGCTTGCATGAACTAATTTTAAGGACCTTATTGTGGTTTAGGCAAAACTATGAGGAGATACTTACTTACAGTGCAGTTCATTAACTGTTGTAACAGACAGAGTATTAAGTAAGAATAAACACTGAAAAACTGAGTAATTTACGTAAGCTTTGCAAGGAAGGATTGTTTGAGATGAACCTGAAGAAGAAGGAGTTTACTTAGATACTTTTGGATTCCAAAATTCTCAGGGATGTGTATACTGGCAAATTATAAAACCTTAGTATGCCTTAGTGCTTAGGAATGTATTCTGGATAGTCATAAATATTTTATAAGTTGATGCTTTTACCATAAAAATATGAAAGTGTTTATGTCTACCAATTAACTGTTTTCAAGCATGTGTCACATTCCTTTTCAGATTCAGTTTTTCAGCCTTTTTTCTCCCAAGCCTCTTGCCCAGAACAGCTTTTCTGGAGTCATTCCTCTGGCAGGAAAGGCAAATTTCTGAAGCATCTATAAGGCAAAAGATGAAGAAATTGCATGCTTTAAATTTCCAAATCAGATGCCAAAAGTCCTTGTTTGGTGCTCTAGAGAGCAGGATGTCACAGAAGGTCCTGTTCAGTTGGTCGCACACATCTGAGGTCCTAGAGGACACAGTAGACATGCGAGAGACTTAAAACATTGCAAAATCACAGCATCATGGAAATGAAACTTATTTACATCCCAGATTATTATGTTGTATTCATTTACTTACTTTGCAGAAGAATTTTAAAAAACCCACAATGAGGAGAAATGGAAAGTGGAGATAACGAATTGTATATTTATTTGTACATACGTGTGAGTGAGTTTGGGCTACACAACTACACTGATGAATAAAATGAGCTTTCCCCCACTACATCAATATAAAATGCATTGTTAGTAAGTCAACTGAGGATCTTTTATATTTCTTCTTAGTTGATTTTCCTGAACATACTGTTATGAGGTACAGCTATGAATGGAAACATGAATTT
>NW_006399815.1:11284202-11303858 GCF_000299155.1 Elephantulus edwardii
CTTTTAAAGATGAAGAGACTCTTCCTCGTCTGAACTTTGCCAGGTAATTTTAGTGTTTGAGAATTTTAGTACCTTTTTTTGAATAAGGCCTTGCAAGTTTGCAACCTTGCTACCTTGCAAGTCTGGCATCTAATAAAATTCAACACAGTGGCCAACATAAGGTTGTTAATTGCTGTTAGGTGCCTTTGAGTAGGACTCCTATCAACCCTATCTTCCCCTGTGCCATCCACGTCATCTTTGACAAACTTGAGCTCATTGCTGCAGTCACCACAGTGGTCCTTCTTGTCGAGGGTCTTCTGCTCTTATGCTGACCATCCACATCTCCAAGCATGATGTCCCTTTACGAGACACAGCCTCTCCTATAAACAGTATGTGAGATGAAGTTTCACTATCCTTTCCTCCAGGGAGCACTCTGGCTGTAGTGTTTTCCAAGACTATCTGTTTGTTGTTCTGGCAGTCCATGGGCTATTCTGTGCTCTTCTCCAACATCACAACTCAAAGGCATCTATTATTCTTCTGTCATCCTTATTCATTGTCCAGCTCTCAAATTTATAGCAAATGATTGAAAAGACCATGGCCTGAATCACACTCACCTCTGTCTTTAAACTGACACTGCTCCTCAGAAATTTGAAGAACAGATTTGTCCAGTGCAATGTTTCCTGATCTACTAACTGCTAGTACCAATGGTGTTGACTGTGGATCCAAGATGAAATTGTTGACAATTTCAATCTTTTCTCCATCTATTATGAAAGTGTTTCTCAGTCCTGCAGTGAGGATTTTTGCTCTCTTGGTGTTGAGATGCAGTCCATATTGAAGGCTGTAGTCTGATCTTCTTTAACAAGCATTTCACGTCCTCACTTTCACAAGCAAGGTTGTATCATCTAGCTGTATAACTCAATTTATTAATGAGTCTTCCTCCTATCTTAATACCACATTCTTCTTCATAGAGTCCAGCTTCTCAAATGATTCACTCCACAGATTTAATAAGTATGGAAAAATTATACAACTCTGACACACATCTTTCCTGATTTTAAACCATGTAACATTCCCTTCCTCTGTTTAAACAATATTTTCTTGGTCTAAGTTTCATATAAGCACTATTAAGTGTTCTGAGATTTCCATTCTTCTCAACTTCTCAATGTTAGCCATAGTTTTTTATGACCCATGCCAAATGCTTTTGCACAGACAATAAAACACAAATAGACATTCTTCTGGTATTCTCTGCTTTCAGCCAGTAATGACATCAGTAATGACATTTCTGGTGCCACTGTTAATAGACTATTTTAGCCATTTTTGGATAATCTTCAACAAAATTTTGCTAGCGTGTGATAGAAACAACATTGGTTGTTAATTTCCATACTCCGTTGGATAACCCTTTTAGAGAATGGGAACAAATATGATTCTCTTCCAGTCAGTCAACCAAGCAGATATCTTCCAAACTTCCTGTCATAGACTGGTGAGCACATGATGGGCTGCATCTGTTATTCTAAGTGTGTCAACTGATATTCCATCTGGACAATGAATAGATGACATGAAAAAAAAATTCCAATCTAGAAAAACCAGATGAGACTTTCTTCCTGAAACTTGCTACACTTTACCTCACTACTCCTTTACTTGGATCTATAAGGAGATATTCCATTGATGTACTAGAAAAGAGCATGAATTTGAGAGCTTCTGCTATTTACCAGCCAGGTGATGACACGTAATTTGTTCAGTTTCTCTGAGAAGGAAATTTCTCATTTGAAAAGCAGGAATTATAACATGACCTAGCTCATAAATGTTTAAAGTACTTGCTGAGGAAGATCAAAGACTAGAGCCTTAAAAGTAGATTACATTTCAACATCAAGAAAAGAAAAGAAAAAAGATCTCATCATTGGACCAGTCGGCAATATCATGATAAATGTAGAAAAGACTGAAGTTGTCAATGATTTCATTTTGCTTGGATCCACTATCAGTAACTATGGTAACAGCAGTCAAGAAATAAAAAAGACCAAACAAACAACAAACCACAAACAAAAGCAATGTATTTTATCAAGAGAAATCTGCTGTCAAGGAACTTTCAAAAGTTCTGAAAGATAATATTGTCAGAGTAAAGACAAAGGTGTACCTAATCTAAGTCATATTTTGTATTGTTTCCAATGTATACAAAATTTAGATAATGAATAAGGATCACCAGAAGAAGAATTTATACCTTTGAATTGTGTTATTGAAGAAGATTCCTGAATATCCCATGGACTACCAATAAGCAAACACATTTGTCTTGGAGTGCAATCACAATGCTTCTTAGAAGCAAGGATGGTGCTTTGGATATGTTGTCAGAAGGGGCAGGTCCTTGGAAAAAGGTATTGTACCAGGAAAAGTGAAGGATCAGAAAAGGAGAAGACGACCCTCCACAAGATAAACCACAGTGACTGTCACAATGGGTTCACGTATATCTGAGATTGTGAGGACGGAGTGAGAAAGAACTCAGTTCAAATCTATTATACGTTTCTATGAGTTGTAGTTGACTTGTGGCACCTAATGAAAACCACAGAAACAGCTCATGTGATCGCTGTACACGATAATTTAATACATGTAATTTAATACACGTAGAACCCTAGGAATGGTCTTTTGGGTGTACAGAGTTTCTAGCATGTAATAACTATTCTAATCCAGGATCCTCTTCGCTTGAAATCCCACTCCATTCATCTTTACTACAGCTCAAATAACTTACCAAACGCTCAATGGTCTTTATTATCAGAAATGGAATATATGCTTTGGTGAGCTCAGCTTATTCCACAACTCAGTAGTCAAAACAACACACATTTATTATTTCACCATTTCTGAGGCCAAGGATTGGGGACAAACGGCTTAATTTAGGAGTCTGGCTCATGGATTCTCACAGGAGCAGAGGTTTAAGTCGTAGGCCTATTTGGTGTTCACCTCGATGCTCAATTGAGAATAGAATCCACTAGGTGGCAGCCTCAGTGCCAGACTAGCTGTTGGCTCTTGGCATCCATTCTTGACCTCTTAGACTTTGCTTCGGGACTACAAGGTTCTGCAAGGCTGCTAACTTTCCCCAGAGCAAGTGACTCAAGAGAAAGAGAACATCTGAGACACAAAACCAAAATAATGTTATAATGTAATCTCAGAAATGCTATGCTACTTGCACTATGTTCATAAGTTAGTGCATAACTTGCACCTTTTCATAAGCAAGTCACCAAGTTCAGCAACATTCAGGGTGGGGAAATAAAACATCCTCTGAACCTCTTGAAGAGATAAATGCCAGTAAGTAATGAAATGTCCTTAAGTAAAAAAAAATAATAAAAGAAATAAATAAATCATCTGTTCAAATTAAAAATCCTTAGCAAAAGAGAAATGAAATTTAACTTCCTCATCAACGAAAAACCTTTAGCAACATCATTCTGAGAGTTAAAATGTGGAGACATGAAAAGTACATTAAAATTAAAGATAAGACAGGATGTTTGTGATTATATTTAAATCCAGTAATATGAAATAAGCCATATCCAATGTAGTTAACAAAATTAAAAAAGAAGATAAAAAAAATCAAATTATTCGTTACTCGCTCACTCTTATCTGACCTTTCAGAGGGTTTCCAGGCTGTAAGATTGCAGCTGGTGGATTAGAACTGTTAAAGATGGGTGGCTTCTGCATTAGCAACATAGTTCTCTAGGGACAATGTCACCAGTGCTCCCTCATTACCTGTAAACAATGCAATTATAGGGCGGTGGGGAGAAGTCAAGGAGAATCTACAAATTAATATATTATCTAAAATTTTCCTAAAATCCACTGCACATGAGATTCATTGACTATAATAACTCATTGTTCTGGTTGTGAATTCTGGGTTCAAAATGATGACCTGTGGTCAGCAGCTGAATGCTTCACTGCTGGAAGGGTTCCTTATAATACTAGAATCTCCCTTAAATACTGGGAGATAGAAAAAAAGGTTCTGTTTATAGCATCTGGAAATTATTTTCTCTCCTCTGCACAGTTCATTTAATAGTCCATAACAAAGATGGAGTCATTAGATTACTTAATGTCCTTTTTATATGACAACTTAATAATTAAGTTCAATTACCAGAAAAGAATTATACTTGCAGAAAATCTTCCCATAACGGAAAATGAATACAATTTGGAAACTACCTTAGCAAAAGAAGTTGATACTTTAAAGAAGGTCACATGCTTTCCTCAATATAAATATGAAACGGTGCCTTAGGAGAGATTGGTTTTGCTATGAAATCTTGAGCAATCTCTTTCACTCATGTATCATATTCTTTCAAAATTGACAAGATCCTTTTGTATTTGTTTGCCAACCACTGTCTTCTTTGGGAAGGTATTTTTACAAACAATATTATACCATTTTTGTTACATGTAGCTGTAAAAATTAGCTTATCGTATTTACAGAAGTGAGGAGGGAGCAGTTGGCAAACAAACATAGAAGTTGTGTACTATTTGCATAAAATATGGTAAATTTAAAATGGAGAGGCTTCAATTTGTCTCAGGAGACCCTCAGGGGGGCGGGAAACAACCCTGCAATCAGGATGTTCTTGATAAGAGGAAAATCTGTACAGAAGCTTCTGTAAGAAAAATTTTCAATCTCCTTTTAAAGATTAATAGTATTAATCTTTGGATGACCAACAACTCAGTTCCATTGCCATTGAGTCAGAATGGACTTATAACTGGCCCTTCAGCACACTTTCAAAGGCTATAAATCACAGAGGAGTTTGTCCATCTTTCGCCCAGCTGGTAGGATCTGAACAGCATGCCTTTGGGGTAGCAGTGTGAGTTCCTACTAACAAGGTCACTAAGAGCTACCAGATTTATGAAGAGAGAATAAAGGTGAAGTCTGGGACATCAAGCCTATGCTCAACCTCAGTGTGATCTTGTATTGAGAGTGATTTAAATAGCAGTAATAGCTAGCAATTACTGCGTACTTATTTTAGATCAGTCTCTTTCTAAGCATGTGCATGTATATATTCATTCATTTACTTTTAAAAAACATTTCATTATAATTTGAGTGAACATTTGCAAAGAAAATTGGGTTTTCCTTTCAAAAATTCATCCACATTATGTTTCATGACACCGATTATACCTCTTCATTTTAATAGCAACCTTTACATGTCATCCTTGTGTTTCCTGCTTCCACTCCTTTTTCTTCCTTATTCCTTGTCTTCTTTGAGTTGGAACCAATTCTTAGCTGACCTTTCTAGTGAATTTTCCAAGATAGATGGGAGAAGAATTCCCCAGTCTCTGCCCAGGAGCCTTTGAGCTTTATCCCTGGAAAAAATTCTACCCTTTGATTTTATAAGGTTCACTGTTCTGTTGGGAATAGTTTCAGTTCCAGGTTGGAAGGATGACTCAGGCTATAGTCTCAGGAGATCTCACCAATCTCTACCAGACTAATAAGCCTGGTCTTTTCTTTTTTAATGTGCAGTTCTGTCTCACAATTTTCTCCCACACTCTCCAAGATCTTCTATTGTAACCTGTTTTGGGATGGTCAGCTGTGGTAGCCAGGAACCAACTAGTTCTGGGTCCTGGTGATTTAAGGTGATTAATACTCTTTGACTTTCTTCGCTCTGCTTTGCACTTTAAATAGCTCCCGGCAGGGTTTAAGACCTTAGTGACTACTCATCAAATTAGGGTTCAGAATAGCATCTTTATATCCTTGTTTTCCCCTATGACTATGATTCTAAGTTCCTAGGACGAGAAACTCATTTCTAAATGTATTTTATTATGGCTAGGAAGTTGTCATCATTTCCCTTCTGTTTGCTAATTGCAGGGTATACAGAGAGCACATGCATAAGTAGTAATATCTGCTAAACCATACAGATATGGGTTAGTCACACTCACCTACAGATATCTATTCATCTTGCCCATCTCACCAAAAACTCATCCTCACACAACTCTTTGAAGAGGTTTCTGTACACTTTCTTATGTATAGCATGGATCAACACACGAAGTCCCTACTCACCCAGCCACCTATCTTGAGTGCACATATGTGGGTCGGGTGGCTGTTTAGGATGGGAGGGTCGAGGTTGAAGCATCAACTCTGGAGAGTAGAGCTACTGGAAACAATGGAGGGAATAGAACTGTCAAGAAACCACTGTGTCTTACACCAGGATCTGGCCCAGCAAGATCGCAAGATCGTGGTCACAGCTAAGGGCCAGTTGTCAACAAACTGTACAGGTCCTGTTTACAACAGTGCCACCTTGTGGCAGATAGAGAAGCGTAGTTCCATAGTGAAGATCTGATCTGATTCTTCAATTCTCTGTTTAATTTTTGAAACTAGGACTTGGGCTTCTTGATCATTTCTTTCCTTCCCCCCCCTCCCTTAAAAAATAGTGAGAAAAACAGAAACTAACTTGCTTAAAGGGAAGGACATAACTCAAATATTTGCTGTGAATGTTTTTGTTGCCTGCCCATAGAGTCAAACTGACCTTCCAGTGGGGTTTTCTGAGACAGTAAATCACACAGAAGGAGAATGCTCATTCTTCTATCTCGGAGCAGCTGCTAGGTGTGAACTGCATCTCTTTGGGACTGCAGTGAAATTTTTTATCACTAGACCACCAGAGCTCACTTTCTTTTGTTTTCCATTGTTTTTGTTGCTGTTGTGTGTCAATAATGTTATAGCTGGTACTATGCTCTGTGTGTGTGTGTGTTCATCTGTGTGTTTAGAAAGGAAATTGGTATAGATACAGATATATATAGATAGATATAGATAGATACATAGATATTGTTGTTGTTATGTGCCATTTAGTCACCTATGACTCATAGCAACCCTATGTACAACAGCTCTGAACCCTGTTCTATCCCAAGCCAGTCTCTCTGATTCCAATACAACTAATCCCACTGCCCCAGTAAAATAACATAAAGTTATTACATATAATTCTGATGAAAGAATCTATGTTGATAACCCAAGGCATATGATTCTAATCCAATGGCTGTTCTGTGGAAAAATGATGGGCAATCTCTTTCCATGCAATTTACAGCCTCTTTAAAGCTACATGAGGGTCAGCTGTGAGAGGGCTTTCACTCAAGAGGACATAACAAGAACAATAACATGGTACATAGAAGTGTGGGTGGTTGGCATGGTCTATAGGGAGTTGGGCTGCGAGTCCAAAGACAGTGACCTTCCCCCGTAGCTCAGCAGGAGAAAGATGGGCAATCTTCTCCCATGTAACTTATAGCCTCAGGAACCCAATGTAGGGTCAGCCATGAGTCAATTATGACTTGACGACAATGAATGAGTCAAAGTAACAGTATATGTAAGGAGCCATAGTGATAGAATACATTATGTATTGCACTGGCAGTTCAAATTCAGCAGCATTTTCTTGCCACTAGGCCATCAGAGAGGCACTAGCAGCATTTTTTAGGAGAAAGATGGGAGGTGTCCTCCAGTAAAGATTTATAGCTCAGAAACCTAACAGAAAATTGCCTCAAATCATAATTGACTCAGCATTTTATTTGCAGCTGGTGGATTTGAACTATGTGTCTTCAGGACTGCAGCACAGATTTTTACCACTAGGCCAGCGGAGCTCTCTTTTGTTTTTATAGTACTTACATATCTCTTCTGCTACCCAGAGAGCTCTGGTAGTCTAATCTTCCTGAGTGATTCATTGTCAGTGGGTCAGCTACAGGTTTCAACCCAATGGTACACAACAACAACCAGCTGTTATTGTTAGATTCTTTTGAGTAGCTTTGACAATAGATTGAAACCCTGCTCATTACTGAGCCATCCTCACAATCTTGACTGTGCTTAACTCCACTGTTGCTAATCCAGATTGACAAACCCCTGGTTACCAACCATACCTCTCAAGGGAGTAGTGACCACACCTGTCCACTAAGTTTGGTATTTAGCACTAGGTTTTTCAATTTTGTTATCCTGCTTTAATTTCTTTTTAAAAACAAAATAGTAGATTTTATATTAGGAGTTAATTTGTAAGTTTCTAAAAATCTCCACTGTAAGCAGAGAACACTCTGAAAAGAGCAAACTATTTTGATGCCTCCATAATCCTAGTGCAACATGGAATGCAGTTTTCTCCAAAGATATTTCATATCAACAACAACAAATGCTTGTTGCTTTTGTGAACATGTTCACTGATGACAAATAGCAAGAAGAAAAGTACACTGATAAGACAATTACGGCTTTTACATGGATTTCCCAGTTAACATGTTTTACCAAATTTCAAGTTGCATATGTGAAGCAGAGATGGGAATAATTTTAGGTATATGAAACTCAAGGTCTTGGATCCAGAAGGCAGAGGCACCACAAGTAGTATACAGTTGGTTTTGTGTCTATCCCTTGGAGTTCTGTAATTTTACTGAGCTTGCACGCCCTCTAACCCAGGGAAAAGTGGAATTCGCACCGCTCCCAGCGCTGCTCAGGCTCCAGGCCACCCTGTCTAATATACCTGCATTTTTTATCCATTCACACTCATTTCTGATCATTTAGACTGATGCTAATGTGCAAAGAAATATTAACTTGAAAAACCACCTCAAATTTCCTTTTACCACAAAAAATCTACAAGTTGAAATAATTATAATAATAACTAACACTTTCTGGTAAATAACTCTCAAAACCATTTTCTTATAATAGCAAAGGTTGAAAGAGGCTTTTATCTGGAACACACCCTCAGCACTCACCCTTCTTTGTCTATCCTTTCTTCTATGTCAAATCCAGAAGCACTCAGTTTATTGCTAAAGTCTCACTAAAGAAACAGGTTACCTCCAAAAGGAAACATTATGGTATATTCCATTAAACACAGTAAAACTTAAAATTTCACATAAAAATAGGCTATCCAATTACATGGTAAATGTGTCATTTGTTCATTGTCCAGTACACAATATATTTACAGGAAAATTACCAGGAACTTCTCAGCTGTATCAGATTGCAACCTTATATTTAGATGCAGTCATATATTACTGCTGATAATGTGATGTCAGTGAATAGATTGGAATTTTTCACTGTCCTTTATCAAGATAAATTGTTCTGTCAATAGCAAATGGCTGGCAAGTATTAACACTCTGCACACTATATGACTTTTCATTCCCTGCAAAAATTGTATTTAATGCTTTTGCACAAAATCTATGGCCGTGACTATCCTTATTACCTATTTAACTACCTTTTAAAAGGAGGATTTATTTCTGCAAATTAGGACCTGGGTAACAAGATGGTATCATGCATCATAAACTTTAAGTCAATACAAGGCAGGACACTTGCAGTTTGAATGGGAAAATACCTTGCTCTCATCTCTTGGTCATCCAATAGTATTAGCTCTGTGTGGTGGGAGCAGCTGCTCGGAGCAGAACTTTATCTTGGCCTCCTTCCATCTACACTGCCACGGTGTCCCACAGTAGCAATTTGCTCATTGGCCTATTACTTTCAATAGGTATTCCAGTAATTGGCTATTTCACACTTGTAAGGCTTGAACTGGCAGAGAGCAAAGGCCAGGCAACCAGCCTGTCAGGGTCTAGCAAGCTGGTCGTTCATCAATTATAATCAGCTTTTACAAGAGTGAGTGAATCCACGGAAACCTTGTTTGCTCTGATCAGCTTTGCTACCAGCATAATTCGACCCCAAACTGAGCGGAGCCCTTATCTGAAGAATGGAAAAGTTGTCCTACAGTGACAAGCGTGTTTGTTTATTCAGAACCCTGGAGAGATGATTCAGGCTCAGAAGAAGAAAAGGGAACATTTTGATAATACTGAGAATTCTGGGATCCTTCTGTTTTTTTTTGCCCCCTGCTTGCTGTTTATAACACAACACACTCTCTTTTTTGTTTTTGGAGAGGGAGAAAAAAAAATACAAGGGCAATAAAAGAATTTATTTTATAATGATAGATTATATAAGAGGACCTTATTACACTTAGACATCAAATTCCTGTAATATGGGGTTCATTTCTGCCTGAGAAGTTGGGACTCTGCAGTTACAGAGATTACCTTAGAAATGTCTAAGTTGTTGTTATGTATATCCAGTCTGAACCAACGTATAGCAGACCCTCTTTCACACTTTCCGATTGCTCATCTTTCTCCCATAGAGTGGCTGGTGAATTCAAACCAAGTATCTTTGGGTTGGCAGTACAACTCCTTACCACTAAGCTACTAGAGCTTTTAATGCACCCCGATAGCAAAAATGCTGCATGTGTTTATCTGGACAATAAGATCTAAAGTACCACATTTAACAGGAGATAGAATAAACGGGGAAATTTTAGCTAGAAACTTTAGCTCCAGAAATCAAAGAAATATTTATTGCATCGGGTAAATCTGTTGCTGCTGTTATGTACCGTCGAGTGACTAACCCTTGGGCAGATTGTCAGAGACTGCCCATCCTTCTCCCGTGGAGCAGCTTGTGGATTCAAACCATGTGTCTTTGGAATTGCAATGCAGCTTCTTACCAGTAGGCCACCAAAGTCTTAAAGAGCAAGGATGCAATTTTGAAGAATAAGGTACACCTGATCCAAGCCATAACAATTTCCGTTTTCTTATATGCATATAGGGAGCTCTGATAATGTAGTCCTGTGAGAGTCACAGCTTGGAAAACTGCTGGAGGGTCGGTTTAGGACTTGACAACTATGTATATATGTCTATGTAAGTTGTATCAACACTGGCATAATTTATACTCAAGAATGCCTCTTCCCCCCCTTCTAATTCTAAGCTATACCCACTATCAACAATTATTTTCCACAGCTCTGAGCTCTCAAAGAACAGAGGCATTTGATACACATCCAAGTTTGCAAGATAACAAGATGAGGAAACACGACAAGATGCAAGAAGTTCTAAAATTCTGATCAAGTTTAATAGCCAGAACAGTTTTAAGACCTAGGCATTTGGTTCTCTGCTAATTCATGTACCTTACCTTGGGGGTCTAGAAAAACTCCTTTTATAAGAATTTAGAAACAAAGTCCTATTTAGAAAACTCTTCCTAACATCTATGATTTGTGCCTTTCTCCTCACTGGCATCTCTTTTTCAGAAAGAAAAAAGCTATGCCTATTTGGAATGCAAACTTGCTAATGAGAATAACCTTTATTACAGTGTTCACTATTTGCCATCAACCAGCACCCATAATTCTTGTACTACAATTCAAGCCTCTTTCTTTCTAAAACCCCAATTGGTCTGTTGACCAGCTGGTGACAAGGTGATCTGTCATATCTAGCAACTGCCTTAAGCACAAACACACACACAACCAAAAATTTAACCCTTGTAGTAGAGATTGTCCTAAAATTCTAATTTAAGGCATGTAAAGAGTGGGTGATTTAGAAAGCTGTTAGAAATGCCCCAAAATCAATTCTAAATTTTGAAAACACATGAGTAAAGCTCTTAATAAATCTACCTTCAAAGAGTTATGCACTCTTACTAGTTGAATAAATGAAGTGACACTGACGCATATCTAATTGTAATATATCACAAGATAATCTGTCAAGTCCCAAGTGCTCAGGCCCTGCCACCCCCTCTTCATCCATTATTTATATACAACCTTCATCGCCAGGAAAATAAATCCCTAGGAAGTGCGCAGTATGGCATTTAAGGCAGAAGTTCTGCCACTCAGCAAAACTTTCAGAAACCATCTAGTAGATAATAATCATCAAACTCTGAGTTAATTGTTTTGGGGAGGTGAAGTGGGGGGGTGGGGTAGCTTCTTTTTAGAGTGCTACGTTTGGAAGCAGGAGTGGCATCCACTTCCTAAACAACATGCCTCTGGAAACTCTACAAACTTTGGGAAATGATGACAGTTATAGAAAAGCTCCAGGTCTTTTGTTCACAGGGTCTCTATGAGTCATGCTCGACTTGACAGCAATCAACAACAACAAGGTGTCGTGAGATAAAATCCCCATACATTTCACTTAACTGGGCAACACAGTGGATGTCCCGTACCAATAGCCCACTAGGTGAAACTATAAATCCCCAAAGATCTTTGCCTTTATGAGAGAAAAATCAAGTCACTTTGTCGATCTTTCTTATATTATGATTAGAATTCACTATCAGTGTCACACAAGAAAAATGTGGTAATTCGGCTCCATACACATTATGGCCAAGAAAACTAATGAAGCAGTTCTTCTTTATGCCATGGGGTCACTGTGAATTAGAATCAACTCAGTTGGGGTCCACTGGATAGGGAATTGTACTTTCAAGCCAAAGGCACATGCTTCAAATCCACCATCCACTGTTCTGTGAGAAGAAGCTGGGAAGTCTCTTTCTACGCAATTTACTACCTCTGAAAATCTGCTGGAGGGTCTGGAATGAGTTCCAACTCGTTGGTAATGAGTTTGAGGTTTATGTGTGTTTTGTTTTGAAAGAGCATAAAATAAGTACAACTTTGAATTTATCTACAATATACTAGTGTAATCTCTCCCTCTCTTTCTCTAATTTCTTTTTTAAAATTAATGACAACAAAGTCTGAAGGATGAGGAGAAGTGCATTTAACCATTAACTGATATGGGAAGCTTGCTGGAAGATTTTGCTGCTTCCCTTTCTACAAAGCCAGGGAGAGGGACTGAGAGGAAGCCTCCCAAACAGAGCATGCTTATTTAACAATAAGATCAATAGTATAGTTTCTTAAAAGAATCATCATTATATTTCATAGTGATTTTTTTTTACAGTATGTTCTTTAAAAATAGAAAAAGCCTTTTCTGCACATTTTTAAAACCATTTTAACAGTTCAGCCAGAAACACTGTTTTAGTCATGAGGGGGTGATAAGAACAAAAAGCTGCTTCAGGCATTTAGGAGAAGAAAATTAAGGTTGCTATAAATGAGGTGGCTGTATTCCTTTCCCAGTCCAATTACTAGCTTTATTATTTGTCAATAAAATACCAAATAAAAGACTGGTCTCCAGATAAGGCAGCTGTTGCCATTTGGACCCTGTGATACTTCATGTTCTCAAAGTGTGGTGTGGAAGTTGCTGATAATACCTTTACATCACTAACAGGTGCCCCTAGGCCCAAATAGTCAGTACTTTCCCCTGGAAAGAAAAAAATCACAATAAAAGAACCGAACATACACATCATAGACAAGGTAAGACCAGGCAAGTTGCTGTTTTATGGCCTTTAACAGCAGGCCTGGAGTTTTGTGACATCCTACCTGATTAATAAAAATCACAATTCATCTACGAATACAATGGCTAGAAGTAACTGGGGTTTGATGCCAGAGCTGCGCTACATGCCACAGCCTCCTCGCACACACAGCTCCTCCTAAACAGAGCTCATTCTGTCCTGCAGCAGCTGCTTCCCGTCACTTCCCAGGGCATGCAGGCAGCAGACCACAGGCCTTTGCAATGGAGACCAATGCATCTCCTTGACAATACACAGGAAATTCCACCATGTGGAAAAGACAAGTTTGCTTTTTGCCTTTGAAGACGTATGCTAAATTTCTAGGATCATTAGGCTACCTTGAGAAAGAATAGACTTTCTTCAAGACTTTACTGAGGTCAAACACTGCCCCCCCAACACACACACACACACACACACACACCGAGCAAGAAAACCAAGCCCAGTTCTCTGCATTGTGTAGCTTCTAGGAGAGTAGCATTTAGGGCATCAATTCAGGTTGTGATCTGGTTTGCTATGGAGTTCTTGTATTTGGTGTTTGGATGTTTAATTTTTCATTATCAGTGAATTTTTGAAATCCAGATTCTCTCCTGGATCCAAATAAATTATGCAATCTTGAGAAAACTGAAAATATCCTGGGTGAAATGAACTAACTCTAGGTTTGTTCTCGCTTTGGAGAGGTAGGGAGTGCAGTCCTGGTTGTACTTGATTGTGGTAGTGCCACAAATTAATTTAGGATGATGTGAGACATGAAAATAAAACTTCTTCTGATTGAATTTCAAGGACTCTTCTGTTTAACTAGCTTCAAGAGTCCTTTTTTGATCATAATAAAATTATTTGCCATATGGTTCAGATGCTTGTGATCCCCTCTCAATGAGGGGATTATGCATGAGATAAAATGCCTACTGTAGCTGGAGCCAAGCACACAGCTGGCTCTGATAATGCCAACAAATGGCTTCATCTATCTCAATGTCACGTAGGAGCTGGTGCGATGCGAATCAGCCCCGAGTACAATTAAAATCTACATCATCTGTGAGAAAGGTGATGGAGGTTCTGACATCAGAGCGGTGCCAGACTCATCCTCTATCCGCAGCGACAGAAGAAACGTGTTGCCCCCTTCACCCTGTCACACTAATGATGTGCGGTGCACATCCCTTCCTGTGCACATTAAAGGTAGTAAATCAAGAGGCTCCCTATTTAAAAGCCTCACCTTTATCTGACATTCAGATACAAGATGTACAGTTTCCAAACTTAAGTTGTGTATCCCTTGCTTCTTTTCTTTTTCCCCCTGATGAGACCATGTCATTTGTGTCCACAATGAAATAAAAATAGAAAAGTTTATGACCCATACGGCCTCAAATTGTGGCAATATGCAGGAATTTCCCTGTTTTAGTTCCACAATGTTCAACTGCACTAATAAAATCAGCTTTGAACATCCATTTGTTCCAGAAAGCCAAATTTTATTGCTAAAGCATCCATAACTCATAACAAGCAAGCACAAGCCCAATTTACAGATAAGTTCCCTCTTCTGAATATTTTGAGTAAAAGTGAAAATTGAGTGATTGCAGGAATTTTAATTTATTTTTCATGTATTCCATTAGAAGAAAACGTCAGAAATTTATTTCATTAGCATTTCCAATGACTTTCCATTAAATTTAAACAGAATAATATCTAAAATTCAGAAGATTACTGAATGCTAATTTTATACTTAATCTATCATATACTTTTAATGTATTTTTTATTATATACTAATTATGTACTTTTCCTCTACTTAAGAATTGTTACTAAAAGATAAAACTGGAGTTTCTAAACTAGTAGGCAAATTGGTAAACTAGCCTACAATCCCCTCAAGGAAGATAAAGAAAAAACTAACCACATACACACATACAAAAACACCCCACTTGTATTTTACAGTCAAAGAAATATCTATAAAGATACCTGGAAACGTTGAAAATTATCTATGCATATGCACAAAAGCATGTGTGTGGGGGGTGTGTGTGTGTGTGTGTGTGTGTGCGTGCACGCGTGCCCCATACACATACTTCTTTAAGAAATAGGGTTATGAAAATTTTTGTTTTATTTTTAATATCTTAACTTAGACAACTATGTGCAGCATAAGATGATATTATATAACCTTTTTCTCTTTTTAAAATTGTTGATTATCATCAACAGACATCAGACATTTCAGGTGGCAACATGCTCTTTTAAGGTCTATAAAAGGCACACAGTGAATTTTAATCATGTCTCGTTCAAGTAGTCATCTAATATGACAATTATGTCCTGTTGTGGTGGTGGTAGTGGTGCTGTTGGTGGTGATGGTGTACCTTAGAGTTGGAACTGACCCATGGCTGACCCACCAGCAAGTTTTCAGAGGTAGTTAATTGCATGGGAGGAGATTGCCCATCCTTCTCCCACAGAGCAGCTAGTAGCCTTGAACCACATGTCTTCAGGATTGTAGCTCAGTTTCTTGCCACTAGACCACCATAGACAGCATCCTCAAGGCTTGAATTTGTTCTTCAGTTCCATCAGCTTAAGAAAGGCTTAACTTGGGAGGGACTGGAGAGCATTACGCTGAGTGAACCGACTCAGTCCCACAAGGACAAATATTGTATAAAACCATTTTCATAGAATAAATATGAGAATTCAAGGTGAGGGGAGGGTGGGAATGGAGGGATGAGGATCGGGGAAGGGTGTTAATCATAGGGTTGCACAATTCGATGGGTAGGTGGGGTGAAGGAAATAGGGGGCATTTTTTTTTAAAAAAACAATGTATTCAAACTTTGTAAATAAATCAGAATCATATTAAAAAATTTAAAATATGCTGAGTTCCTTCAACCCTTTTGATTTTCCAACTTTAACACTTTGCACATTTCTTTATAATACTTTGTCTTCTCATGCTGCCCTTTGAAATCTTCTGTTCAGCTCCTTGATTTCTTCCCTTTGTTTTGGCTTCTCAGCACACTAGTACAATATTAAGAGTCTCTTCTGACATCCATCTTGGTCTTTTCTTCCTTTTTTGTCTTCATGGATAACATTCTTGATGTCCTCCCACAGCTCATCTGGCCTTTGCTCATTAGTGTTCAAGGCCTCAAACCTTTTCTGAGGTGGCTTTGGAATTCAGGTGGGATAGACTGAAGGACAAATTTGGGTCTTGTGGATTTTATTTTATTTCCTTTAGTTTCATTTTAAACTTGCTTGGCCTAGTAGTCATGGCTGAGATTGATCTTCTCAAATGAGTCTTTCTGCAGATGCATTCAATCTGATTTCTATGCAGACCATCAGGTGAGATCCATGTATATAGTCATTGTTTATGTTTTTTATAAAAGATATTTGCAATGAATAAATCATTGGCTGTAGAAAGTTCTACCATTTTCATCTCCAGCCTTGTTTCTGCCACCAAGCCCATGTTTTCTGGCCACTGATCCTTCTCCATTTCCAACTTTTTGCAACTTTAGGCACTTCTTCTTTCTCTTATTATTGTTACTATACCATCCTGATTACACGTTTAAAAAATTTCTGACAGCAAACGTTGGTAGTAATCATTTATCTATGTCCTTCTCTATAGTTCTGGTTGTTGGTGCATATATTTAAATGATGGTGGTATTGACCGATTTTCCATGTATGCATGCATATGGATATTATCTTGACACTCAGAATATTGTGTTTCAAGTTCTAACTCTATTGAATTTATATAAAAATTAAAGAAAACAAGTCAATTATTCACTTAGTGGGTTTCTCTAACAATTAAGCCATATAATCCTCCATGTATTACTCTGTGAAAATACACACTGAATTAGTTATTCACCAGTGGTTTTCAAAGCAACATGCCATTTCCATTGTATTTGACCTGTAAGTCTTGCAACAAATTCTAGTTTCAATCGAAGATTTTTTTTAGTCCCAAATATGAATTTCTGATAGCAGATTATCTTTTAAAAGAAACTGTTTTAAAATGTTATTAAGAAGTGAACAAACCAGTAGATTTATTAATGGAGTAATATGAATAGATTTGAAAGCTAGAGGGTTATTTATAGATTGCTAATCTTTCCGTTTCATTTCCAAACTCTTCTCAATAATTATGCAAATAACAAAGCTCTGTTTTCCAAGAATTTAAAAAATACTTTAGAGATTTGGTGAGTGACAATGACTTTTTAAAAATTGCAGGAAAATGATTTTGTACAAGAAATGTAATTCTCTAAGTGAATAAATGACCTTTGACAAGTTGTCAAAATAATAATAAAATAGAGCAATAATAAGGATTACACTACAAAATAAAACCAGTGCATTGCTATGGACTTAATTCTTACTTACAATAACTCCATGTTCTAACTATATGCTAGCACTGAGGTCTGTATAGAGGCTTGTTTGTTTTTCTGCCTGTAAGCATATCTTTCTTACATGACATTATAGGTTTGAATCACCAATATTTGATGCAGTTTTTGTGATTGATTGCCCTTGACTTATTTCTACTTAAAGCAACCCTATGTGACCAATTAGACTTCCCATATGGTTTTCTAGCCTAAACTCTTAATGGGAACAGATCACCAATCTTTCTCTCATGGAGAAGTTGAGTAGATAGGAATTGACAGCTTTCTAGTTAACAGCTACATCCCCACTCATTGCACCACCAAGTCAAACTGTTTGCCTTACCCAAACAAAAATATTCATGCTGTTGTCGCTATGTGCCGTCAAGCCGCTTGTGACCCTATGTACAACATCTCTGAATCTTGCTCTATTTTGAGCCAACATCATTGTCTCTAACAGACATATCCCCATTACCCTAGTCACAAAGTCAATTCTTCTCATCCAGGGTCATCTTCCCTTGTGCTGATACCCACTTCCAATTCATAAATTCTAAATCATAGCAACTGTAAAGGACAGAGTAAAAACTGCTTTTACTGTTTCCAAGGGTGTAAATCTTTAGAGAAGATTGTTAAATCTTTCTCCTATGTTGTATAACACTAGAACCTAAATCAGAGCCTTAACTATTATATAAATTGCAAGACTGAAAATGTGATGACTTCAGAAATGTAGAATGGAAAACAGATATTTTTTTCTATTTCCAAAACACAAAATTATAAATTAGCTTTGATGTGTTATTCACAATTTGTAAACTATCATTTAACAATCCTCAAGAAATTATAAGACGAATGTAACTGCATAAAACAGTACACAGATATGCCCTATCTGAAATCTCTTTGTAGAATATATTCTAAGTCCTTAAATTCATACAAGTTATATCACATGTGGGTGGTCTATGTCTGTGGCATAGTTTATCAGTTTACTTCAAGGTACTTTTGAAATCAATGAGACTTAGAATCCTGTGTTTGCTTTTGTCAATTACTAAAACCCAAACAGATTTATTGAAATGAAGTCATTTTCCACTCATGGAGACTGTCCATGACTTCACAGGAGGAGACTTCACAGAAGTAAACTTTCAATTTTCTCCTTCAGAGAAACTGATAGATTTGAACAGATGACCAACCTATTGTTTAACAGTGCAACATGCAATGCATTACAGCACAATATAGATTATATTGAGCATGTAAATCATTCTTTTTCAGCTTCCATTTCCTCACATGTGAAATGGAGAAAAATGAGTAGGCATGAGGATTAAATATGTGGGATATTTTTCCAAGATGTTACTAAGCATCTTTTAAAATCTCAATAAAATAGTAAAAAGAACAGTATTCTATTAATAATAATATTAAATGAGAAAATTGTTGGTTAAAACTAGAATACAGAGATGAGTCAAAATAGTTTTTTTGATGTCTATGCTAAAGATTTTTATATGCTAACCTGCCACATAAAAGATAAATTCAATAAATATAACGATTCTATTCAGCATATCTATCTGGTGTTATATGCTGGCAAGTAGTCTGTGATTTATTATAGTTCTATGAGCAGTGAATATGAACCTTGTGTCATTCTCACTATCTGAGACATACTGTTGTTAATATATCTTGTTGTTCGATTTCCTCTCATATGCTGAGCCTGCACTATTCAAGCACGATGTCCTTCTCCAAGGACTATCCTTCCTAGCAATAAGTCCAAAATATGTGGAATGGAGTTTAACCATCCTTGCCTCCAAGTAACAACCTGGTTTCACTTCCCCAAAAAAGACCTGTTTGTTCTTCTGACAGTCAATGAGATATTTAGTATCTTTTCCAGCACCAGAACTCAAAGGTGTCAGTTATTCTGTCATCTCTAGCATTTGTCCATCTCTAAGATGCATAGCAAGCAATTGAAAAAACCACAGCTGTATTAGGTACCTTGGACTTTAGACTGACATCATTATTTGCTGCTGCAGTTGTTGTTAGGTGCCGTCAAGTTGCTTTCGAATCATAGCGACCCAATGTACAACAGCCCTAAACCCTGTTCTATCCTGTGCCAATTGCACTGCTTCTGACACATCCATCCCGATTACCCCAGTCACTGAATCAATCCACCTCATAGAGAGCTCTCTCTTGTGCCGTCCCTCCACCCTCTCAAGCATGATGTCCCTCTCCAAGGACCCGTCCCTCCTTACAACATGTCCAAAGTATGTCAGACGAAGCCCCAGAATCCTTGCCTCCAAGGAGCAGCCTGGTTTAACCCTATCCAGGATGAATCTGTTT
>NW_006399815.1:11304763-11322988 GCF_000299155.1 Elephantulus edwardii
CTTCAGTAGAATTTTGCTTGCATGTGAAATCAATGACACTGTTCTGTAGTTTCCACACTCAGTTGGGTCACCTTTCTTTGGAATGGGAACAAATATATATCTCTTCCAATCAGTAGGCCAAGTGGTTGTTCTCCAGATTTCTTGGCACAACTTGGTGAACACATCCAGGGCAGCATATGTTAGCTGAAATACATCAATTGGTATACCATCTATTCCTGCGGCCTTATTTTTTGTTATTTCCTTCAAAGCAGTTTGAACGTCTTCCTTCATCACCATAGGCTCTTGCTCATGTTATTTCACTAATTCTTGCAAATAACCATGATTTTGAGGTTGATCTTTTTGTCTACATTCATAGTCTCTGTGTTTTTAATCTTTATGAAATTGTTCTAAGCAAACCAGCTAATTTCAGGTAGGACTCCAAATCTTCAGATTCTAAACAAATGGAACTTTTCAAGAACCACTGGTTTGTTGTTTTTTATTTGTTACTATGTTTACAATCTTCTGTTCTTCATGTACTGTAGTGGAGGTGAACAACTTTAAAACTTTCCGTATGGATTATTTTTTTAATTATTATTATTTACCAGGATGTGGAGAAAGTTACTCTATGTTTAGGTCTAATAGAGGTTGTTAAAAAACAGGGACACCCCAAGGGCAGCTCAGAAACTGATCCTGAGTATAATGATTGGGTCCTGAGATATTATAGTGGCTTCACGGATATTGCTGTTGTTCAAACAGCCAGCCAAGATTTGAGCATGAGCATCAAAGACAAACCCAAACATCGGTAATACTGTGCCTTACAAAATACAAATAGTGCAGGCTTAAAAATCATCAGCAATTCTTAAGCTGAAGGAACTGAAGAACAAATTTAAGCCATGAGTTTCAATACTTAAGGATGCTTCTGATAGAATATTAAATGATCCAGAAAGCATTAGAAGATAGTTTCTGGGAAGGTTATCAATGGAAAGATTTGTCATGGTCTCAGTGCCATCCCTTTCCCATACCAGAACTGGTTCCAGTTCATCCAAAGGTGTTTGCAAAAGTAATCATGATAACTGTGTTGATAATCTTCTCAGAAACCTAGATTGTGTTGAGCACAGAACCCTCCCATCTTCACTTTGCCTTTTCATAAGACTTTCAGGATCAAGAATGTCCTAGCCAAGAAGCAAAAGCTGAATCATTCCATTCCCCAATGGATTCTAATGAAAACTAAGAACAAAATCAGACACAATTCCAAGAGGAGACACTGGAGAAGAACCAAGCTGGATCTATAAGGATTTCCATAAATTTTACATACCTATTTATCTGGGAGTTTAAAAAAATGCCATGATCATATAAATTTAACCTGTAATGGGAAACATGTCAAAGAAAAATGAAGATGATGGAGGGAGTACTAGAGTCACTGTACCAAAAGGAATTGGCTGACACAGAATTTCATGAAACAACGTATGAGCATGAGCCTGTGGTGATCAAGGAAGCATTTTAAGCTACTCTGAAAGAACTCGCAAAACTAACCAACAAACAAACAAACAAACTCCCCCCCACAAAAAAAAACACAACAAAACCAAAAACAAAAAGCAAAACAAAACACAAAATAAAAACAAATAAGGCCCCAGGAATTGATGGCATAGCAATTGACATATTTCAACAAGCAGGTGCTTCCCTGGATGCACTCACTAAGTTGTACCAAAGAAATCTGGAGGACAGCCACCTGGCCGAAGGACTGAAGAGAACTATATTTGTTCCCATTGCAAAGAAGGGTGACCCGACAGAGTGTGGAAATTATTGAACGATATTGTTATATCACATGCAAGCAAGATTCTGCTGAAAACGATTCAAAAACGACTAGAGTAGTACATCAACAGAGAACTGCCAGATGTGCAGGCTGGGTATAGAAGAAGCCATGGTACTAGGCATATTATAACTAATTTTAGATGGCTCTTGGCTGAAAGCATAGAGTACCAGAGGAATACCTATCTGAGTTTCATTTTCTATGCAAAGGCATTTTACTGTGTGGATCACAACAAACTATGGCTAACTGTGAGAGAAATGGGAATCCCAGAACATTTGATTGTGCTTATGCTTAGACCAGGAGGCAGTCATCAGAACAGAGCAAGGAAACGCTGAATGGTTCAAAATTGGGAAGAGTGTACGCCAGAGATGTATCTTGTCTCCATACCTTTTCAAACTATATACAGAACAGATCATCTTGGAGGTTGGGCTTTATGAGGAGCAATGTGGCATCAGGATTGAAGGACGACTCATTAACAACCTCCCTTATGCAGATGACACAACCCTGCTTGCTGAAACTGAGGAGGACCTGAAACACTTGCTGCAGAAGTTCAAAGCTCATCATCAAGAAGACAAAGATTCTTACCGCTGGGCCAATTGGCATTATTATGATAGATGGTGAAAAGATTGTTAACAGCTTTAGTTTGCTTGGCTCCACAAACAATACTGTTGGTACTAGCAGTCAGGAAATCAAGAGACAAATTGCCTTGGGAAAGTTTGCTGTCAGGGACCTCTCCAGAGTACTGAAGAACAACAAAGTCATTCTGGAGACTGAAGTGTGCCTGATCCAGTCTTTGTGATTGCTTGCTATGCATCAGAAAGCTGTACAGTGACCAGGGATGATAGAAAAAGAATTAATGTCTCTGAGCTGTGGTGCTGGAGAAGAGTGTGGAATATACCATGGACTTCTAGGAGAACAAACAGGTTCATCCTGGCAAGGGTAAAACCAGGCTGCTCCTTTGAAGTAAGAATTCTGAGGCTTCATCTGACATACTCTTGAACATGTTTCAAGGAGGCACCAGTCTTGGAGAAGGACATCATGCTTGAAAGGGTGGAAGAACAGAGAAAGAAAAGAAGACCATTAATGAGTTGGATTCAGTGACTGGGGTAATGAGGATAGGTGAGTCAGAGACAGTGAAGTTGGCACAGGATTGAGTAGGTTTCAGGGCTATCGTACCTAGGGTCACTATGAGTCATAAATGACTCATCAGTATATAACTATAACAACAACAACAACAACACACTATGTGGTTCAGACACTTAAAGCCTGTAAATGTGCAGAAAGTATTCATTGGCTTAAGATGAAATGATAAGGAGAATTCTATTTTTCCTTATATAAATATCATGACCACAGGATTATGTCAATTTTGTTCATCCTTATGTTCACAGCTCACAAAAGAGCCAGAGACTTATTAGGCACCAAGTCGTCAAGTTAATGAATGAGTTAATATAATATAACAACAACATAGTGATTAACAAAATGAGCCTCTGAATAAAAGAGAGAATAAATTTAACAGATTTAGCAGCCTCTGCTACCTACAAATATCATTTGAATTTTAGAGGTATAGCTTCTCCTCATATAAAATTAGTATGGTGTTGTTAGGTGCCATTGAGTCAAGTACACCTCATGAACCACTGACCTGAATTTTATCCTATCCTGTGCCATCCTCACCATCACTGATAAGCTTGCTGGAGCCCATTGTGTAGTCAACATGTCAGTCTATCTTATTGGGGCTTTTCCTCTCTTTGACTTTCCACCTTTCCAAGCATGATATTCCTTCCCAAGAAATAGCCTTTCCTAGCAACATTTCCGCAATAAGGGATATACCTTTAACTTGCTGGTCTGTCTGATACTTCTCTAAATCTGAACATTCACATTAAGACAGACTAGGAAGAAGGATTGGCCATCCACTTCTGAAATAGCAGGCCTCTGAAAACCCTATGTACAACCCATGGACTGCTAGGAAAACAAACAGATTTGTCCTGGAAAGGGTTAAACCGGGTGGCTCCTTGGAGGCAAGGATTCTGAGGCTCCATCTAACATACTTTGGACATGTTGTGAGGAGAGACAGGTCCTTGGAGAGGGACATCATGCTTGGGAGGGTGGAGGGACAGCGCAGGAGAGGAAGGCCCTCTATGAGGTGGATTGATTCAGTGACTGGGATAATTGGGATGGGTGTGTCAGAGACAGTGTGATTGGCACAGGACAGAGCGGAGTTTAGGGCTGTTGTACATAGGGTCGCTATGAGTCACAGGCAACTCGACGGCACATAACAACAACAGCAACAACAGCAACATTTCCAAAGTAAGAGATGAAGATTTACCATGCTTGCCTCCAAGAAGCACTCTAGCTGCATTTTCTTTCCAAGACATGCCTGTTTGCTCTTTTGGCAGTTAATGGGGTAGTCAGTTCTCTTCCCTAATACCAGAATTCTAAGGCATCAATTCTTCTGTCATCTTTAGTCACTGTCCAGCTCTCAGAGGCATAGGAATTGGTTGAAAAGACCATGGCCTGAATTAGGTGTCCCTTAGTAAAATTAAAATGATGTCAAGTTGACATCATTGCTCTCCCTGACAACAGGCTTGTCCCATGCAATACATCTCCTGATCTTCTGACTGTTGATACCAAGGGTGCTGATAGTGGATTCAATTAAGATTAAATCATTGGCAGGTTCAATCCTTTCTCCATCATGATATTTTCTATCCAGTGGTTTGGATCTTTGTTTTCTTGATATTGAGATGTAATCCATATTGAAGATTATATGGTCTTTGATCTTTGGTAACAAGTGCTTCAGATCCTCCTTACTTGAAGCAAGGAAGGTTGTGTCATCTGCATAACATAGGCTGCTGAGTCTTCCTTTGGTCCTGATGCCACATTCTGCTTCAAAGAGTCCTGCTTCAGGAATTATGTGCTCAGGAGACAGACTGAATAAATATGGAGAAAGAATACAACCCTTACACACACCTTTCCTGACTAAAACCGTGCACTGTCCTCTTGTTCTGTTCCGATAACAGCTTCATGGTCTAGGTATAGATTTTATATGAGCACAATTAAGTGTTCTGGCATTTCCATTCTTCTCAATGTTAGCCATAACTTTATGATTGCTCAGTCAAATTCCTTTGCATAGTCAAGAAAATAGAGACAGACATTGTTCTGGTATTTTCTGTTTTCACCAAGGATCCTGCCAGGATCAACAATGTTATCCCTGGTGCCACAGCCTCTTCTAAACCCAGCTTGAATTTCTGTTCCCTGTCAATACACTGTCGCTATTTTGTAATGACCTGCAGCAATATATTACTCAGATGTGATATTAATCGCATTGTTTGATAATTTCCACATTCTGTTAGATCATCTTAGGAATGGAAAAACTGTAGATCACTTGTGTAGTAACAAATTATACTAGGGAATTTTGATGGCACAGTCTATAGAGAATTGTTCTGCTAGCATGAAGGACACATGCACTTCTCTGAATGTTCAAATTCACCAGCCACTCCATGTGATAAAGATAAACAATTTTCTCCTATGGAATTTATAGCCTTGGAAACCCATTGGAGGTTCAACTGTGACTCAGAATCAACTTAACAGCAATAAGAAACAAAAAAATGAAAGAGACACACCCATAGAGGTAAGAGATTATATTATTTGGTTTATTTGGATATAGGTATCAAAATGTTTGGTTACATTAAGCAAGAGTAAAGTACACAAGTAAGAAAACATTTTGTAATTATTCAACAGTACAATCTACACCTATGTGATGTGTGCAACAGAGAAAAGTTCACATCATCTAAATTTGCAGTCAGAATACACACACACTACTCTAAACTACCTTCTATAGGGTTCTGTAATATACATAAAGCATAGAAATCCTTTAAATAATCATTTCCCAAACAATTTTCTATAAACTGCTTGAGTTTAGATTTTACTTTGACTTGGTAGGGTGATGAGCTTGCAAATTGGTAGATCTTGAAATGACTCAAAAATCACTCCGCAGTGAGGTTTTACAACCAGAGAATAATTAGTGACTAATTTGGAACATGTTTTCTGAACAGAATGCCACTTGTTACACTTTCTTCCTTTTGGTTGCTTAAAGATAAAATTGACTCAGGGAAGGTGTCTGAGCCAACTCTCGATAAGAGTTGGAATGCCAGATAAAATCAGTTCTAAAAGGTCATCATAAAATTAGTAAAGGCAGATGGAAAATGTGCTGATAGCAGCTGGTACCCCCCAAAAGTGTGCACACTGGTATAATTACGATATCAGACACTGTTTCTTCATCTCTTTTCCCCCCCACTCTTGGCATGTGTATTTTAACCACCAAGGATACAATTACCTTGGTGGTTGAAATTCGATAATATAAATTACAGATTGATGGTTTGGAAGACATCATTAGGTTCTCAGCCAATACAGAATTCTGCTCATCAATATAGGCTATCAATGAGTAAGCATGTTAAAAATAGCTTGAGGTCTTAGGTATAAATTCTAAAGCCTAGTTCCTCATAACATTGTTATTAGCCCACAAAATTTTTATCATGCCCTCTGACCAATGTAAAGAATGAAGAAGATTGCCTGCAATCAGTTTATCTAAATAGTAATGTGTGATTAAATATGAATTACTTCTTTGAGGGGAGGAAAATAGTGTAACACCTTTGTTTTAGTCAGTTTTCTGCCCTTCAAGCCCATGGTAAAAAACCTCAAATTTCTAAACATAGTCTAGTGTATTAAATTTAAAGTATACAGCATTTAGTTTCTTAAGGATTTTTATTAAAATCCCAGGTATAAGTATTCTTGAGGGTTTAGTTTTAAACTGCTGTTTTACATAAACAGTAGAATCCACAGTTTTATCAGATATTTATCAGAACAGCCTCAGAGAGTGATTTAGTCACTCTTCCATCAACTTTAAGAGTTAATTTAGTAATTAGGACTAAGAAGCAAAGGGGAGTTAGTCATTACATGTAATACTTTTTTCTTCGCGTTTATATTTTTAAAAAATTTATATACACACACACACACACACACACACACACAAGAATCCATTTGTAAAGGCCACAATGGAAGTGATGTCCTCAATAACGAGATTCACACCACCCAGGCAGTCATTGGTCAAGCACCAACCAGCGTCTCCCCTGGCGGCCAGTCATCATTTTTTTTCTTCCCTTGGATACTTATGAATGAAGAAAAAGTTTACTTTTCTGAACAAGCTCCAGAAAACCTGGAGGCATTAATACTTTTTGATCACCTTATTCCATTGCCATTTTTCATTCCGTGGTACCCAGCTGTCGGTTTATAAGGCAACAAAGATTGTGTTTAATACAGTGTCGATGTTCTTGGTTTACCATTGACAGATTTGAAAAGGTTGTCGAAAACTGGATGCATATATGCAAATGTTTTGTTATTAAATGGAAACATTCCAAGAACTCAAATGATCCATGTGAAATTTTAATTATAACTTAACAGCTGCTTGAGCTAATTGAAGGATATCAGAAAGGTGATTTCCTTCTCATTGTAATTAAAGAGTTAAGCCTAATTTGCTGTTGTCAGAACAAGACTAAATACCAATCTGGTCTGCCTAATTATATTAAAAGGTAAACAGATAACTTCTCAAAAAGGGTAGTGCCCACCGTAGACAAAGACAACAGGTTCTCAACGTGCCATTCCTACCCCGTTCCTGTTGGAATATGAGCAATGACCTTTAAGGAAAAGTAGCAACTGTTCTCAACTTCTGCCACAAAGGCTGTAATTTCATCTTGTAGCATCATCTGTTCATTCCCTCTGGTAGCCAGTTTTACTTCGCTCAACCATAGCTTCGATATTTTAATCTTTTCCCTAACAGTCCTCAGGATCCTTTCACTCTAGACATTGAAAACTGAGGTTCAGCGAGTTTAAGGAAACGTTCAAAGCAAACAAGTCAGTCAGTGGCAAAACAAGCTTCTTGACTAAATAAGGTGGCACTTTGCCCCACCTCTCTGTGCTTTGCATCTTCGAGAATGGAATTTATCCCGTTTTCAATTCCACTGCACCACTACACTTCAGAGGAAATGCATCTTGAAGTATTCTCCTGTCTTTGCAATAGATTCCTTTTTCTTTGTTCCAGAAGATCCAGATATTTGCAAGTGCAAGTCTTTACGACAAGAATGTTATGAAGGAGTATCCTTTAATATCTCATTTGAACAGGATTAAAGCTCTTTATATTGTTTCTCAGGGAAGGATTTTACATATAAAATAAGGAAACTACTTCAGATAAGCCTCCTATTTTATGCTATTCATGAGAGCTTACTTCACTTGTAGGTAGGTTCAGCTGCTAGTAGTGTTGGCATTCCTAATATTCTTTGGGTAACTTTTGTTCTTTATGAGTTTATTTTTCCATGCTCTTGTTTACCTTTATATAAAAGAGACCCCTAGGAAAACACATATGAGGCAGGGAAAAGGTCTTATTTCATTAATTATGGGTCCTTCAAAATGTACATCTGCTTATTTCCTCAGGTATTAATTCATATTACAATTGAGACAAGAATTTTAAAAAAATATCACTGTCAAAATGAACCACTGTAACTTGTGTGTGGTTTTTGTGTTGGCCTTCAGGTGAGTCTAGTATTTTGTTGAGGACTAATGTTCTATAATTCATCATGTTGTTGTAGTTATGTGCCATCGAGTCGCTTGCAACTCATAGCAACCCTATGTACAAGAACCCTAAATTTCGTTCTATCCTGTGCCAACCTCGCTGTCTCAAATGCACTCATTCCTAGCACCCCAGTCACAGAATCGATCCATCGCATTGAAGGTCTTCCTCTCCTGTGCAGCCCCTCCACCCTGGCAAACATGATGCCCCTCTCCAAGGACCAGTCCCTCCTTGCAACATGCCCAAATTATGTCAGACGAAGCTACAGAATCCTTGACTCTAAGGAGCATTGCAGCTTCACCTTCTCTAGGACAAATCTGTTTGTTCTCCTAGCAGTCCATGGTATATTCAACACTCTTCTCTAGCACCACAGCTCAAAGGCATCAATTCTCTTTCTATCATCCCTAGTCACTGTCCAACTCTCCGATGCATAACATGTAATGGCAAAGTCTATAGCCTGGATCAGGCGCACCTTAGTCTCCAGCTTGACGTCGTTGTTCTTCAGTACTCTTGAGAGGGCCCCCACAGCTGACTTCCCCAATGCAATTCATCACTTGATTTCCTGGCTGCTGTTACCAAGAGTAAATAGGTGTTGCTATGATGAATTCATCACGTTGAAATCAAGCGACAAATTCATCATAGCAACACCTATTTGCTAAGCATAATTCCTCTCTCTCACACATACACATACACCCTCAACCCTTATTCAGTTTTGATGTTCACTTTATAATTTATAGTTAGTCCCATAATGTTTCATTTATATTTGCTTAATTGTATATTTGTTGTTTTCTCACATTCAACCTGTTTAGCCTCTTCCTTTTAAAATTAGTTCCTTTTCTTATATAATCTACATACTAAATTTTCTTTCTATTATAAACTCTCTCAACTATTCATCCTATAAAGTACTGCCATTCATCTTCATAAAATACCACTGGGAAAATATCATCCTGCAGCTCAAAAATCTTCTCACTCCCTCTAGGTTAATGTTCAAACTCTAGGCTGGCTCAGAAAACTCCCATTGATCTCACCCTGAACTATTTTGATTTTGTGGCTCTTAGTTAAAAAAGCAGCTCTGACCTGTTAAAGCAGAAACCCCATTTGCTTAAGGGTTACTGCTGGAGAGGCAAGCAAATCTTGCTCAGAAAATTCATGCGATGGAAGAGAAGCTACGTGGCTTAAGCAATGTACAAATTGTACTACTGATTCTTTTCAGTGATTTCATTTCTGTCTCCACCACTGACAACTTGATGGCACAGATTGCCTCCACCACACCATGAATTCAACCTTGGCGACACCATCATGGCTGTTACAGACTGAATGTGGCTACTTATACTGCCAAAAGGATGCGTTATAATAAATACAACAAGTCTGCATTCCAAGTCTTGCCAAATGGTAGTCTGTGTCCTGTTGTAAAAAGGGCTGGCCAAACAATTGTCTGGACATTTAAAGTTCCACAGTGATGAGTAAGCCAAGATTCTTGACTATGCTCATATAGGGATGAGTTCCCAAACAGGAGATAAGTGCTATGATGTTAGGAATAAAGCAAATCAAGATGAATGGCTGAAGAGAGAGGGAACCGACTACTACACAAAATGATTAATCGGTGGTGTATTCAGTCACCTGAAACACTTTCTATTCCTTCACACTTTTGAAAGGCATTAAAGCAATCATGTTTATGCACTTGAAAACACCTAGTATAGCACATACTACTAAGCTCTAGTTGCTTAGTGGTAAGGGGTTTCACTGTCTATCCAAAGGTTTGTGGTTCGAAGCAACCAGTTGCTGTGGGGAAAAGATGGGTAATCTCTTCCCACGAGATTTACTGTCTCTGAAAATCTACTGAAGGGTCAGTTATGACTTAGTTCTGACTCAACAGCAAAATCATACAACAAATTATATTTACACTCAAATGTTTTCTCTCTCTTTCCACATCTACCCAATCTAAAGATTTGCTTAAATACTGTTTTATCCAAGAACTCTAATTTAAGATTATCCATATCATCTGAATTTTTACTGCATTTAGTTACTATTCTTCATTTGGTGTCTATCACTTATAATGCAGTATAATTTAAGCTATTATCCTGTAAACAGTTTTATATCTTTAGACTGCAGTATTATAGACAATAAGGAATACAGGTTATCATATTTTATATCAACAACGGAAAGCAAACCCATAATAAATGTTCATTGGCTGCCTATCATGGCCCTGAAGTAAGTAGGTTATTAAATAATTCTTGATTGCCCACTTCTATATACTTCCTCTTTCATATAAACAGAAAATTACAGGAGGTTAAAAAAATAGGTTCATAAATTAACTAAGTTCCTGCTCATCAAAGTATTAACATAATAAGTTGCCAGAATAATTTTTTTCATGAGGTTTGTGTTTTGTTTTGTTTTACTTTGAAACATGTGACAAAAGTTCTGTAAGACATTAAGTGAAAGAATTGACAACAATAAGTTTATCAGGGGCAGACATGCCATGATAAATAAAAAGAACTCAAGGTCTCTTATTCTGAGTAGAAAAGGAGCTGCCAGTCACCCAAATAAATCACCTACCACTCCTTTGCCCTAGGTTCATACTGTTAGCTTCTGGCATGCTTAAATCTACCTCATCTAAATCAACAAAAGCGCTTTCTTGACAGTCTGTCCTTTTCCGGAATGACACTTTACTCTTTCTTTTCCCAGCCATGCTTCTTAACATGCGATCCATACTCATTGTCTTTATATACTCAAAACCTGTAAAATCCTGCCACCACAACCCCATTTAATCTGCTGATGCTAAATTCACCACAGAGTTTCCAATATACCAAATCAAGCACACATTTTGCAAAATTCATCTTGCTGGACTGGTAATTGTTACATGACACATTGTTCACTCCTGCTTTTTAAAAAATGGTCTCCTTTTTTAGTTTCCATATTGTTTCTTTCCTTGCTCTTCTTTATCTAATCTTTTGAAATCTTTTTCTAAAAAAGAATTCAATCCATCTGTTTAATGCTGAGTTGTTGTTTTTGTTAAGTGCCATCGAGTCGTAGACAACTCATAACAACCCTATGAACAAAAGGCCTGAGCACTGTTCATCGAGTTTCTGAGGTAAGCTATTTTGGAAGTGGATGCCACTCCTGTTTCCAAGCTTGTTTTAATCGGGAAGCTCCAGCAAACACTGTCCACCATGGGTAACCATTATTGCATTTGGCACACTAGTGTCACAGTGTTTAGAATCACAACAACCACGAGTTACCTCTGTACAGCAAATAGACCAGTGCTATACCATGTAGAAGAGTGTTTAATACTGAGTATTCTCCCAAATTATTGACCTAAGCCTTATTTTCTTCTTATCATCCTGGAAAAAACAATTCAGAGATGTCTAACTTCTAATAACTCTACAAGAGGGAACAATCTTCATTCACAGTGTCTACAACACAAAAATACATTCCCAGGAGGTCAGACATATTCCTACACTTCTGCACCTTCTTCTATCAATTCTACACTGACAGTACCTGCCAAGGCTTTTGTTGCTCTATTATTGAGTCCATTAACCCATTGCAATGACTACACAGAACTCGCAGATCATACTCACAATTATGGGGTTTATTAAGGAAATTACAGGTTAGAAATGGGATCTAGTTCATCAGTCATGATATCTTCCCAAGTGTGCTTGAAGGTCTTTTGACCTTCAGCCTCACAACTTTAGGTCAGGGTCACAAAGCTCTCTTAATCCTGCCATTTATGGTGCCCCCATCTCCCTGACTGTGCCATCAGGATTGGAGGAACACTCATCAATAACCTTCAGTATGCAGATGACACAACATACTTGCTTAAAGTGAGGCAAACTTGAAACACTTGTTGCAAAAGATTAAACACTTCAGTCTTCAATTTGGATTACATCTCAACATCAAGAAAACAAAAATTCTCACTACTGGACCTACAGGCAACATCATGATGGATAGAGGAGAGATTGAAACTGTGAATTACTTCATTGTGCTTGGGTCCACAATCAATACATTTGGTAACAACAGTCAAGAGATCAGGAGGTGTATTGCATTGGGAAATTCCACAACCAGGGGCCTCTTCAAATTACTGAGGAGCAATGATGTTAGTTTGAGGACTAAGGTGAACCTGATTCAGATCATGGATTTTTTTCATCACTTGCTCTGCATCTGGACAATTAAGATGACAGAAGAGAAAATTTGATGCCTTTTACTTGTGGCTTTGGAAGAGAGTAATGAACCTTCCGCAGACTGCAAAAAGAACAAAAAATATGTCTTAGAGAAGGTGAAGGCAGAGTGCTCATAGGAGGTAAGGATGGCAAACTTCATTTGCATACTTTGGGCATGTTGCTAGGAGAGACTATTCCTTGGAGAAGGATATCATGCTTGGTAAGGTGGAGAGACAGGGAAAGAGAGGAAGACCCTCAGCCAGGTAGATTGACACAGTGACTGCAGTAATGATCTCAAGTGTGTCAGAAATCAAGAGGTTGGCAAAGGATAGGATGGGATTCAGATCTGTCATTCATAGGTTCACTATGAGTTTACTCAACTTGACAGCACCTAACAACAACATCCCCTCCAACCCTTACCCACTCTCATACCCCCACAAATACTTTAGAAAATTTGAGCAAAGACTCCAGACTGGCTGGTCTTCATGGGTCACTAGTCCCTGTCAGTTCTGTCTCATCTTGATCCCTAATTCTTTGCAGCTCTTCACTGCTGCTGCAATGTCTCAATCTGGACCTATCTAAGCATTGCACAGGAATCTCTAGTGCTGAAGGACGCACAGTGCATTCTCTGTTTCTTGTTTTAAAGCCTAGTGGGATAGTAAAACTGGTTAATCCCCTCATTGGTTCTCTACACACTCTATTTGAATGTCCCCAAATGTGCTACCAGAATGTTCCTTACAGGCAAATATGACAAAACTTTATCTCACATACTTTGGGCATGTTGCTTGTGATGGTGGTTGTTGTTGCTGTGTGCCATTGAGTCAGAACCAACCCACAGCTGACCCTCCAGTGGGTTTTCAGAGGTAGTAAATCACACAGGAAGAGACTTCCCATCCTCCTACAGAAGAGCTAGCAGATTCAAACCATGTACCTTTGGGATTGCAGAGTAGCTTCTTACCACTAGGCCACCAGAGCGCCCTTAGACCTATTTCTAGGAGAGGTGATTTCTCGGAAAGGATATCATGCTTGGAAAGGTGCAGGGTTAGAGAAGGAAAGAAAGACTCTCAATGAGATGGATTGACACAGTGACTGCAGCAATGGGCTCAAGTGTGTCAGAGATGATGAGGACGGCACAGAATAGGGCAGGATTCAGATCTGTGGTTCATAAGGTTGCTACGAGCCCTACTTGGTAAGACAGGCCCTAACAACAATAACAATCCAGTCATATAATAAAAGTCAAAGACAATGGCCTAGCAAAGTTATTTTAAACAATCAACTCACCACATCACAGCTTGTATCTGTTTAATTGGTAATTTCTTCACTCACTTTCAATTTCCTTGTTGTTGCTATTAGGTGTTATTGAGTCTATATAACAAATAATTTCATATGACAAAGCAAAACTGTTCTTTGGTATCTCTAAGACAGATATGTTTATAAGACCAGCTCACCGGGTCTTTCTTTTAATGGAAGAGCAGGATGAGTTCTGTCAGCCTTTCAATTAGTCGGCAAGTGCTTAACCACTGTGCCACCAGATTGCTCTCTTCACTGTCCCCTGCGTACCGCCGCCCACCTCCCAACCTCCAGAAGCTCTTGTACATTCAAGGCCTACTGCTATTTAACATAAAGTATACCTGAATCACATACATCCCCTGCCAATGAAATAAGTAACAATATTCATACAGCATCAATCATGTCTTAGAGTGACTATCACCTCTATAGCAATTATTCAAATCAATATTTCAGATTTCTTTTTAGTACCAAAGTAATATATTTTAAATTGATTTTATTTTTTGATAAAAAGTTAATATGCTGCTAACAACCAGAATCTAACCCATTACCAAAAACTCCAAAAGAAATACTTCTCTTTTACCTCATTTGGATTAAACCTTTTTCTTTTGGTCAAATATTTAAGTCTTTCTAAATCAGAGGGGAGGGGCGTTGGGGTTCAGGTGTGTCTGGTGGCCTAGTGGTAAGAAGCTGCACTGCAATCCCAAAGGCATTCAGTTCAAATCCACAAACTGCTCAGTGGGAGAAGGATGGATAATCTTCTCCCTTGTGATTAACTGCCTCTGAAAACCCACCGGTGGGCCAGCATGGGTTTGGACTCAATGGCACACAACACCAACAAACAGAGTAAACACTGGGTACTCCTCACACAGTGAGTGCGATGTCTAGGACTCTTGAACATAGGTTACAGATCAGGATGGATGATAACCATTTTGTTTCTGCTCTGAATTTAATAGTAAAGTAACAGGACCTACAGAAGGAATATTCAATCAGCCCTAGTTTTGAGCTGGCTTTGATTCTTGTTTCCACTTTCATGAGGCTGTTACAGTAACAACATACTGAACCTCAGTGGAAGATATATGTTTATAAAAATTAGTGTGAAGTCCTCAACTGGGATTTCTAGACCTAAACAAGTTATCACTGTTGTTTATTTCTAACTTTAAAGGATGTTGCTTTAACTGAATCCCTTCATTGGAAACATTTATTTTAACAGAAATAAGCACTAAAGTAATTTCAAACTGATATTGAGCCTCCCATTTAAATACATCTGAATCTGTCCCTGGTTCGTATTACTTTTGTCATTGTCTAGCATTTCTTCTTAATTTACATTTATAAAATTTTGAAGTATCTTATAAATAAGGCTACTTGAAATCTCTAAGGGTACTTATTATACTTAATCAGCTTTTGAGTACTTTAAGGTGTTTCTGCCTAATTTTCCTATAGTGATTTATCCAGATTAATTTTAAACATATCGTACATTTTGCAAGTACTACTTTATTTAGGCACCTTGTCATAGCAATTACAGTTTGGTAAAAAATTCAACTCTGACATTGCTTCAGTTGTCCACACTGTCAGGAACTAACAGTAACCATATTAGTACACCACAGGAGCACATCAGGTATTCTAATACAGGTATTTGATAGCAGAAGCCCTTTCTTGTTTATTTTCATAATCTTATCACTGAACACAGTATGTGACACACAAGAGAGGTTCAAGAAGTATTTCTGGAACAAAGGAATGATCTGTCCGACAAACCTAGAAAGTGATCAACTATATAAAACACAAATATAACCTGTTCAAACCTTACCGAAGTTCCCTCTACTTCAAGTAGGGTGAAGTCTGAGCATCTTAGTGTGATTACCCACTTTCTTGCTAGTTGCATTTCTTAGTATGCGGCAATTCTTCATATATTTTATGCATTTTCCACCCCCTTTATTTTCTGTCTGAAGTATACCCTGAAAATACTTATTCATCTTTGTTTCTCAAAGACCCTTCCCTAAATGGAGTCATTCCTGGTTCTTTTGTGAGAAACTAGCTGCTGCATGCTCATTGTTGCTTCCTGAAATCATTCATATGCCTTGGTTATAACATGCCTCATTGCAATTACATATTTACATCCTCCGGCCACCGAATAAAGTCCCTTTTTCATTATTATATTACCAGTTTCCCTTCTTAGTACTGGGCACAGAGTGGGCAGTTAATAATGTGGAATTAAGGGCTCATTAATGTTTATGAAGAAGGGCATATGACTTATTAGGGGTAGTAGAAATTCAAGGGCAACTCAACTCTGATGACTGTTAGAAGCCAGATGAAGCCAGAGACATTATTATTCATTTAACCTAAGTCACCTATTTTAAGATGGAGCCAAGAAGACAAAGTAAAAAACATATAAATAGAAAATAACATGAATGTTAAAAACAGTGCATGTTTATAAAAAGAGAAATATGTAATCTGGGATGGCAGTTGTTGTTATGTGCCATCGAGTCGCATAGCGACCCTGTATACAACAGCCCTAAACTCTGCTCTGTCCTGTGCCAATCTCACTGTCTCTGAAACACCCATCCTGATTATCCCAGTCACTAAATCAATCCACCTCCTAGAGGGCCTTTCCCTCCTGCACTGTCTGTCCCTCCACCCTCCCAAGCATGATGTCCTTCTCCAAGGACCAGTCTCTCCTTACAACATGACCAAAGTATGGATGGCAGTTACTACTGTAAAATATCAGAAGAAAGCCCAGAGAAGTTCATCTGCTTTTACAAAGTTTTAAACCTTAAGTGATGTTCTAGAACATGGATTTAAAACTTTGTTTATATGAGTTTTATATGTGTAGAATATTTTATGCTGGATTTGAAAGAATAAAATCATATTTCAATGTTTATTATACTCATAAATCTGGCTACATAAGATTTAGCTAGGGAGATAACAATAGCATCTTAATGACAATGAATATTCTAAATTCATGCTTGACAATTCATGTGACTTAATACAGGACACATGATATATTTTACTCTGTTAAAATGTAGTGACAATTCCTTTTATATAGTCTCAAATAATTTTTTACTAATCTCAGACTATCTCAATAAACAAAATTGAAGTAGTACAACATTAGTTTTCATACTGCTGGCCTCAGAACTCCTTTATACTCATGGAAAAGCCCAAGGAACTTCTCATTAGATGAATTATAACTGTTTATTTGTATATTAAATTACAAATTAAAAAATGATTAAATGTTCATTCATTAAATAACTTTAAATTACCCTAATAATTCAGTACATGTTAATGAAAATATTTTTATAAATGAAGTGGCCAGAATAATACCATATTTACATGAAATGTATTTACAAAAAAATATTGTTAGGTTATTGTCATGTACCATCTGTCAGCTTGGCACTGACCCTCCGGAGGGTTTTCAGAGACAGTAAATACTTTTTAGAAACTTCCACTTGTCAAATTTTGATGTAGTGGCAAGGAAGAATTTCAATAGTTATCTGACTCTGTTTTCAGCTGTATGCTTTTAGGAAGTCTAATCTTTGTAAGGAATTGTGCAGCTATCCCAAAGATACACAGCTCAAATCAGCTGGTTGTTCTGTGAGAGGGAAAAAATGAGCTCTTTTCTCCCATGCAATTTACTGTCCATTGTAGGAATATACCATAGTTTTTCTATCCATTTGTTTGTTGAGGGGCACTTGGGCTGCTACCATCTGTTTGTTATTATAAAAAGAAATGCAGCAATAAACATAGGTGTGCAAATATCTGTTTGGATAGCAGTTCTGGTTTCTTTAGGGTATATTCCCAGTAGTGGCATTGCTAGATCAAATAGTATTCATATTTCCAACCTTTTTAGAAAAGTTGCCTTTCATTGTGGCTGTACCATTTTATACTCCCACCAGCAGTGAATAAGGGTTCCAATCTCTCCACAACCTTGCCAACATTTATTGTTTGCTGCTCTATTGAAATTTATTATTGTTACTCGGGTAAGATGATATCTCATAGTTGTTTCTTTTTACTTCTTTCTGATAGCTAGGGATTTTAAACATTTCTTCATGTGTTTGTTTGCCATCTTAATGTCTTCTTTAGTGAATTATCTATTCATGTCCTGTGCCCATTTTATGATTGGGCTGTTTGCCTTTATCTTGTTGAGGTGGTGGGATATTCTATATATTTTAGATACAAATCTCTTATCAGATATGTCATTACAAAATATTGTTTTCTTTTTTTTATTATTGTTAAATTTTATTAGTTTCAATGAACATTCACAGGGATTCTGGGCTTTCACTCCTTCATTGTCGCACCATTCTCTCCACCCTCCTCCCCAGTTTGTTCTTCTTCCCTGCAATCCGAATGTCTGTTTTAATTGTCCAATTGCCACAGTGCTT
>NW_006399815.1:11328266-11339278 GCF_000299155.1 Elephantulus edwardii
GGGTGAGGATGTAAAGGGGGTGAGGGTAGGGTTGGGTTAATCATGGGGATGTACAATTTGTTGGGTGGGAGGATGAGAGAAATTGAAAGAATTTGTTCTTGAAAACAATGTATTCAAATTTTGTAAATTAACTAGTAGAAAATGGGGGGGGGTGGAAAATGGTGTCAGGATTATATCCTTTCTCCATACCTGTTCAATGCATCCATAGAACAAATCAATTGAGAAGCTGGACTTATTGAAGTAAAAGGTGGTATAAGAATTGGAGGAAAGCTCATCAACAACCTAAGTTATAGAGAAGACACAACCTTACTTGGTGGGAGTGAGGACGATCTGAAGCATCTTGTGGAAAATCAAGGAGTACAGCTTTCTAACTGGATTATATCTCAACATCAAGAAAACAAAACCACTGGGCAAAAAGGTAACATCAAGATAGATGGAGAAAAGATTGAAGCGGTCACCAATTTCATCTTTCCTGGATCTATAATCAACACCCTTGATTCTAGCAATCAAGAAATCAAAGGATGTATTGCATTGGGAAAATCCGTCGTCAGGAATGTCAGTTTAAAAACTAAAGTACATCTGATCCAAGTCATTGTCATTTCTATTACTTGCTATGCATCTGAAATCTGGCCAGTAACTATGGATGACAAAAGAAGAACTGATGTCTTTCCATTATATTGGAGAATATAGAACATACCAGAAGAATAACAAGGCTTTCTTGGAGAAAGTACAACCAATGTGTTCCTTGGAGACAAGGATGGTGAAGCTTCGTTTCCTGTATTTTTGCCAAGTTGTTAAAAGGGGCCTGGCCTTATGGAAAGACATCATGCTGAGAAAAGTGGAGAGTTGGTGCATGATAGGGAGACCCTCAAAAAGATGACTAACATAGTGACTGTAACAATGAGCTTAAGTATATCAAAGGTGGTTAGAACGGCCCAGGATAGCGCAGGGTTTGGATCCATTGTTCACAGGGTCACTGTGAGTTACAGTTGGCAGCACATCATATCAACAACACTAACATCCTAGATATTCTTTAGAAACTCTAACAATTACTTTGTTCCTTAATTCACTTAACGATTTTACAGAAAATGTACAATCTGTTTGCATGTAATACACAGCATTGCTAACTATCTCTGGAGGTTTGGATCTACCAGTGGATGAAGGGAAAGGCAGTATTTTAAATTTTAAAAATTTAAATTCTGCCTTTCAAATGTGCAGTCTCTGAAACCTGAATGAGGTTACTATGAATTGCAACCGACTATAAGGCAGCGAGTAAGTGACATGACAGAAGAGATACTATGACTAGCACAAAGTGGGGTTACAGCACAGGTGTTCTAGGTGCTATTTTAATTCATGTTCAGGCACAAGCACTTTTATACGCTCTTTCCTCTGCATGATCAGCACAAGACTAAATCAATGAAAAATGCAAAGTATGTCTAAATAGCAATATAAATGCTCTTGTACTAGCAGATTGTGAGAAACAGTCCCAGGGACCCTAGGAGGCCTGTGTACTTTTCAGACCTCCTGCTCTATTGCACATGACAGTCAAGATCAGGAATGCTTAATACCAGAAACACAAAATGCAAATGGGGCTAATCAGTGATCTTCCTGATGGTCACACCCCTTCAGGGAAGTTTGCCAAAAATTTACTTACTCTAAATCCAAATCTAACATCAATAATATAATTTCTCACAGTCATGGACAATTGTTTCCCTCTGACATAATGTCAGCATCTTTCATGATGTGTTTGCTGTATTTACACCTCAGTTAAGGTGTCATACTTATCACTCTTTTGTGGACAACATTCCTTAACAGTAGAATTGGTGTCACATTGTAGAAAATAATCTTGACTATTTAATAACAAATATTCTTTGTATTGAAATTATGAATATATCTCTGTGCAATGATATTTGTATGATTTTCAAGGGTCAGTTGTTTTAGAAGTGTATGAATAGACCTGCTTCTCAGTCTGTCTTAGTCTGAAAGTGCCAATAAAACCTGTCTATAGGGTCACTATACATGTCAGGCGACTCAATGGCACAAAGAAACAATAACATATTATGACAGGTTTGGAAGCAGGAGTGGCATCCACTTCCTAAATTACATGCCTCGGGAATCTCTATAAACTTTGATAAATGATGATAGTTGTAGAGGGGCTTCAGGCCTTTTGTTCATAGGGTCACTCTGAGTCTTGCTCAACTAGAAGGCAATCAACAACACCCACATATGACACTACTGCTATTTAAAAAAAAAAACCAAAAACAGTTTCACAGTTTTCAGCATCATAGCAACACTTAAGTCACCACAGAATGACAAAGTGACAGGCAAGTGCCAATCAATCAAAAGAGGTGTTGCACTGGAAAAATCTGCTGCCAGAGACCTCTTTAAAGTGTTAAAAAATAAGGATGGTTGTTTAAAAACTTAGGTACATATGTCCAAAGCCTGTTGTTTTCAAATGCTTTGTATACATATGAAAGTTGGACAATGTGTAAGGAAGGCCACAGAAGAATCAATGCCTTTGAATAATAGGCTGACAAATAGTATTGCATACATGATGGACTCCAAAATAACAAGCAAATCTGTGTTGGAAAAAGTGCAACCAGGGTGCTCCTCAGAGGCAGGGTTGGTGAGACTTCATCTCACCTACTTTGGACATGTTGATATGGAATGCTAGGCACTGGTAAAAGGCATTATGCTGGGAAAAGGAGAGGTTTGGGAAGAGAAAGGAAGAGTCCTGGTGAGATGGGTTGACACAATGACTTCAAGAATAGACTTGAGTATAGATACGTTTGGAGGATGGTGCAGGATTGGATGAGGTTCTGTTTTGTTGTTCACAGGATCATTTTAAGTTGTAGTTGTCTTGGTGAAGCCTAACAATATATATAATGGTTTATATTTTATATACATATTTTAAGCTACATATGTGTTATAAAAGAAATGCAATGATATTATATAGCATATATTATAAACTTTTAGATGAAAGCATGGGAGTAAATTGTTGTGGATTTAAGCTAAGCAACAGTTTCTAAGACATTTAAAGCATACGTGGCAAAGGGGAAAAACATATAGAACAGATTATCTTAAAGTAAAAATCACTGTGGTGCAAAGATTCTGTGTATGATTTGTGTGATTCCATTTATATAATATTCCCAGAAAAGAAATACCAACAGAGGATGGAATAAGAAATAGGAAATGACTACCAATGATACACCTGGCATGGGTTTCACAGCAGATATTGATAGATGGAGAGGAGACTGAGATTGTTAACAATTTCAGCTTGCTCAGTTCCATAATCAACATTCTTAGCACCAGCAGTCAGGAAATCACCAGATGAGTAGCACTGGGAAGCTCTGCTGTCAAGTACCTCTCCACAGTGCTGAAGGACAATAATATCAGTCTAGAGATTAAGGTGCTCCTGATCCAGACAATAGTTTTCACAACTGCTTGCTATGCATCAGAGGGCTAGACAATGGCTAAGGATGACAGAAAAAGAATCATTGTCTTTGAGTTGTAGTGCTGGAGAAAAGAGTATTGAATATATCATGGACTGCCAAGAGAATAAACAGGCCTGTCCAGGAGAGGGTTAAACCAAGTTGCTCTTTCAACACAAGGGTTTTTGTTTTGTTTTAATACTGATTTATTTACAAAGTTGTAATACATTGTTTTTCACACAAGATCCTTCCCATTTCCTTCACCCACCCATCAAGTTGTTCAATCCTATTATTAACAACACCCCGCCCCCGACTTTACTCCTCTACTTCCACCCTCCCCACATCCCCCTTGGATCCTCATACTTATTCTACAATAATGGTTTCATACAGTATTTGTCCTTGTTGGATTAAGTTAGTCCACTCAGCATAATGCTTTCCAGTCTGTCCCAAGTTAAGTAGTAATTTACAAAATCATTGTTCCTACATGCTGTGTAATATTCCATTGTGCGAATGTACCGCATCTTCTCAATCCATTTGTTTGTGGTTGGACATCTGGGCTGTTTCCATGTTCTTACAGTGGCAAGGATTTTTAAGCTATGTCAACATCCTTTGAACACGTTTCCAGGAGGGACAAGTCCTTGGAGGAGAACAGCATGCTTGGAAGAGTTGGGAGACAGCATAGAAGAGGAGGACCCTGGATGAAATGGATTGACACAGTAACTGGGGTATTGAGGGTAGGTGTTTCAGAGATGGCAAGATTGGCCCAGGAATGGGCAGGGTTCAGCGCTGTTGTGCAGAGTGGCTATGTGTCACAAATAACTGGATGGCATATAACACCACCAACTAATGGTACAGGGGAGGGTGGGGGGTTTGAGGATGATAAAATGTTAGAAAATTTGATTGCGGTGATGTTTACATAATTCCTTAAATATTGAAGGGGAGGGAATTAACCAAACACTATAAAAACAATATTAGTGATCCAATCAGCCTTTTTTTTGTTAGATAGCATGGGGTAGTAGACTGTTCAAAAGGATTTTTCTCAATAATGGCTTTGACGGTTCATCACATAGGTGGGTGAGACTATGCTAATAACATGAAGTAGGCAAATAGTTTCCTTTGGTAGGAACATGCTATCCTTCTAGGCTTAAGTTGAACAGATTTACATGCAAAAGATGAAAATCATTTCTTAGGAAAATAGGAAATAAACAAAGAGTGCAGTGTGTCCTCTAGGATAAGAGGTTCCTGCTCCAGGTAGAGAGACCTAGAAGAGCAAGAGCAGCAGGAGCAGCTGCTGCAGAGGTGGTGGGAAACCAGAGACTTAGCAGAGCTGGACCTGAACTAGAACTACTAGCCCACACAGAGTACAGGGCCTTAGCCCAGGCACACTGGAAGAAAGGAGTGCAGGAAGACTATCATAATTGACGGAACTAAAATCTGCTTGCCCAAAACCATGAAGTCAAAGAAGAAGCAAACATAACTGGGAAGCTGTTCTGACTTGTTTTTTTCTACCTAAACTATAACTTGTAAGTTTCCATAATAAACCTCATAATCTTGAGATAGTCTGTGAATTCTGTGTGGCCATTATAACAGAGTAGCAGAGCAGAGAATTCCATCAGAGGTATGGTTGGCATTAGAATAAAGAGAAATAGGTGAGTGAGTATGGGTTTATGTCTGCTAGCTGAGGATTCAGTTTCATGCTGTTGATGTGGATGGGGACTGTCTCTGCTTGTGGAGTTACTGTTGTTATATGCAGCCAAGTTGAATACAACACATGCCCATGAACAATAGATCGGAACCCTGTGCCATTCTAACCATCTCCAACACAATTAAAACCATAGCGTCAGTCACTGTGCCAACCCATCTCATTAAGAGTTTTTCCCTCTTGACAGTAGACTTGCCCAACCCAGTATATCTCCTGATGTCCTGAGTTCTAGTACCTAGAGTGTTGATTGAGGATCCAATTGTTGACAACCTCAATCTTTTCTCCATCTATCATGATGTTGTCTAATGCCCCAGCAGTGAGGAATTTTGTCTTCTTGATATAAAGATGCAATCTATAAAGAAGGCTGTAGTCTTTGATTCTCTATAGTAGCTGTTACAATTCTCTAAAGTAACTTTCCTTTTCAACAGGCATCATTGTATCATCTGCATAGCACAGGTTGTTGAAGATTATTCCTCCAATCCTGATGCCACATTCCTCTACATAGGGTTCAGCTTCAAGATTTATTTGCTCAGCATACAGACTGAACACATGACACACACCTTTCCTGATTTTAAACCAGTGTTCCCTTGTTCTGTTTAGACAACAACTTCTTGGTCTAGATCTAGGTTTCACATGAGCACAATTAAGTGTTCTGGGATTCCCATTCTTCTTAATGTTAGCCATAGCTTGTTATGTTCCACACAGTTAAATGACTTTGTATAGTCAATAAGTCACAAATAAACACAAATTGTAGCTTAGGTCTAGGAATCTTTACAGCACTTGTCTGTTAATTTACTGTACTATGGTAATTTATAGGGTTGTTGTGGGTTGTGGAAGCTACCTCATTGGTATTTTGGGTATCAGAAGGGCCTCCAATGATGGACAGTTTCAGCAGAGCATCCAGATTAAGACAAGACTAGGAAGCAGGACTGGTCATCCATTTCTGAAATAACAGGCCTCGAAAACTCTAGAGAATTAAAGTCTTAGTGCACAGCCTAGATTGGTACTCTCTCAAAAGGAGGAGGGGACACTACAAGTACCCTTTGATAATTCAAATATGAATGTAGGAAAGCTGGAGGGTTTGGTCTTTTTTTTATTTTTTTAGAAGATAGCATGCATGAACATTGAAATTCTAGACAAATAAATTGAGATGGATTGGCAGAGGTAATTTTGAATCAGATAATCATATGATCTATTATGCTGGGAATGAGAAACTGAAGAAGAATGGTGTTGCATTCATAGTGGTAAAAGTTCAAGACCTATCCTAAAGGATAATATTGTGAGTGATAGGATACTCTCCATATGCACACAAAGAAGGCCTGTTAGTAAGACAATTATTCAAATACATGCAACATTAACTAAAGTCAGAGCAGAGGACATTTAATATTTACACCAACTTTTGCAGTTTGAAATTGATCAAACATGTGATCAAGATACATTAATAACTGTTGGTGACTAGAATGCAAAGTTTAGAAACAATGAAGAAGGTTTGATAGAGAGTATGGTCTGATGACAGAAATGAGGCTGGACATCGAATGACTGAATTTTGTACATTCAATAATTTATTCATTGCAAATACCTTTTTAAAAAAATAACACACACACAAAAAACAACCAAAATACAAAAGCTGACTTTACACATGGACCTCCCCTGATAGACTGCATTGAAAATCAGATTGACTATATCTGTGGAAAGAATCCTCGAAGAAGCTCAATGTCAGAAATGAAATGCAAGCTAGGTGCTGACTGTCAAACAGTTCATAAACTACTTGTGTGTGTTCACATTCCAACTAAGGAAAAGAAAATCTAGTTCACAAGAACCAAAATACAACTTTGAGTCTGTCAAACCTTAAATCCAAAATCTTGTAGAGTTATTGGCAGTCAAATGGGACTGCCTCCATGTTGGCTGTACTGTTCATATGGAAAGGCTACAGCTATTAGTATTTATTATTTTAGAAACTAAAACTGAAAGCATTTTCTCAAAGCAAGATAAAAAAATAAGTCCTCAGGTATAGCTGTATAGCTTATATAGAATTCACAGAAGAAAATCAATTTTCATTCACTTTCAGTTCTAAATCTAAAGTCCATACAACACTCTCTCAGAAGAGAGGCTCATGAGGTACTTAGTAATAAGTTAAAGAAGTCCCACCTGTACATTTGGAAATTGACCAACGTTTCAAAATTAAATGAGAAAACACAGATCCAGCAAAGAGTAATTCACTATACCCCAAAACTGCCACCTGAAATAATAATAATGATTGTTATTATTACACATATAATTATATATTCTAATAACCCTAGCAACTTGGTATTCTGAAAGCTCTCATTGTCATTGAGTTGGAATTGACTCATAGCTGATAATCCGGTGAATTTTCCAGGCTTCACAGAGCAAATCCAAAGCAGATTACCCATCTTTGCCCTTCAGAATCAATGGTAAATCCAAACCTCCAGAGAGACATAGCATTTGGGTTAGCAGTGTAACTTCTTAGGATTACTCCACCAGAGCTCCATGGTAATTAATCAATTACTTTCATTGCTGTCAAATTGGAACTGAATCAGAGCTGACCCTTCAATGGGTTTTCAAAGGCTGTAAATCACACAGGAAGAAACTGTCCACTTTTCTCCTTTGGAGCAGCTGGTGGATTTGAACTGCCTGGCCTTTGAGTTGTCAGCACAATCCCTACTCACTAGGCCACCAGTTCCTTTGGTAATCACTGTTCTTGTTCTTAGGTGTCAACAAGACACCTAAGATGGATGGAGAGAAGCCCATTTCATGAGTGTGGTTCCTTTTGTAGGAAGGGAAAAAGAGAAGGTAGATGAGGGGGAGGGAGTGAGGGGAGAAGGAAGGAGAGGAAGGCAGAGGGAGAAGAAAGGATGGGGGGTGTGATCAAAGTTTTCCCTTGCCTTCTTTGGTCCAAGACCCAAATATAATCACTAGCATACCTAATTAGAATATATGTATATGTGTAAAATGTATGTACAATTCATATAAAAAGTATGTACATACACATTCAGATATATATACACACACACACACACGTGTGTGTGTCTCACAATCCAATTGAAAATCATTGATCAAGCTCATAGAAATCACTTTTTATTTTAGACAAAAAGACAAAACGTCACATCCATCCCCACAGTGTCTAAACCGAATTTCTCTACTCTGACAAAACTAAATTTAAAACAATTGAGGAGATAAATGCTCCCTCACATAAAGTGGGAGTATGACAACAAAACATTCATTTATCTATGCTGTATTGAGGTATCCTGGAAAATAAGTAGACCCCATTATATATTGTTTGGCTAGGAGGATCTGAGTTAGTTTTCTGCCTCCTCCTTTGTTGAACTCCTTCTAATGCCCAGTTCATTCTGGGTGAAGCTTATCAGCAATATTAACTGTCCATGGTGGTTGACTTGGGTGCCCAGCAAAAGGCATTGGAAGGGAGAGGAGGGAGGAGGAATCCACTTGACAAGGAGGGGGCATGTGGGTCATGAATTTGTAAGAACTAATTTGTCTAATATTCAGTAACAAAAGGAAAGCTCTCTGCAACCCATTAAGGCAGCATCAATCACTGACTAACTGCTCGACGCATGTAATGAGAATATTCTCTGGCCAGCCCCAGGTCTGTGGAAACAGCTGGAGAGATAATAACCCAAATGGAATTTTTATTTTACTGCGACTCCCATCCTTTAAATACAAAAATGAAACAGATTAAAGTTGGTAAAAATGTAACAGCCTTTCATAAAAGCTTAGTGTGATAACGTATTTATTCCATCAGTGAAGCCTAAAGAGCCTGAAATGCCTTTGCTTGATTGTTGGGATTCTCCAGTTTAATGGTCCTTTTCTTTTAATTCATCCTGAGTTACTTTAGTCTCTCCAGTGGTTGTGTTTCTCATCTCATTACATTCCAGGCAAGCTTAGTTGGGTTCCCCTCCCCTTCCTTTGTAAAAATAATTTTTGCAAACCTCTACTTTGTCTAGAATATTTTTTACTTTATTTAATGAATGGAAGTCCAAAATCTCTGTAGATGTTCATTGAAATTAATAAAAAAGCAAATAAATACAATATCCATACAGAAATATATATTTAAATACTTGAAATATACATTTAAATATATATTTTAAAATGTACAGCTAGACACACACTATTTAAAAACTATGAGGATTATTGCCAGAGAAATTCAGGTCATATGTAAAGGAGAATTCATTTCTCCCATCTCCTATTTATTATTCCACACCAAAATACAAAATGAGACAAAGAATTTTTTAAAAATTTGTTGGAATACAATAACTTCTTCCAAAAAGTGGTTTAAAATCACTTTTATGACTATTAGAAATAATGAACTTCCCATGCAAGAATTATTTTTTAAAAGGCTATTTTTAAGTGGCTACAGACTATAGAGGAAATAGAAAAAATAGTAAGCCTAACAATGACAAAAAGGAAAAGAATTTAACGAGGTCAGATGAAAATATAATTTAACATAAAAAGCTTCATTGAACTCTGTCTGCTATTCAACTACAACAGAATGATATAATCAGCTTCTTTGATTTCTGGTACAGAGCCCAAATCAGGGTAGACGTCTTCCATGAAGAAATTAAATATAAATTGCCTTTGTTAATAATAAGCAGAAACCTGAAGCACACTGCTTCATCATGTTCTCTGTGTTAATTTGGGCAACTAAAAGAATTAAAATCTACTTAATTTTCAATCTTAAAAATTACTTAATTTTAGATCTTATAGCATAAAGTTACAAAACATTTTTGATAATTTTTTATGAACTGATGTAAACATTCTTACTCCCCCCTTTTCATTTTTATATACATTCCATGTAATTGAGTTGGGATGCTGATTCTCTACTGCAGTCAAGACTTCACCTTTGGTCTGTGTATTGAATACTTCATGAGAGAAAATGAACGGGAATTGTTCAACTGCTTCTAGACTCACAGCCTGGAACAACACAGTGTAAGCTCCTTTAAGTTGCCAAGGTTTGGGAGAGTATGCTATGAGGCAATTGAAAACTAACCAAGTCCTTATTCGAGTTAGGGAGCTAGAGTAGATTCACTGCAAAAGGGAGTGACACAATTTTACTGCCATCAGACATGCTATTTAATGTTTTGAATATTAGAATTGCCCTACCTGTAAACACAGCCCTTATTTAACCATGAAAATGGCTAATTCCCACTTTTTATCAGTGCAAGCCTATGTCTGCCTAGACCACATAGGGAAAATAATATATAGAAAAAGATTACTCCATTGTGACCCATGACTTATTTACTGTATATACTTTATATAGAATCCATTAAATACTATAAAAATGGGATGATAGCACAAAAACGATACCATAACATTTATACTCAGTTCAAATAGTTCATAATGCTCATTTTCATATATTGCTTGGAGAGTTCACTAATTTCAAAAGACATGAGAATCCAATTAGCTGACCCTCCAGTAGTTTTTCAAAACCTGTAAAAGTAAAAATGAGGAGATTGCCCATGCATTGCTCCATCCATTTCTGATGGAGCTGCTGGTCGTTTTGAACTGCCAGAGAGGTCCCACCTTTCGGTTAGCAGCATAACTCCCTCTAGGATTAAAATGTGATCCTACCTGTCATGAAGGAAATAGCAAAAAATAAGGCCCCCGGAATAGATGGTATGCCAATTGACATATTTCAGCTAACAGATGCTGCCCTGGATGTGCTTACCAAGCTGTGCCAAGAAATCTAGAGAACAACTGCTTGGCCAGCTGACTGGAAGAGATCTATATTTGTTCCCATTCCAAAGAAGGGTGACCCAACTGAGTGTGGAAACTACAGAACAATAGCATTGATTTCACATGCAAGCAAGATTCTGCTGAAGATTATCCAAAAACGACTGGAACAG
>NW_006399815.1:11340506-11353122 GCF_000299155.1 Elephantulus edwardii
AACAACAACAACAACAACAACAACACCTGTTATGGTAGCATCCAATTCAATAATAAAATGTAACCTAGCAGTACTTTTTCTAAAGATTTTATGCCATGCCATCTTTTCTACATATATTCTCCGAGAGAGCAAAGTTTAAAAAAATGCTCCTTTCAATTATTTTATAATTATAATCACCCAGGTCACATTAATAAGTAATGATAAAAATAGTCTATCTGAAGAGAATGAAGCTTTTGGTCCTTGATGAAGTCATCTTGTTTAGTAGACCAACCCTCATATAGATTTAATCATCCATTCTGGAAGAGGATTGTGGCCAAAGAAAGATTAACTGAAATTCCAATGACATTGGCCAAATCCTGACAGGCAATCAAAGAAATGAACGCTGGGGGAAAGGTCCTCAAATAAGAACAGAGATAGTTCATACAACAGGAACTGCAGAAACGAGCATCAGATGACAACTATTTTATGGCAAATTAATAGGCTCAAGGATTCTTCCAAGCATTTTCTGAAGAGCCTACATACACACAACAAAAAATGAAAGGACAAGCATCTATTACTTCTCTAGCCAATCCACTCTTGGAATTCTGAAAGTTCTCATAAAACCAAAATCCAAACTCACAGCCATTGAATTGATCTTCATTCATAGGAACCCTACAGAGCAGAGAACTGCCACAGAATGTTTCCAAGACTATATGTCTTTATAAAATCACAGAAACAGACCACATCTTTCACTGTGGTGGGGATAATGGTTTGAACCACTGACCTTTGCAGATGCTTCAACCACTGAGTTACCATAGTTCCTCAAACTCTACTTTTTGCCATGCCAAAAATCACAAGCCACAGTCCAGAACTGAGACGGGTCAAAGGAGAACACTAGACAGTAGTGGATATTCAAACCCACTGTCATGAAGTCCATCCCCACTACATCAGGTTTCGGAGGTTGAAGTCGGAACATTTCTGTCTCTCCCATCTTTCTCTCGCAGAGTCATCAGGGGATATAAAACCATGAGATGGGTGTGCTTTGGGGGTAGGAGCACAGTTTGCCACAGACTACTCCTTAGTAGCTCAGTCATCCCACCCTTTTTGGTGATGATAAATCTCGGAAGGACTCATTCTGACCTGAACACCCTCTGCCTTCAGTTATGGCTAGAAGGTGGAAGAGACTTGGCTAGAACGGAGACACGTAGTGGTAGGAATGGAGAGAAGAGTGATTTGGCAGGAATGGAGAGAACAGTGGTCTCCTTTCTTTCATTCAGAAGTGAACACAAAGTTACAAATCCTTGCCTCGTCCCAGAGTCAGAATACAGTGTGGAAAAAGATGGTGGTCAGAACACATCAGTCATATGATGGCCATCCTCGGTTCCCTCTGTTAGTTTACTTTGCTGTGTATAAAGCTTTAATTTTACAAAGAAGCGCCAGATTAAGTTTGGCATGAAAATGGCTATGGATTCAATGAGAGACTTGGATCTAAACTCAAAGGCAGTGAATTAACTCTTGAGCAGGCTTGTGGCCTGTGGTGGACACTGGGAGAGCTTTCCCCAGCTTTATCTCCTTTTTCTTCCTCTCCTCATCTCACATAGAAATGGAACCAATCCTAATTTACATTGTTCTAGAGAATACTTCGTAGAACTTAATATATGTCCATATTTGTTGAATCCTAAGAGAAAGGAATTGAGGTTATATTGATACTCAGCATTTCCTTTTTAAAGAGACAATTATTAACTGAGGAGGAATACCATAATAATTCATAAGCAGATAATAATCCTTAAGCTAGTTGGTAAAAATGGTTGACTTGTCCGGCTGAAAAAGGAAAAGACTACAGGTTGGAATCATGCAGAGGTGTCTTGGACATAGGTCTGGAGTCCTACTTCCAAAAAATCAGCCAATGAAAACCCTATAGAGCATAGTTAGTGGTACTCTGGTATATATGGGTTGCCCTAATTTTTAATCAACATTATGACAAGAGGTTTCTGGATAAAATCCTTAGAAAGATCCCCTTCCTCCAAAGGGAATAAAAGGATTAATCTGGTGGCCTAGAACCTGTACTGCAATCATCCTGAAGGTACACATTTTGAGGTGACCAGCTGCTCCACAGAAAAGGATGGGCAATCTCCTCCCACTCGGTTCACTTCATCTGAAAACCTGTCAGAGGATCAGCTGTGGTCGGTTCCGACTCCAGGTTACTCAATAACAACATATTAGAGATAGCTGCTGTGTGGACTAGGATGTAATTTCTGAAAGGAAAATCTTCATTTTAGCTAGCTTTTACTAAATTATGCTCTGGGGTTTTATTTAGGCAAAATTATCTGACTGAAAAAAATGGAAGAGTAAAAATAGGAATTAAACTCTGTAAAATTAGCACACTGGTTTGTCTAGGGTACCAAGAATCACGTTTTATCTTTTCCAGCCCCAGTGAAATTCATAAGTGCATGTCTTGGATGCATTAATGCCATGTGTTTACCTGAATATTGTGATCACATCCTACCACTAAGCAAAGAAATTCCCATAAAGAAATATTAGCCTCTTATTTCTGGGTGCTATAAATCTGGGGGGGGCACTAATATCCGGGGTAAGCATTATGAGTATGTTTTGTTATATATGCAGGAGTGCTTGCCTATCTCAAAATCTTCAATACCTTTCTTCAAAAGCAGAGCAAATCAGATCTGACATCATTAATTAGCTTTTCAAAAACACAGTAATTAACCTACACAGGCATTAATGCTACTTCCATCAGATTATTTTAATATATTGTAAGGAGTAAAGTATTTGTGACAAACATTAACATAAAATGGTAGTGAATGGGGAAGAGGGATTATTATTAAGGTTCTGTGTGGAACACCTTCTTTGTCAACACACAAGCTGCCTTAGATGTGTAAATGAACCCTCAGCTGTCACCTTGCAGAGCTCTGTGTAAACAACAGACTTTCACACAAAATGGGTTATATTTTCATTTTTGCCTAACTTTTCTTTTTCACAGGATGCTCTATCAAGACCCTGCCTTACCTTAAAGCCCATTTTATTTTAAAACATCATCAGGGTAAGTATTCAAACACATACCAAACCAGCTTAGTTTTTTTTTTCAAAGAAAAGATTGTCACAGACATAGAGTTGAAACATTCACATATATTTTAATTTGAATTTTAAATATCTGGTAGTCTGGAAAAGAAATCTTATTTAAAACAGTGGTGTCTCTCAGGGATGCTGATAGATTTGAGCAATCTAGAACACAAGGTTACAGTTTCAGTGACAAGTGAATTAAAGGGATAGCAGATATTCTATAATCAATGATTTATCTTTTCTCCTCTTTTTTTTAAACTAGGAATTAAATCCAGCCCCAGTTAGCCTAGTTATCTATGATGTGCAAGGCAGACATGATCCATTGTGTACCCACTGTGAGTGACAGCATGAATGACAGCCTTTGCCAGTCAAAGCGGTGATAAGGACTAGGTTCTGAGAGAAGCTCCTACTTGAGAGCCATCTGCATTGTCCCAGCCATCACTGCTGGCAGGAAGGCTGATTCCTAGATAAGAAGGTGATGGGGCTGAGCTTATTTCAGAGAAGAATCTCAGTGAACTAATCAGTGCCATCTGCATTTAGAACAATACTCATCAATTTGGTTCTCTCTCTCTCCCTCTCTGTCTCTCTTTCAACTATTCATTAATGCCTCCCACTGAATATTTCCAAAGCTTCATTGCATGTAGTATGCTACCAAAGATAGAATCAAGAGCAGACACAACAAAAGCGCCAAAAAGATCTAAGAATAAAGAAGGACAACAGAAAAAGGGCCAGTGAAAGATTTTATTCTGAAGAATGAGAACAGGTGAGATGCCAGCAAAGGCCATGGGGATCACACACTTAACCACTAATTAAGAGACTAATTTAGGTTTATTGTAGTCTTTCAGGAAAGAAAAAAAAAATCATGGCCTTAACCCAGGAAGTGTGCCGGAGTGCAAACAGTAACAGAAAAACTGCCAACAGAAAGGTAGAGAAACAATTAGGAGTAGTGATCTTTGTCAGAACATGGAATTTAAACCCGAGATGCATTACTTAGGAGTTGTGTGGCTATGTGAGAGTTAAACAGTTCATGCCTCAGTTTACTAAAACAAGAATACACTTAACAGTTTCTACTCCTCTTTGAGCTCTTATAATGACTAAGTGAATGACTATTAAAGATTGAATTGTACCAATACAAAAAACTAAAAAAAAATTCAAACTCATAACAACCTCCATCATGTTTCCAAGACTGTAACACATAGCAAGCGACTACTCACTTATTTAAATTAACATTGCAAAAATATGCTATAATCGCAATCTCTATGATTAAAACACTTTGATTATGTCGCTTAAATACAGCCTTATATATTTTTTCAGGGATTCCAGGAAATATTAATGATTCACACTATTGTATACCAATGTATTATCTGCAACAATACTTGTAATACTTTCTGGTATCCAGAAAGTTACAAAATTTGAAAATAAGAAAATTATTGTATTCATTCTTAATTAATTTGGACATCTATAGCATGATATTCTCTTCACGTTTGTTTTTCCTTTGTTGTTTGTTGTTGTTGTGTGCCGTCGAGTTGCCTGCGACTCAAAGCGACCCTATGTACAACAGCCCTAAACTCCGCTCTGTCCTGTGCCAATTGCACTGTCTCTGACACTCCCATCCCAATTATCCCAGTCACTGAATCAATCCACCTCATAGAGGGCCTTCCTCTCCTACGCCATCCCTCCACACTCCCAAGCATAATGTTCCTCTCTAAGGACCAGTCTCTCCTCACAACATGTCCAAAGTAAGTTAGATGGAGCCTCAGAATCCTTGCCTCCAAGGAGCCACCTGGTTTAACCCTCTCCAGGACAAATCTATTTGTTTTCCTAGCAGTCCATGGTATTCTCAATACTCTTCTCCAGCACCACAGCTCAAAGGCATCAATTCTCCTTCTATCCTCCTTGGTCATTGTCCAACTCTCTGATGCATAACAGGTGATTGCGAAGACCATGGCCGGTATCAGAGGCACCTTAGTCTCCAGAGAGACACCATTGCTCTTCAGCACTTTGGAGAGGTCCCTAACAGCAGACTTTCCCATGGCAATGCACCTTTTAATTTCCTGGCTGCTGGTGCCAAGACTGTTGACTATGGAGCCAAGCAAACTAAAGCTGTGTACAATCTCAATCTCTTCACCATCCATCCTGATGCTGCCAATTGGTCCAGTGGTGAGAATCTTTGTTTTCCTGACATTGAGCCTCAATCCATATTGCAGGCTGCAGTCCTTGACCCTCTGCAGCAGGCGCTTCAGGTCCTCCTCAGTTTCAGCAAGCAGGGTTGTGTCATCTGCACAACGCAGATTGTTGATAAATCGTCCACCAATCTTGACTCCATATTTCTCCTCATAGAGCCCAGCCTCCCGGATAATCTGTTCTGCATATAGGTTGAAAAGGTATGGAGATAGGATGCATCCCTGGCATACGCCCTTCTCAATTTTGAACCATGCAGTGTTCCCTTGCTCTGTTCTGACGACTGCCTCCTGGTCCAAGTATAAGTTTTGCATTAGAACGATCAAGTGTTCTGGGATTCCCATTCTTCTCAGAGTCAGCCACAGTTTGTTATGATCTACACAGTCAAATGCCTTTGCATAGTCAATGAAACACAGAGAGACATTCCTCTGGTATTCCCTGCTTTCAGCCAAGATCCATCTAACATCAGCTACAATATCTCTAGTACCACGACCCCTTCTGAAACCAGCCTGGACTTCTGGTAGTTCTCTGGTAGTTCCAGTCGTTTTTGGATAATCTTCAGTAAAATCTTGCTTGCATGTGAAATCAGTGAAATTGTTCTGTAGTTTCCGCATTCGGTTGCGTCGCCTTTCTTTGGATAGGAACAAACATCGATCTCTTCCAGTCAGTTGGCCAAGTGGTCGTTCTCCAGATTTCTTGGCACAACTTGGTGAGCACGTCCAGGGCAGCATCTGTTAACTGAAATATGTCAATTGGTATACCATCTATTCCTGGGGCCTTATTTTTTGCCATGTCCTTCAAAGCAGCCTGAACTTCTTCTTTCATCACCATAGGCTCTTGCTCATATGTTGTTTCATGAAATTCTTCTGTGTCTTCCAATTCTTTTCGATACAGTGACTCAGTATATTCCTTCCGTCTTCTTTTAATACTTCCAGGATCATTTAATGTTCTGCCAAAAGCATCCTTGATTATAGCAACTAGAGGTTTGAATTTGTTCTTCAGTTCCTTGAGCTTAAGATATGCTGAGCGAGTTCGGCCCTTTTGATTTTCCGACTCCAACTCTGTGCAAATTTCATTGTAATATTTTGCTTTGTCATCTCGTGCTGCCTTTTGAGATCTTCTATTCAACTCTTTAGTATCTTGAATTCTTCCCTGTGCTTTGGCTTCTGTGCGCTCCAGTGCAATTTTCCCTTTACTCTCAGTAAAGAAATAGTCTATGTATTTTCTTATAATAATGAGAACAGTGACTAAAATTTATAGAAATTTATTCACACATTGTGCTAAGATTTGTTCGAAGTAGCTTGTCTTATCCTTAAGAAACCTCATCCAAGATGTGCTCTTGATCCACAAAACAGCAATTTTATATTATCAGTGATTCATTCATTGCAAATACTTTATATAAAATACGTAAACGCAGGCTATACATATGGATTTCACCTGATGGTATGCATAAGAATCAGATTGATTACATCTGTGGAAAGAATCACTGGAAAAGCTCAGTATCAGCTGTGAAAAGTAGGCCAGGTGCTGATTGTGGAACAAACCATCAACTACTCATATGCAAGTTCAAGCTGAAGCTAAAGAACCTTAAGTCAATTTCACAGGAGCCAAAATTTGACTTTGAGTTCATCACATCTGAATTAAAAACAAACAAACAAATCTCAGGACCAGGTTTGAGATCTTGAACACTAATAAATAAGACCAGATAAGCTATGGGAGGATATCAAGAATATCTTCCAGGAAGAACGCAAAAGGTCATTACAAAGACTAAGGAAGAAAAGAGCAAGAAGGATCTGAATATTGCACTAGAGCTGCAAGAAGCCAAAGCAAAGAGAAAAAATTAAGGAGCGGAATAGAAGTTTTCAAAGGGAGTGCAGTATAGTATTAGAATTAAATGATAAAATATTATAATTAAATGTGCAAATAGCTGGAGGCAGAAAATAAAAAAGGCCAAACTCACTCGGCATTTCATAAGCTGAAAGAATTGAAGAAGAAATTCAAGATTCGAGTTCCAATTCTTAAGGATACTTTGGGCAGAATATTAAATGATTCAGAAAGAATTAAAAGAAGGTAGAAGGAGTATAGAGTCACTGTACCAAAAGGAATTGGTTGACATAGAGGAATTTCACGAAACAACATATGAGCAATAGCCTATGATGATGAAGGAAGACGTTCAAGCTGAACTGAAAGAAATGGCAAAATTCAAGGCCTCAGGAATTGCCAGCATAACAATTGACATATTTCAACAAACAGATTCACTCACCAAGTTATGCCAAGAAATCTGAAGGACAACCATCTGGCCAACTGGTGGGAACAAGTCCATATTTGCTTCAATTCTAAAGAAAGTTGACTAAATAGAATGCAGAACTTTTTGAACAGTATCATTAATATCAGATGCAAGCAAGACTCTGCTGAAAATTATAAAAAATTGACTGGAATAGCACAGCAACAGAGAACTGCCAGATGTGCAGGCTGGGATTAGAAAAGGCCATGGTACTAGATAATGTTAGATGGATCTTGACTGAAAGCAGAGAGCACCAAAGTAATGTCTATGTGTGTTTCATTGATCATGCAAAGACATTTGACTGTGTGGATTTCAACAAAATGTGGCTGACTCTGAGAAGAATGGGTATCCCAGAATACTTGATTATGCTTGGACTAGGAGGCAGTCATCAGAACAGAGCAAAAAAACACTTAATGGTTCAAAATCAGGAAGGGTGAACACCAGGGATGTATCTCTATACCTTTTCAATCTACATGTAGAAGAGATCATTTGGGAGGCGGGGCTCAGTGAGGAGGAATGTGGCATCAGAATTGGAAGGAGGATCAACAACCTGCGTTATGCAGATGACAAAATCTTGCATGCTGAAACTGAGAAAGACCTGAAGCACTTGCTGCAGAAGGTCAAGGACTGCAGCCTTCAATATGGATTGAAGCTCAACATCAGGAAAACAAATATTTTCACCACTGGGCTGATTGAAAACATCATGATAGGTGGTGAAGAGATTGAGATTGTTAACAGCTTTAATTTGCTTGGTTCTACAATCAATACTCTTGATACCAGTATCCAGAAAATTAAAAGGCAAATTCCATTGGGAAAGTCTGCTGTCAGTAACCTCTCTAGAGTACTGAAGAGCAATGATGTCAGTCTGGAAACTAAGGTGCACTTGATCCAGGCCATAGCCTTTGCAGTTATTTGCAATGTTATATGCATCAGAAAGTTGGACAATGACTAGGGATGATAGAAGGAGAATTGATGCCTTTGAGCTGTGTTGCTGGAGAAGAGTGTTGAATGTACTATGATCTGCTATTAAAACAAACAGATTCATCCTAGAGAGGATGAGACCATGCTGCTCCTTGGAGGCAAGGATTCTGAAGCTTCTTCTGACATACTTTGGACATGTTGCAAGGAGGAACCAGTTCTTGGAGAGGGACATCATGCTTGGGAGGGTGGAGGGACAGCACAGGAGAGGAAGACCCTCAATGAGATCAATTGACTCAATAACTGGGGTAATGGAGGTAGGTATGTCAGAGACAATAAGGTTGACACAGGATACAGAAGAGTTCAGAACTGTTGTACATAGGGTCACTATGAGTCGCAAGCACCTCAATGGCACATAACAACAATAACACTACTTAGTGTTACTGGTTTTTACTCTTTTAATTCCACAATGTGGGTACTGAATTAGAAAGGTAAAGTTGACTGCTCAAAATCATGCAGCCTGTGAAAAGCCAGGAGCCTGGACCATAATAGTTTGAAAGAACTAAAAGCCAGTTAAGAGGAGCTCTGGTATCTTGATGGTAAGAAGTTGCACTTCTAATCAAAAGGTGCAGCTTTAATCTACCAGATATGCCACAGGAGAAACAAGGGCAACATTTTCCTGTGTAATCTATTGCCTCAAAAACCCACTAGTGCATTAGTTATGAGTTGGTTCCAAATTGACAGTACATAACAACAACAACAATGGTTGCTTAGCAATGCCTGGAATGCTAATATAAATGTTTTCATTTTTTAATGGGAAAAGGCAATCAATGATAACACTTTAGTTCTGCAACACAGGGTTATCAGTGGTTTAAGTCATTCCTATTTTATCAAGGTTTATACTTTGTCATCTAGAATAACATATAACTTAAGTTAAATATGAAAATAAAATAGTTCTAATATTCTAAACTATTCATTTTTATTGTAATTATATAACAAAAGGATTTCTAAATAAACTAGTTTATCTCCTGAGGAAACAACCACAATAAAAGAGCACATAGCTGCCATGAATGATTAAAGTCCAAGATTAATCCAACTTGCAAGCTCCAGACAAAGACTAGCCACTTATAATTCAGGACAGAATCAGGTACAAGCAGTTCCTGACTTAAGAAGTTTGTATTTCTTGTGCATATCTTAATGTTAGTTATATGACCAGCATTCAATGTTGCCCCCACATTATATGCTTATGTTAGAATTTTCAGAAGTTCATCCACAGAAGTTCAATGTTATGATCAATAAAATCAGAGATAACAAATGGTAGAACAGACTTAGGAGTCATCGGAAAGGAATTCTTTCATAAGTCAGGATTGCTGTTAAGTATTATCAAGTTCTGCCTAATGCAGATGACACAACCCTGCTTGCTGAAAGTGAGAAGGACCTGAAGCACTTGCTGCAGAAGGTCAAAGACTGCAGCTTTTTATATGGTCTCCAAAAGACTGAAGGGCAACAATGTTAGTCTGGAGACTAAGGTGCATCTGAACCGGCCACAGTCTTTGCAATTACTTGCTATGCATCAAAGAGCTGAACAATGACTATGGATGATAGAGGAAGAATTGATGCCTTTGAGCTGTGGTGCTGGAGAAGAGTATCAAATATACCATGGACTGCTAGGGGAACAATAGGTTTATCCTACATAGGGTGACATCAGGCTGTTCCTTGGAGGCAAGGATTCTGAAGCTTCATCTGACACACTTTGGACATGTTGCAAGGAGGGACCAGTCCTTGGAGAGGGACGCCATGCTTGGGAGGATGGAAGAACAGCACAAGAAAGGAAGAGCTTGGTTGAGATGGATTAACTCAGTGAGTAGGGTAATGGGAGTAAGTGTGTCAGAGAGAGTAAGATTGGCACAGGACAGAGAAGGGTTTAGGGCTATTGTACATAGAGCCACTATGAGTCACGGGCAACTCGATGGCACATAACAGGAATAACTATCAAGTATGAACTGACTCATAGCTGACCATGCAGGGGGTTTTCAGGGGCCGTTAATCATAGAGAGGAGATTGCCCATCCTTCCCCTGTGAAGCAGTTGGTGAATTTGAACCACGTACCTTTTGGTTGGCAGCACAACTTTTTTATCACTAAGCCACCAACTCTGTGAGGATTAGGTAATATAAAATTATAGGGAAAGGTTGATGTTTGAGAGGTCACCAAATAAAAGTCAGGTTTAAGAAACTAGAATAAAAGCACTGGATAGAGTGATAATTTAATTTTCTAAAATATTTTCTTTGCATGACAAAATTATGTATTTCCTCATAAATGTAATGGAATTTAATTTGTATAAGTAATGCCAGATGAAATAACATTTGCTTAAAAAATATACAAAAGAATTTAATCAGCAATTAAACATCTCATTTTGTCTGTTCTCAGTAGTCATTATGTTAGCATTATCCCACAATTATATTAAACAAAGACAAAAAAAATCCCCCACATTAACACCTCATTATTGCACAGAAACTCACACCAAAATGATACCAGATATATTTATTGCCATGAGCAATATGTTGAACTGACTTTTAAAAACATAATTAGAGGATTGATTGAAAGTGACTAAGATGGCTGAATTAAGTTTGCAGGAGAAAATTTTACTAGCTACCATGGAATTGGCAGCATCATGATAGATGAAGAGACTGAGGTTTGTTAACAATTTCAGTGTGCTCGGCTCCCCAGTGAACACTCTGAGCACCAGCAGTCAGGAAATCAAGAGATGAATTCCACTGGGGAAGTCTACTGTCAGGGCGTCCCCCAAAGTGCTATAGAATAATGATGTCAGTCTAAGGTGCACTTGATCCAGGCCATATCTTCACAATTACTTGCAGTGCATTAGAGAGCTTGACAATGACTAATGGTGACAAAAGAAGAATTGACGCCTTTGAGTCATGGTGCTGGAGAAGAATATTGGGTATACTATGGATCTCCAAGAGAGTAAACAGGCCTGTCTTGGACAAGGTAAAACCAACCTTCTCCTTGGCGGCTAGGATTTTAAAGCTTCATCTCACATATTTTGGGCACATGGCCAGGAGGGACCAGTCGTTGGAGAAGGACATCATGCTCAGAAAGGTGGAGGGGCAGTGCAGGAGAGGAAGGCCCTGCATGAGACAGATTGATACAGTAACTCGGGTAAATAGGGTTAGGGATGTTGGAGTCAGTGAGACTGGCTCAAGCAGGGCAGGCTTCAGAGCTGTTATGCATAGAGTTGCTATGGAGTCACAAGCAACTCAGTGGCATATAACAACCACCACCATTATGGGATAGATTCCCTAAGATATGTTTCTGATAAAGTGTACTTTTCAAAATCATAAGAAGTGCTTCTTATCCTATTTTTGCTGTTGCTGAGTACAATCAAATTGTTATTGACTCATAGCTGACCCTCTGGCAGGTTATCAGAGGCAGTAAATTGCTGAGAAGCAATTGTCCTTCTTTCACCCTAGAACACCTGATGGATTTGAACTTTGAGCCTTTGCATTGGCAGTACAATTCCTTACCACTATTGTCCTCTTAGGTTCTGTGGACACCATAAATTTACTTTAGCCATTGAAAACACGTATGATTCTAATGTAGTCCCAACTACTTTGTAAGAATACATGTGCAAAATATAGGCGACTGAGCTTTGGATGGAAACTTCCATGTGGAGACTCTCAAATAAATAAACACTGAAACTTTATACCAAATAACTAGCACAGGATGTGGAGGAGAGAATATGTTACTATTCTAGCATTGTCCATATACTTATTGACAATAAGAGTCATTATGGTTAAAATGGAGGTGAAAAATACATCTATACTTAAAGGCAAAACAATCCCTCAAGTTCATTAAGATGGTTCCACTCTGTATTACAGCACTCAAACTTGTTAAATTCACTATCCCATTATTGAACTTTCCATGGAAACTCCTCCCTGGATAACTGTTGCTGTTGTTGTTAAGTACTGTTGAGTTGTAGGCGACTCATAATGACCCTATGAACGAAAAGTCTTGGACACCTTTATAACTTTATCCTTTCTCCAGGTTCATAGGGAAACTGTTGTTGTTGTTGTTATGTGCCGTCGAGTCGTTTCCGACTCATAGTGACCCTATGAACAACAGCCCTAAACCCTGCTCTATCCTGCGCCAACCACACC
>NW_006399815.1:11355486-11364251 GCF_000299155.1 Elephantulus edwardii
GTTGTTGGTGCATATATCTGAATGATAGTGCTATTCCCTGGGCTTCCTTGTAAGCGTATGGATATAATCCTGTCACTACTGTTGATAATATTGTGGATCTTTACCTTCTGACTAAATGAAATAAGTAAAAAACTCAATCTTTCTCTCTCTCTCTCCCCTTCTCCCTCTCCCTCCCCCCGTCCCTCCCCCCCTTTAACTCTCTCTTGATTTTGCATAAATTATCTCTGACAATAGTCTCTTGTCTTCCTGAGTCTCATGGAGCTCTGCTGGATATATTATATGATTACTTATAAGATATGCCTGCTTTGAGAACAGAATATAATATTTGGAAATGTTATACCTGTCAATAAAAGCAATGCCATCACCTGTGTTGATTAACTTTCAGAAAGAACACAGACACATTCTTAGCGTAGATAAAGATACGAGCACTTTATTGATAACTGAACTTTTAAACAAAGTTGTGCTGTTCTATAACTCTCAAATCCATAATTCAAAATGATTAATGATGTATTTTCTGCATTTTCTTCAGCCAATAAGCATTCATTTGACTCAAATAACCCAGAAATATATATATATATATATATATATATATATATATATATATCTCACTTGAGAGAAATTAAGAACAACCACTTTTATTTATAATTGGAAAATGATAGGTAGTAAAGTTGGACAAACCCTCTTTCTGTCTTGAATCAGATCAAATGTAATTTTTTCCTATTAAACTCAGCACTATTTTGCTAATAATGTCAACTATGCATAGAACAAGAGCAGGAAGTACTTTATCTCAGGAAGCTTAAAAATACAATATTTGAATTAATAACTATGGGGAGGTAGGTAGATAGATAGATAGGTATATACTCAGTTAGATATGAGTGCTCAGTTGCTAACTCAGAACTTGGTAGCTCTGGCCCACTCAGCCGCTCTGTGGGAGAAAGATCTTCCTATATCTTTCTGTGAAGATTATAGCCTAAAGACATCCTATGGGGCTAGTCTATCTACGTCGTCACATGGGGCGACTGTGAGACGGAATTAAAGGCACTCCACAACAGTAATTCATATACGTTCATATGCACACACATGCATATACACCTATATTAAACATATAGAGAGGGAGTACTTTAACTTTTTTTTTTTATACCCAGTTATACAACATGTAAGTTCATTTTCAAAGGTAAGACCACTGGGGAGTTAGTAGTTACTGAAGTGAAAGTTAAAACAGATCGTGGTCATTTCAGCCATGAGGCCATGTCCTTATTCATGGGTTTAGGAATACACTGAAAGTGCACAAGCTTTTCTCTGTTTATTTCTCTCCTTCCCAAGTGTCACACAGCTTTTGTTCAAGTGGTACAAGCCTCTCAATAACAAATACACACTAACGAATAATGCTGAGCTTCCTTGTAAGCTGATAGGCTACAATTCATGTGTTGCAGGCAAAGAGGAAAAATAGTAAAAAAGTCTCGTCAGTCAATAAACACAGAGAGACATATGTTCACCATGGATTAACTAAAAAAGGAAAGTCCCTTAAGGAACAAACCCTCAGGAGGACTGTGCCAAATTTCTGCCAATTCCAACCAGCTGAAGAAAAGAAGGACCTGCAAGGGAGAAGGGGGGAGGGGAATGGACTGAACAATGCAGGAGCCATGCTGAACTTCTCACTTCAATTGAACAAAGGAGAATGTGAACTAAAATTGGAAGGGGAAAAAGCCTCCTCAATGGGAGAAATGCGGAGAAAAGAAAAACAAAGTGGAACTGGGCCATCAAGAGAAATAGAAATTGTAAATGACAATACTCCCACGGAGAGAAACTGATTGAAAAGAGGAAGCAAGAAATAATTCAAGTCAGACACTCAGGAACAATGAATATATCAGTCAGTACCGGCATTATTTAAAAAAATACTCTTGCTTATATTCAAAATTTAAAGTTATTTGTCCATGTCTGTTGCTCTGAGCGTCCTCATCCCTTTTGCCATTTCTGTGTGGCACAGTGGGCTGATCCCACTGGGGTCAAAGCTTCTACATGATTTTTAATTATTTGCTGCTCAGTCTTCAAGGCTAGCTTAATGACTCCTACTGACTTGCCTTTACATGCAATAGTGGTACTTTTGGTTTTTATGTTTTTAATTGAAAATTACTTTTAATTAATGTGTAAATTTAGAGAATCAGGAGCACTGTTTAAATGACAAAACTATACAAAACGAAATCAGAATAGACAGTATAAGTGTGCATCAGCTACAAGAGTATACAGTTTAATAATGTCTGTGTATCTTTCTGATATATGTGTATTGGTATTGGTTTAATCAGAACATCTTGAAATCTACTAACAGGAAAAAAACGGTCTGAAAAAACTCATTGCTGTCAAGTCACAATAAATCATATCAACCCTCTACCAGATGTCCAAGTCTGTCAATTACAGCAGGATGAATGAGACTGTCCATTTTCTCTCACAGAACTCCTGGTAAATCTGAACTGTCGGAGGCATGCAGCCTTTGGGTTACCCGTTCAACTAGTTAGACAATGTCACCAAAGCTCTCTGAGCAATAACTCATTGCTGTCAATTCGGAAGTGACTCATAGATGACTCTCTATTGGGTTTCCATGGCTGCAAACTGCATGGGAGAAGATTGCTCATCTTTCGCCTGAGGTCAGAAATTGGAAAATGTGAATCACCAGAGAGAAAGGTCCTTTGTTAGCAACACAACTCCCCATGGACTGTGTCACCAAAGCTTGCTCGCAAGCATCTAGTGAGCTAAGGGCATCTCAAATCATCCTAGAAGGTTGATTCAATGTACTTGATTATGTCTTTATGCTCAGTTTCTTAACACACACACTTATTTTTAAAACCTACTTGTTTCTTACCACGTCAATGCCCCATTTTAGCAACCACAACTTAACCCATATCATGCACTGACAAAATAGCAAACATTTGCCTTTGAAGAAATACAATGTGGATATATATTCCTTGGAAGCAAATACGGCAGTATATTGATTGACTTCAGAAAGACCAATTATTAGGAAATCATATCATGGACATTAGAGTGCCAGAAAAATACTTAAGAAATCCATTGCAAAACATTGGCCCTACAACTGCAACAATGGCCTCAGACATACGACAGTGCAGACAGCATGGACAGGCAATGCTTTTGTCTGTTATACATAAGGTGAACATGAGTGAGAGATGACAACCAGGTGGTAATGAACAGTAAAACATTAAACCCTAAATGAAAATGACGATTTGTTTTGGATCACTCTGATGTTTTATATGTAGAACAGCTAAATTTCAGTGGTAACATCTATAGTTATATATCTTAGTAAATTATCTTTGAGAGTAATGCTAAAACTCTTGGTATTTAGTGTTACCCTCATATAACTCTTAGCTTATCTGCACCAGAAGGGTCTCTGCTCTCTGAACATTATGGTTAAACTTAATCAGTTGAAATCTATAGAGTTAAGTTTCCAGTTTCTGCCTGGTCTCTCCTTCCAAATTCACTTGTATTATTTTCTTAGAGCTGGTTGTAATATGCTTTTTTAATTTTACTTATAATAAGATTTCTGACAATTCAGGTAAAGAAAAGTAATATGCATGAAGATACTGCAATCACTGATGAGTACAAATTCATTTTGGTTCACTTTTTTTTCTTTTTTCGAAAAGTCCCAAACAAAAGACACTACTACAAACATTTCTCATAGAAATATTCACCTTTAATATCAGACTTCCTAATTTTTTAAATAAAGTCTCAAGTGCCACTAAATTAACCTATAATGATGTGTTACATAATGCAAGACTGAAACATTAGAATATTTCTTTTCAAACTCACTATATTGTAGAAAAATAAATTTAATTTATCATCAGGTTATAATATGTTAAAAACATTTTCTAAATATTAACAAGATTAGAGTTGAAAATCTACACAGTTGCTGATCACTTGAAAGGAAGATAGTTGCTCAGCACTGCCATCACATAAGCATATGGTTGAAATCAACCCGCTGCTCCATGGGAGAAAGATATGCAGCCAACTCTCATGCAATGTACAGCCTCTAAAAACCCCCTGGACGGTCAGCTATGGGTCAGTTCTGACGTGATGGTGCATAACAACAACATTCGTTTATAAAATAAATGTGCTAATATTTAAACCAATATTCTACAATATAAATGTCATATGAATACAAATTTGTTCAAATTTGTATTAGAATTTTGTAAAGAAACTAGTGAAAAAAAAATAAAAGCCATATATGCAATTTTCAGTATTCTAGTAGGTACACTTTTGAAAATTAAACAGTTTAAAAGAGACGGTGAAATTAATGTTAATAGCATATTTTATTTAACTCCAAGTATTCCTATTCTATGACATGGTTAATTAAGTATTTTACAAATTTCTTTTTAATACCAAATCTTTGACATCTGATGTATCACAATTCGGACTATATTTCAGTTGCTCAAATAGCCACAGGTGGCCACAGATTACTACTTTAGACAGAAAAGACTTTTAGCATAATTATAGTTAAGTTTCATTTTATATTTATTCAATCATGGGAATTTGCACTGCTTAAAAAACGTCCACATTCTCTGTAGTGATTTGAATCCATCAACTCTGTGAGATAAAGATAGGCGATCTCTGCTAAGACATAATTTTTTTTCTTTTTTTCTCCTTTTTTTTTAAAGAACATTTACCGAGATTTTGGATTTCCATTCATTCATTGTTGCACTTTTCTCCCAGCCCTCCCACCCTCACCCCCAGTTTTCTCTTCTCCTTGAAAAGCAAAACTCCTTCATTGATAGACAATCCCCCCACTTTCCCTCTCCCCCACCCTGAGTATACTCTACTCTGCAACCCTCATTCCGAACTCTTATGATAATCATAATGCCCTAAAATATATTGCTTTTAAATTGTTCTCTCTCTCATTGGCTTCAATGCAGTATACATAATTTATCCAGTTTTTCTCAGTCTTACTCCAACCCTGATGTCAGTCCCATTCTACAACAGTGGCACCATACAGTATTTGTCCTTCTGTGACTGAGATATTTCACTCAGCATAATGTCCTCCAGGGTGTTTTTCAATGCAGCGTGGTATTCCATTGTGTGAATATACCACAGCTTCTCTATCCATTCATTTGCTGATGGGCACTTAGGTTGTTTCCAACTCTCTGCTCTTGTGAACAAAGGTGCAATAAACATGGGTGTGCATATATCTTCTTGGATGTTGGTTATGGTCTCTTTAGGGTATATTCCCAGTAGTGGAATTGCTAGGTCAAATGGTATCTCTATTTGCAACTTTTAGAGAAAGCACCATACTGCCTTCCACAGTGGTTGCACCAATTTACACTCCCACCAACAGTGAATAAGGGTTCCAGTCTCTCCACAACCTCACCAGCATTTGTTGCTTGCTGTTAAATTTTGCTATTCTGACTGGTGTGAGATGATATCTCATAGTTGTCTCGTTTTGTACCTCTCTTACATCTAGGGATTTTGAACATTTCTTCATTTGCTTGTTGGCCATCTAAGTGTATTCTTTGGTGAAGTGTCTGATGATATCCTATGCCCATTTTTTGATTGGATTATTTACCTTTATCTTATTGTGGTGCTCAAGTATTTTATAAATTCTAGATATAAATCCCTTATCTGACATGTCATTACTGGGCATACTATTTATGGCCTCTGTTAACTTCTTTGTGGGTCAGCTATGAATTAGTTCCAACTCTAAAGCAATGCCATAGACAACATTGAACTAGACAAAATAGTTTTCTTTTGCTTGTTCTTAAAAGGAAAACCTGTTCTCCTTTTTCCTTCATAGTTTTAAAGATTCTAAACTCAGACACAGCACTGAATCGGGTGGAACACAGGCAGGTGAAGCAGAAATGAAAACTCTGTGCTTGAGCAAGGTCAGAGAGCTCAGAGACCCAAGTTGCTTGCTTAGGCAAGTGGAAACAATGGGCTAGAGAGCTCCCGTCAATTCCATCTTTCTTCTTATGATGTCCCTTCCTTCTCCTCTCAGCCAATACCCATTTCCACTAATAGTTTCACCATCAGCAAACAAAGACAACCAAAAACATATTCACAAAAAATCAAATGACATAGAGTCCTCTTCCACAGAATGTGTGATTCTGATTCACAGGAATATTGCTGACTCAAAAGCGGGGTTTGGGACAGGGAACAAACAAAAAAACCTCCAAAACTCAAGTTCACCACCCTTGAGTTGATTCTGATCATCAAGTTTCCAAGTTTATAAATTGTAATGACCAGATGCCAATCTTTACTGAACTTATTGGAATGGCCATTTTTGTTATTTTGAGTCTTCAGTCACTTTATCTGTGATCCCTTTCAGAGTGGCCAACAGGGGTAGCTAGGTATTATAGGTCTCACAATCAAGGAGGTTGAGGTTTACATGCTCTATTAGTTCTCAGGACTAATTGCTCCTATAAATCTCTGCTCTTCTACCTTTTTTGTTCTGGATAGGGAGAGACCAATAGTTGAACCTTAGGGACTGCTTAAAAGCTTTAAGAGTTCTGTCTCTACTCACTAAAGTAGGATATAGGACATTGATTTTGTGGATGAAGTTATAAAATGTGGCCTAATTTTCTGGGTGAGAGGGGAACCTCTTGTTTTACATATAAATTTGTACAGATAATGATAATAAAATGATAAGTAAGATATAACTTGTATATTTATAGAAACATTTAAGAACTTGCCAGTATTTGCAAATTTCCATGTAGAAAATAAAGGAAAAAGTAGATTATTTTTATTGAAGTGAAAGTTTTATTCAAGCAATCTCTCTGTGTCAAGGTGTAGCATGACAACATATTGAAGACATCAGTTGAGATAAAAAAAATAAATTCTTTGTCATTTATCATTGTAAGGGAGGCTTTCCACATATATGGCATGTAAAGGGTCAATTATAAGCTAAATACTTAGAATTTAAAACACATATACTGAAGGATTTCAAGAGTCTTATAGCTAAATTTTTAGACTATTTTTGTCTTTATGGTTAGAAAATATAGCTTTATTTATGCAGATTAATGATATGGTACTTTTTACTAATATAGGTTGTCAATTAGCATAGTATTTTAAAATTCTTATAATCTGTGAAAAGCTAATATATTCTGTTATTTTGATACTAATAAAATGAAAATGAAACTAATAAAATGATAAATAAATGGAACTAATGTGCATGATCATAAAAGTGTGAGATAACATTTAGACATTTTATACCTAATTACTGGAAAAGAGAAATACAAATATTCAAACTACTGCATTGGTTACTATATTAGTGACATATTTTAGGACAATGAAAATGATGGCATGATGGTTTAAAGTGTAATGTTATCATTACAAAGTATATGAAAATTTATCTAGTCTACACCATTGTTATAGTTATTTCTTGTTTTATTTGCCTGAACAATACAATAAAAAGACCTATCTCTTTATCTGGCACAAAAAATATTACTTTTTCAACATCTGTTTACCTTAGGAGCATTCAATTTCAATAGCTTCATTACTTTCGGACTTCATTCTGTTTCACTTGTTCCTTTATCACATGCTTTCTTCAGATGCCTATCAAACTCTAAAGGTCTTATGTAAATTTCAAGCAAGAAGGTCAATATTTTCATCTAATACTAATACGCTAAAATATTTGTCTTTTTAAAAAACTTATTTTCTTTGATCTTTCCTTCCAATAACAATGAGAATTTATTTTATTTATATGCTTCCTGTAAGGCAAAGTCTCTTTCTAGAAGTCTGTGCCAACATAGTCCCCTTGTCATTTCGAATCTGCAACTGAGATGCTAACCTTGAAGGAAAATCACAGTGCTTTATCCTGCCAGCTTTAAAAGAAACGCAATATTTTGATAAGATCCAGAACTCTTGAAGAAAGTAATGCAACCACTCATCTTGTCTCCCTCATCACTAGCCATAAACAACAGGATGAGATATCATATCTTTACTGAACTTATCTAATTTGTTCTCTGCTATGCTTTCATTATAGAATTGCAATAATTATTACTTTTAAACTTTAAAAATAAAATTTTGCTTCAATATTTAAAAAAATTTCTAAGAATTGAGATTCATTTAAATAAAGATTTTTCTTTTCATTTTAATAAAGACCACATTTCAAAAATTAATTTTATTTTACTCTAGGAATGATAGAAGAAGTATTAACGCCTATGAGCTGTGGTGCTGGAGAAGAGTATTGAATACACCATGGACTGCTAGGAGAACAAACAAGGTTGCCCTGGAGAGTGTGTAGCCAGGATTCTGAAGCTCCCTCCTGACATACCTTGGACATGCTGCAGGGCGGGATCAGTCCTTAAAGAAGGACGTCATTCTTGGGAGGGTGGAAGGACAGTGCAAGAGAGGAGGATCCTCAATGAGATGGATTGACTTGTGTAATGGGGTCGGTGTGTCAGAGAAAATAGGATTGGCAGAGCATAGAGCAGGGTTTAGGGTTATTGTACACAGGGTCACTATGACATGCAGGCAACTTGATGGCACAAAACAATAACAACATAATATGAGCTACAGATGGATATTTTTAAATATTTTTTTTAGTATATGTTCTAATTTGGAAGCAGGAGTGACATCCGCTTCCTAAATAACTTGCCTCTGGAAACCCTTGGAACGCTGATAAGGGTTGATAGCTGTAGAGGGGCTTCAAGCATTTTGTTCACAGAGTCACTATGAGTCGTGCTCTACTTGAAGGCAATCAACAACAACAACAAAATATGTTCTAAAGTTTCCTAGGAGGCAGACCTCAAAGATTAGCTGACAAAGGC
>NW_006399815.1:11365853-11372668 GCF_000299155.1 Elephantulus edwardii
GAGTTTCTCAATCATGTCTTTTCTCCGATGGAGTACAATAAGAAGATGCACAGAATCTGTCTGTGGAAAGAAATTGTTTTCTGGGAATACAATCACAAAGGAGATTTCAATATCAGTTTACATACAAAGAACATTGATTCTGGGCAATATTTTAAAACAGTCTTGAAAAAGCATCCTGAGATCATGTTAAAATGATTCTAACATTAGAAGTGGATAATACATCATTAAGTCATCTCTTAGTGAAGGCATTTCCATGTAATGTTGAGAAGATATGGTTCAGATACTCTGCTTACTAATGACCTAATTTAGAAAGAGCATATGGAAAACTCAGCTCCTGTAGAGCAATCTATTGTTTATCTCCGTATTCCAGCATTTGTACATAACAGCAAATATTTTATTTTTAAAAGGCATGTATGGGAGAGTTTATTTGTATGCCTGCAATTTTTTCTTTTTATTTTATTCATTTTTGGATTTTCCAGTGCATGCAAAGATTTTAGGCATTCATATTTGTAACAGGAGAAACTTTTGTTTTGACTTTTAAGTAGAAGGAGTATGATCATGCAAATGTCTAAAAGTATTTATATCTAACTATCTTTATGATGAAAGTATCACTTATAGAAATAAAAAATATAAATAAAAGGAAATCAGAAATATACATATATAATTAAATCAACAATAGACAACTGCCCATGTTTTTTTGTGTGTTATCTTGACATCTTAATAGTTACATGATAATGTTGTTAGGTGACAGTGGGGCAGCTTCAACTTACAGCAGCCCCTACGTGTACAACAGAAGGAGCTGTCTGATCCTGTGCTAGCCTCACAATCTCTGCTTTGCTTAAGCCTATTGTTGAGTCACGGTATCAATTCATTTCTTTAAGGATCTTCCTCTCATTTGATACCCTCTGCACTTCCAAGCATAATGTCCTCTTCCAAAGAATAGTCCCTTCTGACAACATGCCCATGTATCTGAGACAAAGTCTCACCATTCTCCATTCTGAGGACCAACCTCATTCTATTTCCTCCAAGAGAGATTTATTTGTTATTTTGGTCACTTGCTTAATCATTGCCATTAAGTCAGAACTCACATGTAGCTGGTTTTCCAGCACAAGAGAAGAGTCCCTGTCTTTATCCCATGGAACAGTTGATGGGTTCAAACTATTGACCTTTGGATTGGCAACAATGCCTTACCCAGAAGGCTACCACAGATCCCTGTCTTTTTTTCGTACATAGTATGTTCATTATTTTTCATTAATGCTAAATTCAAAGGCATCAGTTCTTCATCAGTCTATTTATTAATTGTCAAATGTTCACATGCATACTGATCATTTGAAAACACCATGGCTTAGGTCAAGAAGTACACCTTAGCATGTAAGCACTTTAGTACTTTAAAGAGGCCCTTAATGTACAGCAGATTTGCCCAATGCAACATCTTTTGATTTATTGACTGCTACTTCTATGAATATTGAATGTGGATTCAAATGAAATGAAATCTTTGACAACCTCAATCTGTTCTCCATTTACCATGATGTTTGGTGTCTACTGGTTTAGAGGTGAAGTCTTTCTACAGCTATCATCATTTCTCAAAGTTCACAGAGTTTCCAAAGGCATCTTGTTTAGGAAATGGATGCCACTCCTGCTTCCAAGATATTAACAGTACTGTTCAATAATTCCTATACTCTGATGGATCACCTTTTTTAAAATGGGCATGAATATGGATTTCTTAGAGTTAGTTAGCCAGGTAACTCTTTTCCTAAATTTTTGGCATATATGAGTATGTACAGGGCTGCATCAGTTTGTTGAAAACATGTCAGTTGTTATCCCATCAGTTTCTAGAGCTTTATATTTTGCTTATGCCTTTAGTGCAGCTACGTATCATCCATCAGTTCCTTCAGTTCTTGATCATATGCTATTTCCTAAAATGCTTCAGAGTTAATGAATTCTTTTTTATACACTAACTATATTTCTTCCAGCAACTTTTGATGTTTTCTGTATAGTTCAGTATTCTACCTACAGCATATTTCACTATTGTAACTCAAGGCTTGAATTTTTTCTTTAATTCTGTAATCTTAAGGAAAGATTAACTCATACATATCTTATGATTATATGATTATTTATTCTAGTAAATTTTACTCATGTAGTTTAATATTTTTTTAAAGTCATGGAATGTATTTCAAAGGAAAAGGAAAGACTTCTTCTATGAACTGTGATTTACTACTTAGTCAACAACATTTTCATATGCTCATTTAAAAAAAAAACACTACACTGAGTCAGCTATATCACTGTTGACATCTGCTTGGTCTTTGATTCTTGGTCAGCTGGAGGACAGCTGGAAATAAGCATTTTTTTCCTTCTATCTAGCTGTCTAGATAGAAGTCTCTACTAAATTACAAGTCACTGCAAGAAAACTAAGAAATTATAAGAAAGCATCTCAAGACAATGCGGATACTGGTTTTCACTGGACACCCTCCATTCTCACAACTTATTGGGTAATAACGCTTTTGCTCAATATTTAATTTATGCATTGCATAGCTTTTCCTAGGCAATATCTGACCACATGTATATCTAGGGTTCCATAAATTTCAGAAATCCTTATTGGAGAATGGGATAGAGACAATGCAACAGTTTCCCAGGCACAACGTGTGTTATTTCTTGTCTGTTTTATACAAAGCTATTACACTACCAGGAATATAATGGTATCACGCATATATGTATTTCTAGCCACATAGACGTCTATGTTACTGCTTCATATATGTACTGTATTAAACTTTGTTCTGTAAAATTTGCTATATAGCAGTGTTTGCTTCAACAGATGGACAGAAGACAATCTCTTGGGTACTGCACATCCCCTGAGTATTATAATTTAACTTTCTGCTTAATTTTCCCTCAGTGGAATTACTATGAAGAGCATCATATCTTCCAAAAATAGTGGCAGACGGTGTATGTAACATGTTCAGTGTAGGTATAGTTACAGAAATGATTCAAATCCACTAGGCCCTTTGAGGGGAAAAAGGGAGAATCTTTTGCAAATACTGATAGCCTCTAGTATTTGCTAGTCACTACTGGTTGGAATCAACTTAGTGAGAGTGTGTGAGTGGAATAGCAGCAGCTGGAGGCATGGAGAAGAAATGTTTTGAGAGAAAAAAGAGGTGCTTAAACTGCATGAAATTAGTGAACGTTATTTTTTTTGAAGATTAGGTATGTTACAAATGGCAATCACGATGTTCCTAAAAACAAAACAAAAAATTATCCCAACTGTTAAAGTAACACCTTCATCGAAAGCTTCCAGGGCAACAAAGACCAAAGAGGGGCCTGTATCAGGTATGGAGACATTTTAAACGACGTGGCTCAAGGACTTACACACTGAACACCAACGTGAATCCCTCTCAGCATGTCAATAATCGCCATTGACGGAGGATTGTTTGAGACGCCTCAAGGACAAGTATGGCAGACTGCAATATGATGTTCACAAAACATCCAGATCACATAATACCTGGTTTCACAGAATGTATCGTGGATGTTAAGTGATGCAAGCCTGTAACACTTAAAGCCAGAACAGCTCTCAGTAGCAAGAAATGCAAACATTTTTATGATAGCTGGCATGAACACTAGAATCTATTTAGTCAGCACACATCATGTACATCAAGACAACGTATGGTGTGATCTAATGCAGCTAGTAGAACATGCTGGTAGCATGTGCACATGTCTGGGGGTGAAACAGCACCCTCTGCAAGCCTTTTGAGTCCCGGGAAATGTGAAGTGGCACAGTGCAACCACCACTGGATACCTGGGACAGAGCCACAGCCCAGACACTAAAATTATGTTCTCTCTCCCTCAGCCTGCAGGTGGAACTATGTTGGGGATGGATAGCTGAAGGCACCCCCACAGTGGCTACACCACAGGTGAAGGCAAGACAACTGAATGTTCACGAAGCATAATAAATGCCTCAAGGACTTGCAGAGGCACAATCGAAAGCCATGCTTCACAGCTGCCAGCTGCTGGAAAGCAACAGGAGGGAGCCAACCTAGACCAAGCTGCAGAAACCAAATGGCTCTCTGTCACAAAAGGCGAAAATTATGAGATTAAAAAGCAGGGGCAGGTTATTTATGGCTGAACATGAACCACAGCTCTGTAGCTAGGGTGAACGTGTTTTCTACCTTCTGCATATTTAAAAACTACTTTCAGTTGTAGTTGTCTCATATCTGAATGAACCAAGTGCCTCACCTGAGAAAACAAAAGTGCAAAAGTATCTATTCTGGCTGGCTGTAGAATTGCTGGGCTGATGATGTGAGGGTCTGTAGACGTATGTGGGCTTTTGTCTCTGGACAGAGACAGGAGGAAGGGGATTTGTGCCAAGGAGCCTGAGGTGAGACAGCAGATGTGGGCACCTTAAGTGACAGAGGTCATTCATTACAGGGTGAGAGCTTATCACCTGCCTGCCTTCCCTCCCTGCCCTGTGCTCACCCTACTACAGAGAACTGTTACCATCCTGGAGATGTTCCTGTTGAAAAGCCAGTATAAACTTAGAGCAAAGCTATGTAAAACAGAACAAACATCACCCTATAATGTACTGTGTTGACAATTTTGCTATGCCTGAGGCAACTCTGACAGATACCGTGTCAATCCATTTGGGTGAAGGTTTTCTTTTTCTTGTTGACCCATTACTTTAGCAAGCCTGATGTATTTCTTGAGGGAATATGTATCCCAAGTGTATAAAAAAATGTCTCACTATCCTTGCTTCTAAGGACCATCTGGCTGTAATTCTTCCGAGAGTTTGTTTGTTCTTCTGATGGCCTATAGTACATTAAATATATTTCATTGATGCAAAGTTCAGAGCCATCGTTCATAGGGTCACTCTGAGTTGTAGTAGATGCAACAGCACACATAACAACCTTTCATTCAAAGTGTCGATTCTTCTGATCTTCTTTAATTGCTGTCTCGCTTTTATATGTATACGAGACAGCTGAAAATCCAATGGCCTGGGTCAGGTACACCTTAGTCCTCAAGATGACATCTTTCCAATACTTTAAAGAGGGTTTGCATGCAAATTTGTCCAAAGGGGGAAATGGAGGGGATGCTGAGGAAGGGGAGGAAGTAAGTTATAGGATCGCAGAGTTCGGTAGGTAGAGGGAGGGGTGAAGGAATTAGAAAAGATCCAGTGGAGACCTGAAAAGATGGGGCAATAGTAGGCATAGCTCAATGGTAATTCATTCTATAAACCACAGTGTACGGGAATGATTGCATGAAACACAATGTGAATGAAGGAATGTATGAAACATATGGCTGAAACCCAATTTATACAAATTTTATACACAAACCAATATAAAATTTAAAAAAATTCTTTTTTTAAATATGAACATTAATGTCAATAATATTGACATTAGTCCCATGAATAAATCCCAGCAGGGTAGTAAATCTATCCCCAAAATTATACATTATGAGTCATGAACTCAGAACAAGAGAGCCTTCCCATACAGAGGTCTTTCCATTTGGTTTTTCTGATTATACTTATAATTCTCTAATGGATATGGAAGGTGTGATGATGGGGGAAATCAGCAGAATCCGGCTGTGTGCAGAAAGCATAACCAGAGAATCAAATTGTTTTCATTACACCAACAACAGAAATGAAATCTTGATGTAAACAATCATGAGTGCAGGAATTCACAGATGATGGATTGAACGAATACTGTGGGGGGATGTGGCTGGAGAGGGACTGCCTCACATCACATGCACTCACCTCAAGGTCATGGTGCCCACAGGAGCTCAAGGAGGGCACCATGTTAATTTTTTGTCTTTAGGTGCTGGGATTATGAGTGATATTAGTTTCCTTTGTTGTACTTGTGCTTTTTCCCCCCAGTGGCCATACGTCATTTCTAACGACATTAATGGCTACTAATTGTTTAAATTTTATTTTATCCTGGTTTACATACAAAGTTCATCAAGTTCATATACATTGTTTTTGACACTGGGCCTTTTCCCTTTCCTTTACCAGTCCCTCCCTCCGCCCATCATTTTGTGTGACCCTATATTTTAACCCACCATCACCACCAAAAGCTGAACATAGAAATTCCATATGATCCAGCTCTTCCACCAACTGGAATACACCCTGAGAAAATGAGAACTGAGACACAGAGACTTGTACACCAATGTTCACAGCAGTAGTTGGGGAAGGAGTCCTAATGGTGCAGTGGTAAGTCACGAGCAGTAAATGGAAACACTGGTGATTTGAGCCCACCAGGCCTTCAGGAAGAGACCCATATTTATTGCCATTCCAATAAAAAGGTGACCCTACAGAGTGTAAAAATTATCAAACAGTATCACTCATATCACACACTAGCAAAATCCGGCTGAAGATTATCCACAAGAGACTTGAAGATTGTACATTGACAGAAAATTACCAGAAAAATAAGCTGGGTTTAGAAGAGGTCATGGCACTATGACATTATTGCCAATGTCAGATGGATTTTGGCAGAGAACAGAGAATAAACAGAATAATGTCTCTCTGTGTTTCATTGACTATGCAAAGGCATTTATTTGACTGTGTGACTCACAATAAATTGTGGCTAACCTTGAGGAAAATGGGAATCTCAGAACACTTGATTATGGTTATATGAAACCTATACTTGGACCCAGACCACCAATTACTCATATGCAAGTTCAAGCTGAAGCTGAGGAAAATTAAACCAAATCCACAGGAGCCAAAATATGACTTGGATTTCATACCCCCTGAATTTCAGAATCATCTCAGGAACAGGTTTGAGGCCTTGAACACTAATGAGCGAAGACCAGATGAGTTGTGGGAGGATGTCAAAGAT
>NW_006399815.1:11375813-11391994 GCF_000299155.1 Elephantulus edwardii
AACAACAACAACAACAACAACGATAACAACAACATACTTGGACCAAGAAGCAGTCCTCAGAACAGAATAAAGAAACAATGCATTTTTCAAAATGAGAAAAGGAGTGCATCAGGGATGCATACTCTTCCAATACCTATTCAATTTGTATGCAGAAAAAATCATTCAGGAGGCAGGGCTTTATGAGGAAGAGTGTGGCATCAACTCTGGAGGAAGACTCATTAACAACCTACGATATGCAGATGACACAGCCTTGCCTGCTGAAACTGAAAAAGACCTGAAGCACTTGCTGCAAAAAGTAAAGGACTGTAATCTTCAATATGGATTGAAGCTCAACATAAAAAAGACAAAGATTCTCACCTTTGGGCCAATTGGCAGCATCTTAACAGACGGAGAAGAGATTGAGGTTGTTAGCAATTATAGCTTGCTCAGATCTACAATTACTTAAACTCAACTGGATAAGCAGACCTTTGTTCTTAAATTTAAGTGGTGAAAAGCCATATAAACATATAAAGCTGTCTTGAACCTGTATTTACAATTTGGAATTTTTAAAAAATAAAATATTCAGTAATATTTATGGAGTAACTCTGGTATCTTAGAGGGTAAGGGGTTGTGTTGCCAACCTAAAGACAGGTGGTTCAAACCAAATATCTTGGGAGAGATTTGGACAATCACTTTTCATGTGATTTACTGCCTCTGAAAACCCACTGGGGGTATCAGCTATGAGTTGGTTCCAACTCCACAACAGCATTATTAAATAATATTAAGAGTATTATGAGTATATTACCTGAAGCACTTGATGCAGAGGGTCAAGGACTACAGCATTCAATATGGACTGAGTCTTAATGTCATGAAGACAAAGATTCTCACCACTGGACCAATTGGCAGCATCAGGATGGATGGTGAAGAGATCGAGATTGTTCACAGCTTTAGTCTGCTTGGCTCCACAATGAACACTCTTAGCACCAGCAGCCAGGAAATTAAAAGATGTATTGCAATGGGGAAGTCTGCTGCTAGGGACCTCTATAAAGTACTGAAGAGCAATGGCATCTCTCTGGAGACTAAGGTGCATCTGATACAGGTCATGGTCTTTGCAATCACTTGTTATGCGCCAGAGAGTTGGACAAACTAGGGAAGATAGAAGAAGAATTGATGCCTTTGAGCTTTGGTGTTGGAGAAGAGTATTGAGGGTACCATGGACTGCTACGAAAACAAACAGATTCTTCCTAGATAGGGTTAAACCAGGCTGTTCCTTGGAGGCAAGGATTCTGAGGCTTTGTATAACATACTTTGGACATGTTGTGAGGAGAGACCGGTCCTTGGAGGACATCATGCTTGGGAGGGTGGAGGGCAGGCGCACGAGAAGAAGGCCCTCTAGGAGGTGGATTGATTCGGTGATGGGGGTAATCAGGATGAGTGTGTCAGAGACAATGAGATTGATACAGGACAGAACACAGTTTAGGGCTGTTGCACTTAGGGTCACTATGAGTCACAAGCAGCTTGACGGCACATGACAACAACAATGAGTATATTAATGTAACTTTAAGATCTACAGTATTGAGGTAATTACATTAATTTTTAAATAAGCAATTGTATGAAAAAATATTTGTGAACAAACTACTTACTCTATGAAAGCAAAGAGAAGGGTGACAGGCTATACATGGCTCCAGGAGTCTATGAAAACTTCATGTAGAGTTGTTTCAAAAACCTCAAACCTAAGTGCATGTTTTCTATCACTCTAGACTTGAATAAATCAGATATTGAAACTGGGAAATATGGTTTGTAAATCAGTCTGGTAGGAAGCCCTTGCTCCTGACTATAATGTATACTGTTCAAATGTATCACACAGGAACTGCTACAGAAAACAGTTATTAGTTAACTAGGGACAACAGTCATCTTAGGTAATAATGATCCATTATAGTAATTTAGAACATTGTTAAAATTTGAGTTAAAATAATCCATAGGCAGTTTTCTTAAGAGGCGTATTTTGTAATGTAATTGTAAAACTTTGCAAAGAAAATGCAAAATAACAAAAATAATGTGAATAAGTGGCTTTAGGTATTTGATTAGAATTATTTTCATCTTGGTGAAATATGTTGATCTGAGTTGGCCTTTACGTGCAGGAGTAGAAGAGTGAACAGGGTTAATAGGAAATCAGAGAGGCTTTAATGACATGAAGTTAAGTGTTCTGGCAAAGGTTAGACATTTCTTTAATGAATGACTTAATGCATTGCTAAAGACTTGTGACTAAACTGGATTCTTGAAAGCCACCTAAATTAAGATTTCAATTTAAGAATAAATTGGATAAAATTGCTTGAAACTGTTCACAGCTTACATCCAAACCTACCAATCTTAAGAGACATTCCTAGAACAGAAGTGGCATCCACTTCCTAAACAACATGCCTCTGGAAACTCTATGAAATTTGATAAAAGACAATAGTTATAGAAAGTTTTCCGGTCTTTTGTTGATAGGGTTGCTATGAGTCATGCTGAACTCAATGGCAATCAACACAGAAACATTTTCATCTCTGCCATGAACTAGGCTGTTGTAGTGTAAAGTTGATCCAGCTGACCCTTCAGTAGGTTTCAGAAGTTGTAATTGCACGGGGGAAGATTTTCCATCAGTCTCTCCGAGCAACTAGTGGATTCAAAACATGTGCCTTTGGGTTGGCAGCAAAACTCCTTACCACCAGGCTGTGAGAGATTCCTATTGACACTTGTATTATTTTCTCAGGTTAAAACAACCTATTTACATAGAGCCTATCTTTCAAGGGATTTGGCTACCCCAGTCTATTGTTCATATTTTGTATCCTTCTAGTTTTTTGTTGTGTGCTGTTGAGTTGGAACTGACCCATAGCTGACCCTACTACAGTGGGTTTTCAGAGGCAGTAAAATGCACAGAAGAAGATAGTCCACCCTTCTCCCTTGAAGTAGCTGATGGTTTCATACTGGATACCTTTGGGATTGCAGTGTAGCTTCTCACCACTAGGCCACTAGAGCTCCCTAGAATGCATACCATATTCAGCATTTCTTATTGTGTCTTCTAGATTATTTTCTCATGAGGGCTCCTACTCATATAACTAATAAATTACTCAAACTACTAAGAAAAGCTGGACTTTCAGAGTCATTACTACTTTATCTGGATTTTACTTGCACTCAAAATGCTTATTTGCACTTCCTTACCTTCTATACCAGCAAATTCAACAAATGAAAACAGAAATGCTATATATAATGGATCATAATAACTAGATAGGAAGATTGGAAAGAAGAGGAGGAAGAACATTCAAAGCTGAGTAAATATAAAACTGGTTACAATTATTCCTGGCATTGGTTTAAAAAACAAAACACCCAAATAACCTCACACAAACTAGGTTATTTTGAGGCTCATTTATGAAGGATTCGCCTCTTTCCCTAGACAGTTCATCCTACCTCACTTCATAAGTCACATGCTGTCTAGACCAGATTCAAGGTTCACTCTGAAAAGATTACAGTCACAGGGTCACTGGGAGGGAAGCTAAGGGCAGGAGCTTTCAGACTAGAGAATGGAGCTTTGATTTATGTTGGGTTGCAAATTTAAGTTCTGACCAGGAGTTTTCTACCTACCCAATCTGAAAAACAAGAGTAACAACAAAAGAAAAATAACTAGTGAGGCAATACAAAGAAGTACAGTAAATTAATATAAGGGCAGCCTACCTAAACAGTACTTGTATGCAGTTGCAGTATAATTACCATATTTTACAACTACTGCATAATATGGTTATAAATTTCATTTATAGGACCCCTAATTTTCCCAGAGTTGCAAACTTATTCACATCTTAACTCCATTTATCATGTATTAAACAATGAGAATTGCTAAAACTATTGTTCCTTATTAACCAAGACTTTAAAAAAACCACAACAAATCATAATGAAAATATTAAAATCTTGTTCGTATATCTCACTATTTATATTTTATTTCAAACAAAAGGGCTTTCACAATCATTTGTTCTCAAACCTTTCATATACATCTTTTTAATTAAAAGGTCAAATGACAATGGTGTGGATTAGATCTCTATAATGTAATAAACAAGGGGGTGGTGTAGGGACTCAAACTATCCTGATCATGACAGTAGAGAGAACAAACCAAACGCAATTATATATACTGGTCTGCAGAGGAGCTTTTCATTGTTATGAGGTAGGCATGCATGAGAACAAGGACAAGTAGAGTTCATAAAATGTCACTTCACAATGAAATATATGCTCACTCGTTTCCTGTAGGTTTGGCTTCATATGCTTTCAGATTGAAAATGCGGATAATATAGCTGAGTGGAGATCAGAATAGAATGAAAACAGCAGACAGACTAAAGCTCAGTGACACAACTTCCATTTGGAGAACTCAAAAGCAAAGGAGGTTACCAAAAGTGACAATTCCACCCCAGGGACCTCGGCCTACTATTTTTAATGACTAATACAAACTTTGAAATAATTATTAGGAGCATCTCTACAAGAAGCACATGCATTATTCCTCTTCTAAAGACTCAGGCTGGATCAGTAACTCAGGAAACAGAAAAAAAACTTGAAAAAAAATGTTGTTGTTATGTGCCATCGAGTCGCTTGTGACTCATAGTGACCCTATGTACAACAGCCCTAAACCCTGCTCTGTCCTGTGCCAATCGCACTGTCTCTGAAACTCCCATCCCGATTATCCCAGTCACTGAATCAATCCACCTCATAGAGGGCCTTCCCCTCCTGCTCTGTCCCTCCACCCTCCCAAGCATGATGTCCTTCTCCAAGGACCGGTCTGTCCTCACAACATGTGCAAAGTATGTTAGACGGAGCCCCAGAATCCTTGCCTCCAAGGAGCCACCCGCTTTAACCCTTTCCAGGACAAATCTGTTTGTTTTCGTAGCAGTCCATGGTATTCTCAATACACTTCTCCAGCACCACAGCTCAAAGGCATCAATTCTCCTTCTATCCTCCTTGGTCATTGTCCAACTCTCTGATGCATAACAAGTGATTGCGAAGACCATGGCCTGTATCAAATGCAACTTAGTCTTCAGGGAGACACCATTGCTCTTCAGTACTCTGGAGAGGTCCCTAACAGCAGACTTTCCCATGGAAATGTGCCTTTTAATTTCCTGGCTACTGGGGCAAAGAGTGTTGACTGTGGAGCCAAGCAAACTAAAGCTGTGTACAATCTCAATCTCTTCACCATCCATCCTGATGCTGCCAATTGGTCCGGTGGTGATAATCTTTGTCTTCTTGACATTGAGCCTCAATCCATATTGGAGGCTGCAGTCCTTGATCCTCTGTAGCAGGTGCTTCAGGTCCTCTTCAGTTTCAGCAAGCAGGGTTGTGTCATCTGCACAACGCAGATTGTTGATAAATCGTCCACCAATCTTGACCCCACATTTCTCCTCATAGAGCCCAGTCTCCCAGATAATCTGCTCTGCATATAGCTTGAAAAGGTATGGAGATAGGATGCATCCCTAGCATATGCCCTTCCCAATTTTGAACCATGCAGTGTTCCCTTGCTCTGTTCTGATGACTGCCTCCTGGTCCAAGTATAGGTTTCACATTAGAAAGATCAAGTGTTCTGGGATTCCCATTCTTCTCAGAATCAGCCACAGTTTGTTATGATCCACACAGTCAAATGCCTTTGCATAGTCAATGAAACACAGATAGACATTCCTCTGGTATTCCCTGCTTTCATCTAAGATCCATCTAACATCAGCAACAATATCCCTGGTACCACGACCCCTTCTAAACCCAGCCTGGACTTCTGGTAGTACTCTGTTGATGTGCTGTTCCAGTCATTCTGAGATGATCTTCAGTAAAATCTTGCTTGCATGTGAAATCAGTGAAATTTTTCTATAGTTTCCACACTCTGTTGGGTCACCTTTCTTTGGGATAGGAACAAATATAGATCTCTTCCAGTCAGTTGGCCAAGTGGCTGTTCTCCTGATTTCTTGGCACAACTTGGAGAGCACATCCAGGGCAGCATCTGTTAACTGAAATATGTCAATTGGTATACCTGGAGCCTTATTTTTTGCCATTTCCTTCAAAGCAGCCTGAACTTCTTCTTTCATCACCATAGGCTCTTGTTCATATATTGTTTCATAGGACAAAACCAATTAAAATATAAACAAAACCCTTATAGTGCTGTTCTTCAATTACACAAATGTTCCAATGTTCCCAAATGCTGCCACTTCTTTCTGAAGTGTGATGCGTTGCTCATGAATGGGATGCCTACTTACTTTTTGGTATTTAACTATTTCAACTTAGCATTCAAAACTCAATATGTCATCTTTTTTGTGAAGGCCTTAACCCCTTAAAGGACAATTATTTCTTTGATTGCGTTACCATAACAAGTTCTATATCCTTATATTAAATGCTTTATTACAAAACCTTTATTCTTTGAATGGATTGGTGATTACATCTATGAGAGGAACTACAATCTCTTCTTCATATCATAAGTTTAATGGCAAGCACAAAAGAAATGGTAGACCTCCAATGAGGAAGAAAGGGAGGGAGAGAGGAATAAAGAGTCACAGGCTCACCAGAGTTAAAATTGTCATTACTCAACTGTGATAATAAACTAAATCCAATATTCCCTAAGGATCATCTCTAAAAGGAAATAATGGTAACTGTGCTGTGCTGGCACAGACTAGAGAGGCTTGCAGTGCTAATTCAAAAGCAGCCCTTCTGGTGATTGGATCTACCAGCTGCTTCAGGATAGAAAGATGAGCAATCTCCTCCTGTGAGCCAGCAATTCAAATCCATCAGCTGCTCCACAGAAGAAAGATGGGCAGTCTGCTTCTGTAAAGATTTTTAACTTCAGAGACTAATGGATGGCGGGGGGGGGGGAGGGGGGTGTCACTGTGAGCTGGAATTACTCAGTGGCAGTGGGTTTGGTTCAATTTGTCTGGTGCTAATAACAAGATGTTGTTATGTGTGGTCAAGTTGCCTGACTCATAGCAACCCTATTTACAAATGCCCTCAACTCTACTTTATCCTGTGCCAATCTTATTGTCACTGACATACCTGCTTCATTACTTCAGTCACTAAATCAATCTATTTCATCGAGGTCTTCCTTTCCTGCACTGTCCCTCCAACCTTCCAAGCATGACATCGCTCTCCAAGGACTGGTCTTACTTTGCAACACATCCAAAGTATGTCAGACAAATCTTCAGAATCCTTGCCTCCAAGAAGCAGCCTGATTTCACCCTCTCTAGGATGAACTTGTTTGTTCTCTTAGCAGTCCATGGCATATTTGATACTCTTCTCCAGCACCACATCATCCCTAGTCATTGTCCAGCTTTCTGATGTATAGCAAGTAATTGCAAAGACAATGGCCTTGATCAGGTGCACCTTAGTCCCCAGACAGAAAAAATACTCAGATTAAAATTAATTTGTCAAAAATACAGAAAGGAAACACTGTATAATCATTATTAGGAAAAAGTGTGCATCAGGAAAGTGTCTTATCTCCATACCTTTTCAGTTTATCTCCAGACCAGAACATTCAGGAGGATGGACTTTATAAGGAGGAATGTGGTATCAGGATTGGAGGAAGACTCAACAACCTACATTATGCAGATGACACAACCTTGCTTGTTGAAACTGAGGAGGACATGAGGTGTTTGCTGTAGGTGGTCAAGAACTGCAGCCTTCAATATGGATTGAAGTTTAACATCAAGAAAACAAAGATACTCACCAATGGGCCAATTGATAGCATCATGATAGACAAGAGATTGAGACTGTTAACAATTTCAGCTTGTTTGGTTGCACGATCAGCACTCCTGGCACCAGCATTCAGGAAATCAAAGGATGAATTGCACAGGGAAATTGTGCTGTCAGGGACCTCTCCAGAGTGCTGAAGAGCAATGGTGTCAGTGTGGAGACTAATGTGCACCTGATCCAGGCCATGAGAGAACTGGACCATGACTAAGGATGAGAGTAGAAGAATCAATGCCTTTGCTAGAGAAGGATGTCAAACTTATTTTTATGCTGTCCATTCCTGGGGCCTTATTTTTTGGGGGTGGGTTTTTCTTGTTTGGTTTTTTTTCCCCCCTCAAATTCCTCCAGAGCAGCTTAAACTTACTCCAACACCACAGGCTTTTGATCATATTCCATTTCATGAACTTGTTCTGTGTCAGTCAATTTTTTTTTGTACAGTGACTCTATGTACTCTTTCCATGTTCTTTTGATGATTCCTGGGTCATTTAGCATTCTGCCAACAACATCCTGAAGTATTATAACTCGAGGCTTGAATTTGTTCTTCAGTTTTTTTCAGCTTAAGAAAGGCTGAGCAAGTTTGGCCCTTTTGGATGTCTGACTCCAGTTCTTTGCACATTTCATTATAATACTTTCCTTTGTCTTCCCGTGCTGCCTTTTGAAATCTTCTATTCAGCTCCTTAACTTCTTGATTTCTTCCCTTTGCTTTGGCTTCTCAACATGCTAGTGCAATAATCAAAGTCTCACCTGACATCCATTTTTGTCTTTTCTTCTTCCTCTACCCCTGCAATGACATTTTGGAGTCTTCACGGATGATACTCTTTCATAGGCAAGGGTACACATTTTATTTCACTCTCTTATTTATTGTAGCACAGCTTTATCACTCTCAATCTTCCTCTTTCTATCTCTACACACACACACACACACCTGTCTGTTTTGTTGTGTACCATCGAGTCAGAACTGACTCATAGCTGACCCTCTAGAAGTTTTTGAGAGGCAGTTAATTGCATGGGAGGAGACTTCCCATCTGTCTCCTACTGTGTGTTTATATACATATAATATATGTGGCTATTGTCATGACATTGAGTCTGAACTGGCTGAGAGCTGACCCTCCAGAAGGTTTTCAGAGGTAGTAAATCACAGAGGAAAAGGATGCTCATCTTTCTCATGAGAAATAGCTTGTATATTTGAACCATGTGCCTTTGGATTGACAGCACATCTTCTTACCGTTAGGCCACCAGAATTTATATGTATAAGCATTGATTCATTGTATTACTAAATTCTTTATTGAAACCAAATCAAGCTATATAATTGTGTTTCCAAAGTGTCTTGAAGCCAAATTATATATCATCTTAAATTGTGGACAAGAATATTCAAGCGGCTTAATGCTTTCATCTATTTTTGATGATTTGGTGCAATAGGAAATTTTTTAGAAGTATAAAAAGATTTTTTAATAGTTGTTATGTGTGCTGAAGTAAATATATTATTAGCAGGAGGCCTAATTTACATTCCAGATCAGAGAAAATTGATAGTAGAACTTTCAAATGCACATGAGATTTAGCTATTAGATCTGTATATTTCCCTTAATTCTATATGACCTTTAGAAACATATAAAACCCCTTTTATGTTTTCTAGAACAACTCATCCTAAATGTAAATGGCTTCCAAGGTAAAGTTACTACAGAAAAGAACAGAATATTAGTAAGAATTTGTCTCATGAATAAAATATTACAATATAGTAGTATTTCAGAACTAGGATACAGTGGGGAGAAAATAGCCTTTGCTTTTCATAAAGATTTTCTTTTATCTTAAAGAAATATTTTCTCCTTCAGCCTCAAGAGCAACAATTGACACTGATTACTTAGCAACCGTATAAAGCCTGGCATGGTCAAGCTGTGATAATGGAACTATCAATGCAGTTATAATGTACTTAGTCCTAAGCACGGTTGCTGCAAATCTAACTATGATCCATGCTAAATCCTCTTTGCAAGTCTGGGAGGGTTAAGAGCAACTGAATAGGATTCTTTAATGCAGTAAGTCACGGGGTGATAGAAAGCAGAATCAGGTTAAGAGTGCAACATTATCTCTTAAAAATTGCAAATATTGTTAACATGTAAATCTCATTACATTTTTAATCTATATACGGAAATAGATGCATATTAGAATATTTTACATACATATCTTTTTTAGATCATGAAAAAGCAAATAAAAACATTAAGTATAAAATTTGCATATCTTTTAAGTAATGGGGAGTCTTAGTGGCTCAGTTGTTAAGTACAAAGCTGTTTACAAAAAGATTGGTGATTTAACGTCACCAGCTATTATATGAAAGAAAAGTTTAGTATACTCTAGTCTGTTCTGTATGGTTACTCTAATTGGAATCAACATAATGACAGTATGTTTGTTTTACAATTTTCAAATGATGAAAGAGAAAGTACTGAGTTTTTTCATTCCTTTACATTTTTGTCAGTCTTATTATTAATAATGTCTATGTAGTTGATCATTGTTGCTGGTAGTTGTTGTCAAGTCAGTTTCAATTCATGGTGTCCCTGTGTGTGTAGAGTAGAGCAACTCTACAAAAGTTTTTAAGGCTTGACCCCTCTGAAGCAGAGCACCAGCTGCTCCTCTTACATTACCACTGGTGGGTTCAAATTGCCAATCTTTTGCCTTGTGGTTGAGTAAGTATTTGTACCACCCAGCAAATCTATTTGATCACTGTTGTTAGATGTTGTTACCTAGTGGTTTGATCATTAATATGGAGTATTTCGGGCAGATCTGGTGACCTGGGAAGAAATTGTGTTGCAATCCTGAAGGCCACCAGCTGCTCCCTGGGAGAAGGATGGGCAACCTCCTCCCATGTGACTGATTGCCTCTGAAAACCCACTGGAGGGCAAGCTAAGCATTGATTCTGACTCAACAGTACACAACAGCAATAACAACAACATGGGCTATTTCATAAAAATGTTTACCATTACTCATGATTATTCAGTCCTAGTTTTGGGTCTAGGTTAAGAAGTTAAACCTGTGCTGGCATGCCCCCGGGGTGTGCCATTTAGTAGCCCCCCTGGAGAGAACCACCCTGTCCCCGGGGTGGGGAGTGGGGTCTTCTGGACCCTGGAGAGAGCCAATCTTCCTCTGTGGAGAGCCATCAGGTCTCTGGGGAGATCTACCTAGTGTATATGAGGAGGAATTATATCTAAGCCACTTTTCTCCACCTCCTTCCCCAGTACATCTGTAAGTAACACCTCCAAAGCCTCTCTCTTTGCAACTCTCAAGTTTATTCTCTCTAAGTTTACTCCCTTTCCTATAGGTAACCTTAACACTGAGTCTTGCTCCAAACCTGAGCCCAGTTCCAGAGACAAAAGGGAAATATAACTGACAGCTAAGGAAGTGAAGGAGGATGGAGCCTCAAGGCTCAGCCATCCATCCATACTGGACCCACCTTGGCAAATATTTTGTAGTCTACAGGGGAGAAAATGTCAGAAAAATATCTTCTAATTGAATAAGAAGACATGCAACTTTAACCCAGGACTACCAGTAAAGTGTTAAAGTGGGCTTCTCTTCCCCCTTCACCTCAGCACCCTTGTTTAGCATGAAGATAACAGAGAGTCTGTGCCCCCATTCTCAAATGAGAAACCCACAAGTGATTAAGACAATTTCTTTGTTAAAAAAAAAGCGCTCTCATTGGACTATGCTCACCATTACCCTGTATTTTCTGGTCCTCACTGGATCTTTCTCATTTTCTTCACCCACTCCCCTCCACCCACCAAATTGTGCAGCCCTGTGATTTCATCCCTGCCCATCCTCACTCTTCTGCTCCCAACCCTCACCTCCTTGTATCCTCATACATGTCTCTTACAATAAAAAAGAAAGAAAGAAAAGATAGAAAGATAAAAAAGCTAAACCTAAGGAAATAGCACATAAGTTTCATTATGTCTCCCACTTCTAGCTTTTAGTCTCCTTAGGGAGCTCCGGTAGCCTAGTCAGTAGGAAGTTATGCTGCCAATTCAAAGGCAAGTGGTATGCATTTCTAGAATATTTGTGATTTTAGTACTCTAAGACTTGTATTTTTCAGAAGAAAAAAATAGCAATTCAAAAGCCTTTAAAGCCAAATATTAACATTTTCTTGGATTTTGGGTTATCTTAATTCTCAAACTGTTCTCTTTCCCCTTCCAAACACACACTTTCCTAGTTGAGTCAATTCAACTCATAGCAATGCTCCCTCAGGTTTCTAAGGCAGTAAATCTTAAGGGAGGACATGCTCATCTTTCTTCCAAAGAGCTGCTTATGGACTTGAACTGCCAGCGACGTACAGTGCAACACTGTACAGACCACGTCAGCAGAGTTTACCTTTGCTTGCTTCTGATCATGAAAAGAAAAGAGTTGGCAAGGGATGCCTTTTCAATGGTTTATTTTGCAATTTAAAATGGCATTAGTGCCCTTCTATGCTATCACTTTTTTTGAAATTTCTTGCTTTTGAGATTATAATCTAATTCATAAATAATTTAGTCTTTAAAACTGTGAATACTGAAGATTAGCATTCTTTTATACATGTAAGTATTGTAATACATAGGAAGTGAGGATTTAAATATTTTCCATTCCTTAAACTACATACATTATACATGGATGAAGAAGATTCTTAATTCTAACTTTATGGAAGGCAAACTGAAAATATGTTAATAATTAAAAATAATTTAGAAGTATTGTCAATTATAAAGAATACAATTTAAGAAAGATTTAATAAGGATATTATCAGAAAACAAGCAAATAAGATTAAAAAAGACTCACATGTGGGGTTATGGAGTCTTGAACTTAAAATAAGTTATTTTAAAAATTGTAATACTGATAATAATTTAACCTCTAACTTTATTTTCATGTATAACATGGGCTAATAAAGCATTCTTTGCACAGAAGTGTTATGTGGATTAAATAAAAGAAGGTACGTAAAACAAGTTTCTCAAAACTTGTCATATAAATAGCTGTCAGTTAAAGCATTTTGTTATAGCCACTCCACAAAAGAAAAATGAAGCAATATGCTTTAGTAAAGATTTATAGCCTATGAAACCCTAAGAGAAGTTCTATTCTGTTGTACATGTTCACAAAGAGGAAGAATTAACTAGGTGGCAGTAGGTATTCAGGTTATAATACAAATTGGCCAAAGCTGTTTGCATATGTAACCAAAAATATACTTCAAAAATACTACTACAGATAGATGATTGTGGAAGATATGTAGATGAGTACATGGATTTTATGAAGTCTCTCTGGAATAATACAAAGAGGTATTTTGTTGGTTTGGTTTTTTGTTTTGTTTTTAATATGGTTTGCCAAAGTTCCTGCCTCTGGTAAGGATGTCAACATCTTTCACCATAGGACCACTATGAGTGTGGTCTGGTGGCCTAGTCTTAAGAAGTTGCACTGCCGACCCAAAGGCATGCAGTTGGAATCCACCAGCTGCTCTGCAGGAGAATGGGCAATCTCCCGTGTGAACTCTCTGAAAACCTGCTGGAGCTAACATGTAGCTGTGCCTATTGTACACCAGGCAATGTTCTAAATGCTGTAGTTTTCTGACCTTTTCATGTTTTCCAAAATTTTCTCTTTCTATAGAGAAATGAGGGAGCTCCAGTGGCATACTTTTGTAGGAAATTGTGCTGCTATCACAAACCACAGCTCTATGCTGGCTCAGATTCACCAATTGCTCACTTTAGAAATCTGCTGGAGGGGCAGATAGGAATTGCTTCCACCTCAAAGCCAGTAAGTAGGTTTATGAGCTTGAGAGAGAACTGAGGAGATCCTTCCAGACGTCCAATGATGCTGTGTAGGATGTGTGTATGTGTGTGCACCGGAATCATTGTAATCAGTTTTAATATATTTTCTTCAGAATGAGGATCCTTGCTGATGAGATGGTTACGCATTCTGCTATTAACTGCCAAGACAGAAGTGGAAAATTGTTATTGGCTCCTCAAGAGAAAAATATATGCACGTCTCTTCCCAAGAGAACAAACAACAACCCCCCTACACACACACATACATGCACGCACATACACACACACACTCACACAAGCAAAAACAAAAGCAAAAGCAAAAAACAACAGACTGATCTTCCTAGGAAATTCCAAGTGGCAGTACAACTCTTTTCTACAGGAGCTCTGTAAGTCAGAATTTCCTTGACAGAACACAAGAACATTCTATAGATAAGTTTTATGTCTACAGGAATATTAAGCAGAATGTAGAGTTCTCATACAATCTCTTTCCTTCAAGGAACAGTTTTCCTATAAACACCACATTTCTGTGGCAACTGTGCTACAGTTTACAAGCCAACATTGATACAATTTACTAATGCGCAAAGTTCATACTGAGATTCACTGTAGAAATGGCACCCTAATGCACTTGGAGTTTATACAGCTTTATAGGTTTTTACAAATATGTAGTGTCCAATATCACATCCAATTCACTGTCCTAAAAATATCTTCTGCTTCACTCTTTCATCCCTCTATCTCTTGTCTGTATCCTTGGAAACTACTGATACTTTTACTATCTCCACAGGATGGGCCTTTTCCCAAACATCATATGGTTGGAATAATATAATATGTAATCTATACTGTCTGGCATTTTTCATTTAGAAGTATGCATTCAAGAGTCACCCACGTCTCTTCTTTTTATTGCTGAGTAACAGATCTTTGGATGACTATATCACAGTTTGTCTATTCACCTATGGATAATAGAAGATGAATCAATGCCTTTGAGTTGCAGTGCTGGAGAAGATATTGAAAATACCATGGAATGCCAAGAGAACAAATAAGTCTGTCCTGAAGAGAGTGAAACTAAGTTGAGGAAAGGATTTTGAAACTTTGTCTAACATACTTTGGGAATTTTGTCAGGAGAGGCCTGTCTGTGGAGAAAACCACTATGCTTGGAAGGTTCCAGGGTCAGTGCAGGCGAGAACGACCCTGGGTGAGACAGATTGGCATAGCAAGTGTGGCAATCAAGTCAAGCATGTTAGAAATGGTGAGTTTGGTTCAGGGGAAGGTAAAGTTCAGAGTCGTTATTTATAAAGCCACTATGTGTCATAGTCAACTGGAGGAAATATAACAACAACAACAACAACAACAATATTTCTATTAAATACTATTATTAGAACTCTATTACTATTTTTTTTTGTAAGAGACTAGTAAATGGTTACAGGGAATAACATATACAAAAATCCTTTGTTAATTCTAAAATGTGTAGGAACAAGTCTTTCATGCTTAGTAATATCACTGAAATTCCTTCCCTCACTTTCTTTACCTCATCAAAATTCCATTTCTCTCATAAAGGAGAAATTTCCAATTTTTATGAATCATTTCCTAATCTTTTTATAGACAAATGTACCTCTACTATATATATTTCTTCTACATTAATGTCTTTAAATGTCTATGGTCCTTATTTAGAGCCTGGGAAGTTTACATCTTATTCATACTTACTAATATTAGGGTCAAAATGTGAGAGTCAAATGGATTATAGGAGCTAATAAGGGAATGTAAAATCAAGCATGAATGTTTTTGTTATGATGCATATTTCCCTTCTTCTGAGATTTGCACAGAAGGCAAAATGAAGTACATCCCCATATAACACTAACTCCCAAGATTATTAAGCAACCAATGAAATATGCCTATAGTTGATGTGTCCTACTCCATATACAAATTAGAATTCTGCAATAATATTTTCAACCAAATGCTCATACAATACAAGGAAAAACAAATTCTGCATATAAGTCCTTTATCAGATATGTTATTACCCAATATTCTTTCTCGGTCTGTGGCTCTCCTTTTCACCCTGTGGGAGAAGTTTTTTGATGTGCATAGGGATTTGATTCTAAAAGGTCCCATTCATTATATCTAGAATTTATAGAATACTTGAGCAACACAACACAACTCAACTGTAAAATGTGCACAGGATATGAACAGACACTTTACCAAAGAAGACATTCAGATAGATGGCCAACAAACACATGAAGAAATATTCAAAATCCCTGGCTCTAAGAGACATATAAATCAAAACAAGCATGGGATATCATCTCACACGAGTAATAATAGCAACATTCAACAGTGCAGCATACAGCAAATGATGGCGAGGTTGTCGAGAACCTGGAACCCTTATGTACTGTTGGTGGGAGTGTAAAGTGGTACACCCACTCTGAAGGTGGTATGGCGCTTTCTCAAAAAGTAGGAAATCGAAATACCATTTGATCCGGCAATTCCACTACAGGAAATATACCCCAAAGAAACCAGAACTGCCACCCAAGCAGATATAAGCACACATATGTCATATGCAAATTCAAGCTGAAGCTGAGGAAAATTAAACCAAATCCAAGGCAACCAAAATATGACTTTGAGTCTATCCCACATGAATTTCAGAACCATCTCAGGAACAGGTTTGAGGCTTTGAACACTAATGAACGAAGGCCAGATGAGTTGTGGGAGGATATCAAGGGTA
>NW_006399815.1:11397187-11402967 GCF_000299155.1 Elephantulus edwardii
ACTAGATCTAAAATAAAAACTACATCCTCCTGAGAAAGAAATTTCATTAAAATATTTGAAACATATGCTTTAATGTACATAGGTAGGTTTATGTGGATGGATCAGTTTTATCCAGCTTCAGCCTACTTGTGTAGAAAATATAAAAGGGAAGCTATTAAGAATGAATAAATTAAAGGCTTTAAAATAAGTATAGGAACAACTGTTTCACCAATGCTGACAGGTCACTGAATAAATGGAAAACTATTAATTGTACAAAGGATTTTTTAAATGCCATTTTTCAAAAGCCAAACATTAAAGAAAAATGTTTAACTGCTCTGGTGTTAGACTAAAAGTTGGCTTTTTCTTCAGCCATCAACCCTCCGATCTCTAGCTGCCTTAACTGCAGACACATGGTCTTGCAAATCAGCCTCAGCTAAGGGACTAGGATAAGTATAGGAGTGCTTCCCACACTGAATATTTGAGGTGAGAAAGACTTGAAGCAAGATTGGAGGCATGCAAGGCCTGTGGCAGCAAGACCTTGGTGAGAATGAGACCTTCGTGGTAGAGAGACTGTAGAATTGCTGTGGAAAAACGGTGGCAAGGTGGGACAACAAATGCTTCTTGCATGTGTGCTGGTCACAGCTGGATTTTGCTGTTCTTGCCTTTGATGATGGAACAAAAAGCTGCTTGCTGAACAGAAACAAGAGCCTGGACGAACTGAGGAATTATGCCTTTGAACTGTTGGGTTAAAACTTCAACTTATTTTCTGTGGTATTGTGATTTACTCTACCTCCCCCACTCTCCAACTTTCTTCCCTAATAAACCCCATTGTTGGTACCATAACTGCGAGTCAGCAAAGAATAAAAGAACTCCTTGCTGCTGGTGGGGCTCTGCAAGCCTCATAGGGCTACTATACAGACTTCTGACCTGTTTTCTGCTCTGGGGTGGAGAAGAACTGTGTTATTCTTACTGTCTCTGGACCTTTCAGAGAGAGGCTCATGGCTTAGTGCCCTTATGTCCCGTTTTCTGCTCCTACTTAGGCATTGCCTTTGAAGATTATTAATTTGACCTTACAAAAACTTACTGATGGGGAAAATGTTAAATGTCCAAATGTCCTTCAATATTTAAAAAGGCCTACACACAAACCATCCTCCTAATACCTGTATAGATGAGATAAATTCTTCTAACATCTACCTAATTATGTTTACTTGAGATGTGCTTCAGTCATGGGGGTGGGGCAGAATTCTAGTCATCATTATTCCATAAATAAGATGTTATATTTAGCATTACCTTTTATTTGAGTTGTATGAATGTATGCAATTATACGAAGAATTAAGTGTTATATTAAAAACTTCTGAATTATGTATAGCAGACCAACCTAATAATACAACTTCACTTTTATCTAGGTATTATATAAAGATCACGAAGTCTGCATTCAGTCATATTGTACTTTTTTCATATCTAAAATGGAAAAAATAATCCTCATCATGGCATTAATATTATTTATTATAAGTTGTGCAGAAGAGCACTGAGAATTCTTCAAGTGGTGCTCATGTGGGGGAAATGCAACCTGTTAATTAGAAAAACCTAGAAATGCTGAGGGCAGGTCCTGGGGACAAGGCTGTCTCTTCTTATAGATATGTCTGTCCTTTGTTTCCTTCCTCATCATTTCAGCCTCCTCCCCACCGCCTTTTAAAGGGACAAACACAGCCAAACATCTCCAGTAACCTCAGGGGTATACAAGTTTGGGTGATATTTTCTGGCAATCATCTATAAGCCAATAACTGTCAAAGGACAGAGATGATATCAAAAGTAAGGTCAGCATTTAGAATTGGAAACAAAAATAATCTATACTGATAAGAAATTCCACTCCCCGATAAATTCAAGATTTAAAAATAACAACAACCTCTTTCACCTTGGCAGTTTTCCTGCAGATAAACAGAAGCCATAACACAGAACTTGTGTTTTGATAACCTTGATCTCTTGAGTCCACTGTCATTTCAAGTTCCGGATCTAGAAAGACATATTTATTTTCCCTGAAGCTTTCAATAAAGCACAAGAAAGTCTTAGGACACATAATAGCTCTGAAGGATCACAAGTTATACTGTAAAACTACATGAGGTTTCCATAATGACCTCTGTGTAAGGCTGACCAGTGTGTGAGTGGCCCTAGGGATGTGTGACAAATATCTTACGGATATAATAGAAAACGGAGTACTCACCAGGTTTTTATTTCCTTAATGTACATATATCCTAAGGCCAAATGAATATCTTTATTAGAGGCCACTTCTCACCAAAGAGAGAATGATCACATGGAGGTGGGGGACCACATATTTTAATATGTTCCTAATAATACATTTGAGTTAATTTGGTATATTTCTGGTTATGCATGATAGCTTATCAAGCCATTCATAAAAATGATGAGGAGCATGTATGTATATGTTCATTCCAAATGGAATTCTTAAAGAAACATTTTAAACCTTGATATTGGTTATCTACATTCAAAGAATTAGTAAACAGTGATTCAAAAAAAATGTGTCCTAATTCTGGTTCTGAATCTACCAAGCTTTGTGACTTCAGCATATCATTTATCACAAGTAACTGGGGGTTTTGGTAGGTATCATTTTAAATCTAATTATTGTCAAGATATTATATTTATTTATTCCATGGTATTTAAGAAAATAACATATTAAAAGAGGAATAAAAAGGTCAATTCAAAAGCAATGTAGCATTGCTATTATTGCTATAGTAGTTTCCTTTTTTAGAACAGATCTCAGTAATAAATATGATATATAATCTAAAAATAAGCAGAAATTAATATGTAACATAAGCTTTGTCTCAAATAATACATGTAGAGGTTACTCAGAGGTCAAAATAGATCGTTAAATAAAGATACATGTTCAAAGTCTATTTTTAATAGGGCATGTGACATAATATTTTTAAAAGACTCTTCATATTTTCTAGAAATATTATTACTGTGATATGTTGTTGTTGTTATGTGCCGTCGAGTCACCTGTGACTCATAGTGACCCTATGTAAAGCAGCCCTAAACTCCGCTCTGTCCTGTGCCAATTGCACTGTCTCTGACACTCCCATCCCAATTATTATTTAAACCCATACTTAAATATACTTAAATGGCTTAAAAGTGACTGATTTTGCTGAGCCTGGTATTGTTAAACAAAAACATACAGTGAATATATTTAAAAAACTAACTCAATTTGAATATTAAATAAAAACACAATAGGTTTATTTACTGATGGTCCTCAGAAGATTAAATGAAAATAATTTGGCCTATCAAAAGGTAAAGCAATTTTGTCTCTAAATCTGTAGCAAAATCCACTGTTAAGAATAATTGTAAGAAACACTCACTCTCACTCTCATTGCTAGCAAGTCAGAACTGGCCAATGGAGTTATGTGCCCAAAGTCAGATCATGAGATTAAAAAATGCTGATGGTATAACAGATTGCAAAAGGTAAGCAAAAGCTATCTTCAGACAATAGCCTAGAAAATGAATATCCACAAATATTTCTTAATTACTGATATTTTTATAAGTTTTTATTTATGTTGATTTGCTTACAAAGTTCACATATATTGTACTTCACATTATTCTTCATATACTCATTTCCACGCATTATACTTTATAAAATTAATCACCTTGGACTATGCCCATCATTACCCTGCCTTTTCAGGTCCCCAATTATCTTTCCCATTTCCTTTACTCACTCCCTTTGCCCACTCATAATAACTGATATTTTTAATCTCATTTAATTTTACTAGATATTAGTTCAAACATGATGGCACTTAACAAAATGAAAACAAGAGTAAGAATAGAGTATGAAGAAAAGATCAAGATAAATTCCAGAAGAGAACCTGAGTATTGGACTAGAACATCAAGAGTCAAAGCAAAGTGGATTATCAGGAAATTAAGGATCTGAGAAGATTTCAAAGGGCATATCAGAAAGACAAAGCATTATAGTCAAATGTAAGAAGAGATGGAGTCAGACCAAAAGGGATGAACTCACTAGGCATTTCTTAAGCTAAAAGAACTGAAGAACAAATACAAATCTCAAGTTGGGTCACTGTACCAAAAAGATTTGACTGACATAGAAGAATTTCATGAACAACAGAAAATCAGGAAGCAATAGTGATGAAGGAGGAAGTTCAAGCTGCTCTGAAGGAACTGGCAAAAACTTAGGCCACAGGAAATTATGGAATACCATTTCACATATTTTAAGAAAGGAGATCCAACAGAGTATGAAAATTATTGAACAATATCACTAATATCATATACAAACAAAATCCTGCTGAGGACGATCCCCAAACAACTGGAACATCACATGGATAGAGAACTACCAGAAATACAAACTGGTCTTAAAAAGGTCTTGGCACGAGGGATACCATAGCCAATGTCAGATGGATCTTGGCTGAAAGCAGAGAGTACCAGAGGAAATGTCTCTGTGTGTTTCACTGACTATATATTGAAATCTGACTATATGGATCACAACAAATTATGGCTAACATTAAGAAGAATGAGAATCCCAGAATACCTGATTGTGCTCATGAAAAACCTATACCTGGATCAGAAAACAGTCAGGAGAACAGATCAAGGAAACACTCTATAGTTCAAAATCAGGAAAGGAGTGCATCAGGGGAAGTCCTGTCTCCATATCTTTTCATTCTACATGATGAGCAGATCATTTGAAAGGCTGGGATTTATGAGGAGGAATGTGGCATCATGATTGGAGTAAGACTCATCAACAATCTGAGGTAGACAGATGACACAACCTTGCTTGCAGAAACTGAAGACGACCTGAACCATTTGCTGAAAAAGGTCATGGACTGCAGTCTGCAATATGGATTGAAGCTCAGCATCAAGCCAAAGATTCTGACCAGTAGGCTAATAAGCAGCAAAATAATATATGGAGAAGAGACCAAGATATTAATAAATTCAGCTTGTGTGTCTCCACAAGCAATAGTCTTGGCACCAGCATTTAGGGAATCAAAAGACAAATTGCATTAGGAAAATCTGTGGTCAGGGAACTTTCTAGAGTGCTGAAGAGCAAAAATGTCCTTCTGGAGACTAAGGTGCACCTGATCCAGGCCATGATCTTTGTAATTACTTGCTATGATTCAGAGAGCTGGACAATAATTAAGGATGACAGAAGAATTGATGCGTCTGAGTAGTAGTGTTGAACATACCATGTACTGCCAAGAGAAATAACAGGTATGCCTTTGAGTGGATGAAACCAAGTTGCTCCTTGGAAACAAGGCTCTTGAAGCTCCATATTATATACGGGGCATGTGGCCAGGAAGTACCAATCTTTGAAGAAGGACATCATGTTTGAAAGGGTAGAGGGACAGTGCAAGAGAGAAAGACCCTGGGTGAGATGGATTGACACAGTGACTGGGGTAATAGAGGCAGATATGTCGGAGACAATGAGATTGGCTCAGGATAGGGCACGGTTCAGAGCTACTGTGCATTGGGCTGTTATGAATTTCAAGCAACTTGATAGAGCATAAAAATAACAACATATATTTAGGTAGATAAAATGGCTAGTAATCATAATCTGTTCTTAATAGTCATTTGCCCAATTCAAAACTCAGCCCTCTTCTGTCAAGTAGAGTATGATCCTAACAACCTTCCATTAGGTTTCTGAGATACTGAATATTATTTTCCATCTTTCTTCCACAGATCTGCTCATGGATTGCAATCCCCAACCTTGTGGATAGTGCATAATACAGAACTCACCAAGGCTCCAGGAGTAGATGGCATATCAATTGACATATTCAACAAAAAGATGC
>NW_006399815.1:11404972-11412022 GCF_000299155.1 Elephantulus edwardii
GACGTCAGGCTAGAAACTAATGTGCACCTGATCAGGGTCATAGTCTTTGCAATTGCATGCTATACATCAGAGATCTCGACAGTAACTAGAGATGGATAGAAAGAGAATTGATGTCTTTGAGCTGTGGTGCTGGAGAAGAGTGTTGTATACACCATGGACTGTTTCACTGGGTGAAACCAGGCTGCTCCTTGGAAACAAGGATTCTGAAGCTTCATTTGAAAAACTTTGGGCATGTTGCAAGGAGGGACCAGTCCTTGGAGAGGGGCATTAGAGAGGAAGACTTTCAATGAGATGGATCGATTCAGTGATTGGATAATGCGAGTAGATGTGTCAGAGACAGTGAAGTTGGTACAGGATAGAGCAGGGTTTAGGGCTCTTGTACATAGGGTCACTATGAGTCCCAAGTGACACGATGACACATAACAACAACAACATGCTACCAGGGCTCCTATTAATTTATCCTCTTTTTCTCTCATTGTTTTTGGGTTTCTGAGGCTGTCAATTGGATAGGAGAGATAGCCCTTCTCTCTCCAGGGGAGTGGCTGTCAGATTTAATGGCTAGAGAGTCTTTAGGCTAAGCAACACAACTCCTGGCCACCAGAGCTCTCTGTTGTTGTTTTATCTTGGAATCGACTCACAGTTGACCCTGCAGTGGTTTTCAGAGGCTATAACTTGCAAGGGACGAGATTGCTCATCTTTCTCCACTAGAGTGGCTAGTGAATTCAAACCGCCTGCCTTTGATTTAACATTGTAACTCCATACTTCTAGGCCACCAGAACTCCCCAGCGTCTCATTAATAAAAGGAAAATTTCCTCTAAAACCCTGGGTCACTCCCTACTTATTTCTCTGAAGGAATCATGAAGCAGTCCAGGCACTAGTCTCTATGGAGAGCTATTTTAATGTTATCAGGTAAAATAAAACAAGCAATGCTTCAGCAACATAGAAATTAGAAAACGTAGCCAAGGTCGTTATGGCATCACATCACAGATTAATGGCAAGGCTCCAAACTGAGGGCATGAATCTTGAGAACTGACCTCCAGGAAACCTGTTCAAGGTACAAAATGATCTGGAGTGCCTTCTCAAGGCACAGAAACATTCTTTTAAAATCTTATCTCTTTAATTTATAAGTAATAGAAGTCCAAATGGTAATTGTAATTTGGTATTATGTTCCTTTTGGCAGACAATATACCAGTTTATTTCACTGTTTTGTCTCATTTTAATGTCCTTTAACCACAATCTAATTTATATACTAGCTCTCCTAGGAAACTTTCCTCATCTACTCCACATCAGTGTAAAAATATCTGCAGCCAAAGTGCTTATTATTACTTTAAAAATTCATAAGTAAAAAATAATATTAATTTAAACCCAAGCACATAAGGAAAATTGTTGTTTTGTTGTTAGGTGCCATGAAGTCGCCAGCAACCCATAGCAACCCTATGGACATAAAACAGCTCTGAACCCTGCCCTATCCTGAGCCAGTCTCACTGTCTCTAATATACCTAATCCCATTAACCTAGTTACTGTTTCAATCCATTTCATCTGGGGTCTTCCTCTCCTGCTCTGTTCCCTCACCATTCTAAGCATGATGCCCTATTCCAAGGACTGGTTCCTCCTGGACACATGCCCAGAGTATGCGAGATGGAACTTCAAAATCCTTGCCTCCAAGGAGCAGCCTGTTTTACCTTCTTCAGGACGGATCTGCTTGTTCCCTTATCAGGCCACGGTATGCTCAATACTCTTCTCCAGAACCACAATTCAAAGTTATCAATTCTACTTCGGTCATCAAGGATAATACAGATGTGAATTCCTTAAATTAATACATACATTTAATGAAATCAAAGTAAACTTATTTGGCAATTCAGCTCTGTCATGTTAGTCTTCAAATTTATTAACTCAAGTTTACTTCTTACCTATAATTCAACTTGAATAATATCTTTTAACAAAGAAATACTGGAGAAAAATAATGTAGCAGTTGTCCCCACACCAAGTCACTCCCTGAGAAACCTGATGGTTTTAAAGGCAGCCAGGACAAAGACCAGACCAAAGGATAAATCATGATAAGGTTCTGGGCCTGATCAGGAAGCCCTGCCCTGAGTTAATTAACAGACCCAGATTCCAAGATGTACCATCTTCCCTAGCCTTCCCTAAGACCCCTATAAAAAAAGATCACCCCTAATTATGAGAGTGTCATTTTGACTTTCTCTGCTCCTGGTCATTTTAGCATCCCTCTCAAGACCATGATATAAAGGCCTATTCATTTCTTGGAACCTGTTTCTTTCTCTCTTTCACCCTCAGCTCCTTTTCTAACAAATATGAGGGCAACATATGCATGTAAACAGTAACATTTGTCAATATGCATAAAGAACTTTCAAGTTCTTTTTCATGATATTTTGAACAGTCTTGAAATTCCATTGCTAAAACCATATTTGAGCATTGACATTGCCAATCCTGTTTTCTCTGGGGAAAAAAAAATTAGGAAACTTCTATAATATAAAAAATGGTCATTAAAATTGTTTTTAGGGGGTTTTGTTGTTGTTGTTGTTGTTGTTGATTACCATACAAATCTGTATACATTATATTTCACACTTTTCTTCATTCTCATTGTTATTCTTACAATAATTCCCATGTTGTTGTTGTTGTTAAGTGTCACAGAGTCATAGGCAACTCACAGTGACCCTATGAATGAAAGTCCTCAACACTGGTGCGACTTTCATCCTTCTTCCAGGTTCATAGGATTTCTGGAGTCAAGCTCTTATGGAAGTGGATGTCACTCCTGCTTCCAAGGTTGTTTTAATTGGAGAGCTCCATCAAACACTGTCTGCCATGGGTAACCAACCATTAACGCATTTGACACATCAGCGTCACAGTGTTAAGCTTCACAGCAACCACAAGTTACCACTATATGGCAAGTGGACACACCAGGGCTATGTGACCTAGAAGAATGTTTGAACAAAAACAATGAAAAACAGGCCTGAGAGCTGTGGATTAGAAATCACCCACCTTTGGCTTGGTAGCATCACTTTCTGTCCACTAGGCCATCTGATCTCTACATTGCATTTTATATGAATTAATCACCATTGAGCTATGCCCACCATCAACTCGGACTTCTCAGGTCCCCGCTGGATCTTTCCTATTTACTTTACTCTCTTCCTCAGCCCACAAAATTGTTTGATCTTGTGATTTTCTCCCTGTCTACTCTTTCCCCTCTATTCCCACCCATTCCACCCTGGAACCCTCATACCTGTTTTACTAGCCATCCTATTTTTATAATAATGGTCTTATGCTACATTTGTCCATATAAGATTGAGTTGGTTCACTCAACATAATGCCCTCCAGTTTTTCCCAAGTTATGTAGTATATTTAGAAATTGTTGCTCCTGAGGACTTCGTAGCATTCCACTGTGTGAATGTACCACAATTTCTCAATCCATTTGATTGTAGTTGGACATTTGAGCTGTTCCATGTTCTTGTGATTTGAATAAGACTGCTATGAGCAGTGTTTATTAATTTCCACAGTGGAATAGCTGGGTCATATGGAGTTTCTATGTTCAGATTTTTGAGGACATGTCAAACTGCCCGAGTGGTTGCATCATTTTAAAATCCCAATAAATCTGTATTGGTTTCATTTTATAGGTAGGAATTGGAATAGTGTTTAAAAGGAATAATGATTAAACAGTGACAGATCTACTTTAAGAAATTTTTTTAAGAAAAAATAATCTTAAGAGAAAGAAATACATCTTTATCTCAATGTGGCACTAATTTTCCATCAACAGCTGGAAATTTGAGGACTCTTTAGGCTGCTTAGAAACTACTTCAATGATCTTGTTCTCCTTTGATTTCCTGGTAACATAATACATAGGAAGTTGTGCTGTTAACCCAAAGGCTAAACTATTCAGAAGTTCAAACCTACCAGCAGTTCCACAAGAGAAATATGGACAGTGTGCTACCTGATGGAGGGTCACTAAGAGTCACAACTATCTCTCCATGGTATTGAGGAAGTGATGTTTGCCAAAGAATGCCTATAGTCAAATACCACGTTTATTTCTATAATCTAGTGGAAGGTGCATATATGTGAGTAATAGTTGTATTAATGGGTCTTCCTTGTATGCATGTGGATAGTGTCCTATCGCTCATACTTGAGGATGGATCCTGAAATGATCTTTTTACCATGAATGCGACACCATTCATCCTCAATGTTTCATTCCTGAAATAATAGATTGAATGATTATTTATTAAAAGTTGCCAATGATAGTCCATTTCAGCTTGTTCATGTGTAGAATAGTGAATTTAATACATCACATTTTATTTTTTACAACTTCCAATTTTTGTAGGCTCATACTTTGTATATTCCAATTATTAATGGATATTTACACCTGTTTCTGCTTATTTGGAATGTCTTCTAATCTGAGGGCTCTACCGCCTAAGCTATATCTAAGAGTGTTCCTCCATCATTCTTAAGGTTTTTGAAGGCTTACTGTTTCAGAAGTGGACAATCTTCTTCAGAGTCTGTCTGAAACAGAAAATTCTGCTGAAACCTGTCCACAATGGGTAACCATGCTGGCACTTGAAATAACCATAGCATAACTCTCAGCATAGTATAACATGCAATCAAAATTATTTTAAAATGGCTATAAAATCAACAGAGAACCACTAGAAATTTAAGATGGATTTAGAACAGGCCCTGTCATCAGAGATATCATTGTTGATGTCAGATGGATCCTGGCTACAAGCAAAGGACACCAGACGAAAAGTCTTGACTGTGGAGGTCATAAAAAAATGGCTAACATTGACAAGAATGCAGATCCGAGAACACTTAATTTTACTACTACAAAATCTATAGTTAGACTAAAAAGTTGTTGTTCAAGCAGAGCAAGGGAATACTGCATGTTTTAAAAAAGAAAAAAAAAGGTATGCATCAATCAGGGTGTATCCTTTCTTCACACCTATTTAAATCTTTATGCTGAGCAAATAATTCAAGAAGCTGGAATTTGTGAACAAGAATGTAGTATGAGGATTGGAAGAAGATTGATCAATAACCTGTGCTATGCAGACAATACAACCTTACTAACTGAACATGTTGTTGTTGTTGTTGTTGTGTGCCATCAAGTTGCCTGCAAGTCATAGTGATCCTATGTGCAATAGCTCTGAACCCTGCGCATCCTGAGCCAGTCTCACTATCTCAACACACCTACCCAGTATCAATACCCCAGTTAGTGTGTGAATACATCTCATCTGGCAGTCTTCCTCTCCTGCTCTGTCCTACTTTTCAAGCATTATGTCCTTTTTCAAGGACACACAGTCAAAGTATGTGAGACAGAGATTCAAAATCCTTGCCTCCAAGGAGCAGCTTGGTTTCACTCTCACTAGGATAGACCTGTCTGTTCTCTTGGTGGTCCATAGTATGTTCAGGACTCTTCAGCATCACAACTCAAAGTCACTGATTCTTCTTATGTCATGCTTCATCACTGTCCAGCTCTCTGATACAGAGAAAGTAATTGTGATAACCATGGTCTGGATCAGGTGCACCCCTTAGTTTCTAGAGTGACACCATTGATCTTTAGTACTTTGAAGAGTCCCTGACTGCAGATTTCCCCTAATGTAATTCATTTTTTGATTTCTTGGCCGCTGATGCCAAGAGTGTTGATTATGGAACCAAGAAAGCTAAAATTGTAAACAACCTCAGTCTATCTTTCTGTCTCTCTCTTTTTTCTTTTTATTTTTGCATTTCTTTTTTTTAATTAATTTTTATTAAAGTTTACAGAGGCTTTGGATTTCCATTCATTCATTGTTGAACTTTTCTCCCTGCCCACTCGTCCCACCCAGTTCTTTATTCTCTTTGAAAAGTAAAAGAAAAATTCTTCCATTGTTATACAATCCCTCCTACTAAGTCCAGTCCACTATGCAGCCTTTGTTCTGAACTGCTGTCATGATAATAATACCTAATCCTGTATCACCTTTAAATAGTCTCTCCCTCATCTGTTTCAATACAGTCACTTTTTCATTGATCATGGTACTGCCAATTGGCCCAGTGGTAAGAATCTGTCTTATTGATGTTCAGCTTTAATTCATATTGACGATTACAGTCCTTGTCCTTCTGCAGCAAACATTTCAGATCCTCCTCAGTTTCAGCAAGCAAGGTTGTGTTATTTGCATAATGCAGTTTGTTGATGAGTCTTCCTCCAACTTAAAACACTTATTAAAGAAGATCAAAGACTACAGTCCTCAGTATGGATTAAATTTCAACAAAAAGACAAAAATCTTCGCCACCAGGCCAGTATGCAACTTAATGACTTTTGTTACTTTTCTGTGCCATTGAGTCACCTGCAACCTATTGTGACCCTATGTACAACAGCTCTGAAACTTGCCCTGTCCTGAGCTAGTTTTATTGATTCCAAACACTCCAAGTCCCATTTCCCAAGTTACTGTATCAATCAATCTCATTGAGGGTCTTCCTCTCCTGCACTGTCCTTTCTACTTCCAAGAATGATTTCCTTCTCCAAGGATTGGTCTCTGTTTGTCATGTGCCCAATGTATGTGAGACAGAGCTTCAAAATCCTAGCCTCCAAGGAGAAACTTGGTTTCACCCTCTCTAATACAGACCTATTTGTTTACTTGTCAGTCCATGGTATGTTCAAGACTCCTCCAGCTCCACAACCCAAAGGCATTGATTCTTCTTCTGTCATTCTTACTCGTAGTCCAGCTCTCTGATGCATAGCAAATAACTTCAAAGACTGGATTAGACACACCTTAGTCTCTAGACTGACATCATTGCATTTCAGTACACCAGAGAGATACCTGACAGCAAATTTCCCCAGTGAAATCTGTATTTTGATTTCCTGACTGCTTGTGCCAAGAATGTTGATTTTGGACAGAGAAAAAAATTGAAATTGTCAGTAATTTCATCCTGCTTGGATCTAAAACCAACACCCTTGGTCTCAGCAATCAAGAAATCAAGATAACATTCTAGAGTCAACCATTTTGAATAATATTGCATGAGTTCCTTGTTTTTTAATGCAGCATAGTATTCCATTGTGCGAATATACCACAGCTT
>NW_006399815.1:11412810-11413879 GCF_000299155.1 Elephantulus edwardii
TTTAGACACTAAACAAGATGGAACACTGACAGTACCAATGGGCTCTGGCATATCATACTGGATCATGAGGACTGCACAAGTTGGGTCTGATCCTGACCTGTTTTTCATAGGGTTATTATGTGGAAGAAGAATATCATGGATCCTCGTCCACCCCAAGCAATTAGCCCAAGGCCTGACCCTGACTGTAACTTGAGGAGGCTGACCACATACTGGCAAGGTCACCTAGATGACCAGAGCCTCATAGGGCCCTGTACCAAATCACATCCTAATGGGACCCCTGTCCCCAAACTCTTGAGCAAACCACCATCCCCTCTAAATCTCCTAACAGTCCCTATAAAGGGAAACTCTCTTTGTCTGCCTACATGCCATTCTGATTGTCTCTGTACACAAAGACCCAGTGTCCCTCTCTGGTCTACTCTATAAAGGCCTGTTTGTGACTTGGGACCAGCTTTTTCCTTCTTTTTTCTCTTTCTCTCAGCTCTCTTTCAGTTTAACATTATGAGTTAGTTAACTCCATGACACCTAATAATAACAATTCAGTTCAATGTTATTATCTCTGTGCATTTTCCATTTCAAATATTCTAATGATCTGATTTTCATCTATCACATTCCAAAAACTGTTTAAAGACTTGCTACATTTTAATTTTTTATGTATTTGGACAATGATTATACAGTTGTTTTGTTTATGGGAGGTGGGGGGATGTTCTATTGGGAGTCAGGCAGGAATAAATTTCTAGGTGTTCAGGTGGTCTTGTACTGGAGAGAATTCTTGGAGCCAGGATGGCGGCTGTGGGGGAAGTGGGTGCCTCTGGCCACCCACACAAGAGGGGCCGCACACCAGCCGAGCGCCCGTGCGGAGGGGTGGGAGGGCGTGCCCCCAACGGCTGCCCACACTGGGGGGGGCGCACCTCCTGCAGGCCTCCCGTGCTGGGGGGCGGTGGCCCCGTGCACCCCGCTGGCTGCCTGCGTAGGAGGTGGGGGATGGGATGCATGCCCACCAACTGCAGGTTTGGGTTTCCTTGGACAGGCCAAAGAAGATGATTACCTATGCATTGGAAAGGCCAAAGAG
>NW_006399815.1:11415749-11420573 GCF_000299155.1 Elephantulus edwardii
AACAACAACAACTGTTAATGACTCCTGACCTCTTGTTGAGAAAAAGAAAAGTATTTTTAGTTATAAGATTCCGGTTTCTTAATCATTTAATCTCTGATTGAATCAGTTTTTACTCTCTTCATGGAATTTTCTGATTGATTTGAGAGTTCCGTTTTTGGTCACTGAACATACAGCTGGCATCTCAGTTCCTTAGAGCCGAACTTTCCTGCTTTTTCTTGATTTGCATGACCTTTGGGGTTGGAGCCATGCAGTTCATGGGACCTCCTCGAAGGACTTGGCTGGAAAGTACATTTCCAGAGTTCCTGCACTTCTGAAAATAAATTTATTTTGAACCTAAAATTTACAGAAATCTCTACTGGCTCCAGAATTTAATTTGGAAAAAATTTGAAAGCATTATTCCACGGTCTTTGAATCCAATGTTACTGGAGAGATGCTAGATGCCAGTATAATTGTTTTATCTTATCTGATGACAATTGTGTGTTTTTCCTTTTTTGGATGACTTTAAGCTCTTAGAAGATTCATGCCTCTCTTCAACACTGGGGATTTTGTTGTATTATTTCTTTGATGATTTCTTGTCTTCTGGTTTCTGATTTCTCTTTTTTTAAAATGTATGCCAAAGAAATTTGGTTTCTTGAACTAATCTAGTATGTTTCTCTGCGGTATTTCTTTAGGAGATTATCTTGTATTTTATCATCCAGGTCATAAAATACACTTTTTAAGACCTGTTTTTTTAATTTTAACACACAATGGCTCTGTTGTTATCTCTGAATATTCTGCTTAGTGAAATGTCATTTCATGAACTCAGAATTTGAACGGAGTTACTATTTAAGTTGATTGAGTTTTAATCATCTCCATTTTAACAAAGAAACACAGCTTTGAAATGAACCTATTTGATTTTATAATTTTAATAAGACAATTTAAAATGCTAAATATTTAAAAAACTTAATTATTTCATAATCTTCATTAATTCACAGCATTCTTATCACTGTTTTTATATTTTTATCCTTTTGAATAAGCCATTTTAGAGCTCATATAAAATTATGAATAGAAATTAATCTTTCTTTAGGAGAGAGGCAAGTTAGCATGTAGCATTAAGACTTTATTTAATATCCATTAGTTTAATGCATACAACAGCTTTGTTTTTTATTATTAATAATTTTAATGAAAATTTTTAGATTTTTTAATTTCCATTTATTAATCGTGGCACTTTTCTCCCCACCCACCCCTCCTCCCCAGTTCTTTATTCTCTTTGAAAAGTAGAAGAAAAATTCTTTCATTGTTGCACAATCTCTCTCCCCAAGTCCACTCCATGTATACAACAACTTTTTGAAGTGGATTTTCTGGATTGCTCAGGTGCTGTTGTGTTGGAATCAGCTCATTGCTGACCCGACAGCCGTTCTCAGAGGCTGTAAACTGCCCAGGAGGAGACTGCTCATCTTTCTCCCTGGGAACAATGCTGGATTACAACCATCTGACCTTTAACTTGACAGTGCAGCTCCTTATCCACTAGGCCATCTGAGCCCCCAAAATTTAGGAAATCTTATTAGAGATGGCAAGAAGTGTGCATAATAAACATGCCAGGGCTGAGCATGAACCAAGGGCTAGCTGACTACAAACACTCATAGCAGTCCCAAAACAGCACACTGCAAAAGAAGAAGAAATGTCCAAGGTATGAAAGATTAAACTGAATGCTTTGTCTGGGAAACATGTGCTCATGGGATGCAAACAAACTGAAGATGGCGGGGGGGGGGGGGACCACCTACAAATCTCTAAGTATATTTATGCAAACATCTTGAAATTAAACCAAGCAACACGATTGTTTATTGCACAGCACATCTAGTAGCATGCTTATACGGAACGGGAAGACAGATCCTTCCTTATTTGTAATGGTCATATTTTCCAGCTTCGATACTTAGCATTAGAAACTTGTTTTATTGGCTTTATTTCGCAGTACTGTATCATTCTGCATGACACCCAGAATGAATAATTAAATAGGTAACTGTAAAACACTACAGAAATTAATTTTAAGAGGACAAATGGGATCAGGGAACACAGCATACACTGCATTTTACTGAAAACACCTTCAGCCATTACACTAAATAATCTATGTCACATCCTCTGGTAATTTCCAAGGTGATTTTCTTTTGCCAAGATGAGTTATTTCTGTCACTACTTGGAGTACAATACACGAGGAATATACATTAACAGTGAGTTTACTCTTTCAAAACAGGAGAGGAGCAGTTAAAGCGTCTAAGGAAAACCTGCCAAAATGCTGGCACATGGCCCCAGCATTTATTCTAAATAGAGGCAGGGGGAATAAGCAGCAGCCCTGCTTTTATTGACATGACATGTGAGAGACCTTGACTTTGTTAGAGTACAAACCTAGACAGGAGGGGGGACACTTTAAGATATAGGGGTGAGAAAAGAGCACTAGAGCGGTCAGCTGAAATGAGGTCAGTCGGAGTTCACCATGCAATTTACAGCCTTGGGAACCCAATGGAGGGTCAGCTCAGAGTCAGTTTCTGACTTAACGGGCAATGAAATGATGATGATGTAGCCAATAAAGGCTGGAGGCCCAACCAGGTTATTTTCTTCATCAGCACCAGGAAGACTACATTTCCCAGAGCATCTTACATCTAGATGGGACCTTTTTTGCTTAACTTCTGGTCAACAGAAAGTGAGTCAAAGTCTCCAGGAACACTTTGGACCTTCCATTCTTCACCAAACTTTCTCAGACCATGCAGCTATAAAGAAAAGCCTCTTACTGAAAGAAAAAAACAGCATGTGGTTATTAGGTAGAGCTGCCCTCTGGTTTTCTGAAGCAGTGAATCAATCACATGGGGAGATTTCTCATTCTTCTGTGGTGCAGTTGGTGAATGAAGACCAAAACTTTGATAGGCAGCACAACTCCTTACCACAAAACCACCAGAGCTCCCTCTAACACAGCATAAAACCCCAAAATGCTCATAGCTCAGAGGAACAGCACTCAGGACAGTTGTCTAACCAGGAGCATCCAACCTGGAAGTGGCCTAAGTGAGAAACAGGCAGTGATTGGATTAGACCACTGGGATGTGGAGGTTGTTTACTCTGACTTTTAGCCTATTTTTTCAAGTACAGATTCTAAAACATATTTCATCATGGTTTAATGTACAATTCAAGAGGATTCTTTGGTCTCCTGTACCCTATTAAACTGCATCTATAACATGTCACATACTTTCCAAAACTTGTTAAGAAATAAAGGGGGGGAAAAAGGCTGGCATCTTTTTTCAACATTCTTAGAAAATCACTTTGAATGCTGAAAAGAGGTTTCATACCTCCATTGATGACTACAGCAATGTCATTCATAAAAACGAAATTATTTCTGACCCACCTAAGACTTAAGCAATTGTTCTAGTTAAAATAGTAACAAAAGGAAGCACAGGCTCATTAAAAGATCATGAAATGTGAGAAGCAGATAGTTTAAAATGTCGAATGATAGCTTCAGAAAGATACTAAGGAATTGCAAGTATACATCTCTTTCCATTTCAGCAGCCATGTGACCCTACACAAAGGTGCTTAACAGCCCTATGCTATAGGTTTTTCACCTCATAACACAGCTACCTCAACACATTGGGTGAAAATTAAATCAATGCATATTAAAACTCAAACTCACTGCCGTAGATTTAGAACCGACTCTACTTGATCCTCAGTGGGTTTTCAGAGGCTCTAAATATCACAGAAAGAGACTGCACCTCATTCTTCCACAGAGCTAATGGTAGATTTGAACTGCTAGAGAGGCACCACCTTGCAGTCAGCAGCACACTTCCCTACAGATCGCCTGGGCTATTTGCCCTTCCTCTTCTGGCATCTACGCTTCTACCATTCTATTGGACTATAATTGCTGCACACATGCTGTCAGTCACATAGAAACAATTTTCTCTTTTCATTTATAAGGTTAAGAAAAGCTAAAAAAAAAAAAAGAAAAGAAAAGCCAAGCCCTGAGACAGCTTTCTTCCTCTTTGGTAAAAACCTTTTTGAGACTCGTGGTGGGAATTAACAACTCCTTGATTCCTCAAGTATAACTAGTTGCAACTTTTGATCACGTCTCTTCTTGTTTAAGAACCAATATACCTGAGCCCCTTTTTACCTCTGATACTGATTACTCCTGCTGATTTCTCCTTGTCTACCTGCTGTCTGATTAATGGTTCCATCTTTACTGGAGACTGCCAAATACTGCCTAACAGGATATAGATCCTCCAATACTCATTCCCCAATCCCAGCAAATTCCTATTGACACTAATCCTGGCTTCCTGTCATCCCTGTTACTCTTGGTTCCAGTGCTGAGACTTTTAAAGAACTTGTATCTCTGTATCACATGGGATGCAATGCCAGGGCTCCTTGAAGCTTTGTGGTTAAGGAGTAATTGTGATATTTGTCTATTCAGCTGTCTTAACAGAATCAGGTCTGCACGTGGCTACTGCTCTGAGGTACCCCAGAGTTGATTCCACCTCAAAGTAACCCTTCCTGTCTAAGAATAAAATGTCCAGGAATTCTCAAGAGATGTCTATCTGTTGTCTAATGGCACAATCCACCATTAAGAAGCTTCCCATTTTTGTTTTAAGACTCTCAACTGATAGACTGGATGATATTTATCCACTTTATGGAGGATAATTTGCTTTTCTGGAGTCCCTTGACTTTTTCAAATGCTGATCAGATGCAAACACTTCCTAAGAGAATCTAGAGTAAATGTTTGACCACACATGTAGGTTGTTGTTGTTGTTGTTGTTATGTGCCATCGAGTCGCCTGAGACTCATAGCGACCCTATGTACAACAGCCCTAAACTC
>NW_006399815.1:11423383-11424124 GCF_000299155.1 Elephantulus edwardii
GCATAAAGGTGCATGTGAGAAAGGCAGGGACAACACTGACACTAAAGACTAAAGCACATGTAGGTACCATAATTAAACAGACATATAAAATTAACCAGCACATCTGCCATAGACCTTTATCAGGGTGGACATAATGTGATTCCTTTTATAATTACTACTCATAAATGTACACATAAGTTTGGTGTTGTTGTTAGTTGCCTTTAAATCCATTCCAAATCATGGAGACCCCATGTGTAGAGTAGAATTACTCCACAGAGTTTTTAACCATTCAAACCAAAGAGATCACATAGTCCTGGTCTCACCCAATGAGTGTACTGAGTATCTACAGTATGTGATGTCTTCTTTCAAATCTCTGGAAAATAAGAATAAATAAGGATACAATTTAAGATATAAAATACATAAATGAAAGAATAGTCATCAAGTACTTTATTATAAAACTCTAAGAATCATTATTCCTATTTTACAGATGCTGAAACTGAGTTTCAGAAAGTTTGAGGAATAGACTCTAAGTTTGCCTGACTACTAACTGAAGAAAAAAAAGAGAGGCTAAGCTCAATTACAGCTACATTGAAGCAAAGCTGGAATGTTTGAGAAATCTTGCTCTTAAATGAGACTATGACATGCTCATCAAGTTGTGCCAAGAAACCTGGAGGACAACCACTTGGCCAACTGACTAGAAGAGATCGATATTTGCTCCCATTCCAAAGAAAGGTGATCCCACAGAGTGTGGAAATTATCAAA
>NW_006399815.1:11424669-11444552 GCF_000299155.1 Elephantulus edwardii
AATCTGTTATGCAGATGACACAACCCTGCTTGCTGAAACAGGAGGACCTAAAGTGCTTGCTGTAGAAGGCCAGGGACTACAGTCTTCAGTATTGATTGAGACTCAATATCAAGAAAATCAAGATTCTCACCACTGGGCTGGTTAGCAGCATCATAATAGATGATGAAGAGATTGAAATTGTTCAATTTTGGTTTGTTTGGATCCGCAGTCAATACTCTTGGCACCAGCAGCCAGAAAATTAAAAGACATGTTGGGGTGGGAAAGTCTGCTGTTAGAGACCTCCCTAAAGTGCTGAAGTGCAAAGATGCCCATCTGGATACTAAGGTGCGCCTAACACAGGCCATTGTCTTTGCAATCACTTGCTATGCATCGGAGAGCTGGACAATGACTAGGAATGATAGAAGGAGAATTGATGCCTTGGATCTCTGGTACTGGAGAAGAGTATTGAATATACCATGGACTGTTAGGAAAACAAATAGATTTGTCCTGGAGAGGGTGAAGCTGGGTTGCTCCTTGGAGGCAAGGATTCTGAAGCTTCGTCTGACATACTTTGGACATGTTGCAAGAAGGGATCAGTCTTTGGAGATGGATGTCAGGCTTGGGAGGATGGAGGGACAGCACAGGAGAGGAAGACCCTCAATGAAATGGAATAATTCAGTGACTAGGGTAATGGGGGAAGGTGTGTCGGAGATGGTGAGATTGGCATAGGATAGGGCAAAGTTTAGGGCTATTGTACACAGGGTCACTATGAGTCTCGGGCGACTTGATGGCATATAATAACAAACAACAATATGTGAATATTATAGTTTAAGGTTTTTTATCGACTGCATGAAAGTTTTACTAACTCATCATTATCTCAGAAATTATTCAATGCTTTCAGTGTCCGTGATTTTCTTAGGGACATAGTAAAATAAAATTATAGAGTCTTTATAATGGATTTGCTGAAACTGAAGAGTACCTGAAGCACTGCAAAAGGTCAAGGACTGCACCCTTCAATATCAACTAAAGGTCAACACTAAGAAGACAAAAATTTCTCACCACCGGGCCAATAGGCAGCATCATATTAGATGGAGAAGAGATTGAGGTTGTTAGCAATTATAGCTTGCTCAGATCCATAATCAACACTCTTAACACTAGCAGTCAGGAGATCAAAAATTAATTTTATTGGGAGAATCCGCTGTCATGAAGTGCTGAAAAGCAACACATCAGACTAGATACAAGGATGTGCCTAACCCAGCCTACGGTCTTCACAATTACTTGTTATGCTTCAGAGAGTTGGAAAATGACTAAGTTATAACAGAAGAAGAATAGATGCTTTCAAGTTGTGGTGCTGGAGAAAAGTCTTGAACATACCATGGACTGCCAAAAATACAAATTGGTCTGTCTTGGAGAGGGTAAAGCCAAGTCTTTCCTTGGAGGCTAGGATTTTGAAGCTCTGCCTCACTTATGTTGGGCACAAGGCCATGAGAAATAGGTCCTTGGAAAAAGACATCAAGCTCACATAGGTGGACATACAGCACAGGAGAGGGAGACCCAGGATGAGAAGGAATGATACAGTTACTGGGGCGGTGGAGGATGGTGTGTCAGAGTTAGTGAGACTGGCTCAGGACAGGGAAGGGTTCAAAGCAGCTGTACATAGGGTCCCTGTACATTGCAAGCAACTCCATGGCATATAAAATCAGTAACATACTATAACATACTAGGTTTGGAAGCAGGAGTGGCATCCACTTCCTAAATAACATGCCTCCAGAAACCCTATGAACTTCAATAAATGTCAATAGTTGTAGGTGGGCTTCAAGCGTTTTGTTCATAGGGTTTCTATGAGCCATGCTGGGCCAGAAGGCAATCAACAACAAAAACAATGGATTTGTGTAAAAAATATTTATAATCAAGTGGATAATAATATTTCACTATCTTGCAAGTGGTTTATGACTTCTATCTCAGAATTTACAGTACCCAAAATCAATTCCGGGTGGTGGTGTTCTTCTGTGCCACCAAGTCACCTGCGACTCATAGCGACCCTATATACAACAGCCCTAAAAAAACCCTCTGCTCTATCCTGTACCAATATCACTGTCTCTGACACACCTACTTTCATTACCCTAGTCACTGAATCAATCTGTCTCATAAAGGGTCTTCCTCTCCTCAGCTGTCCCTCTACCCTCACAAGCATGACATAGCTCTCCAAGGACTGGTCCTTTCTTGCAACACGTGCAAAGTATGTCAGACGAAGCCTCAGAATCCTTGCCTCTAAGGAGCAACCTGCTTTTACCCTCTCCAGGACAAAAACTGTTTGTTCTCTTATATTCAATACTCTTCTCTAGCACCACAGCTCAAAGGCATCAATTCTCCCTATATTATCCCTAGTCATTATCCAGCTCTCAGATGCATAGCAAGTCATTGCAAAGACCATGGCCTGTATCAGGCTTACCTTAGTCTCCAGACTGACTCTGTTGCTCTTCAGTATTTTGGAGAGGTCTATAACAGCAGACTTTTCCATCACAACACATCTTTTCATTTAGTGGCTTCTGGTGCCAAGAGTATTGATTCTGGAGCCAAGCAAACTAAAGCTGTTTATAATCTCAATCTCTTTACCATCCATCATGATGCTGCTAATTGGCCTAATTGTGAGAATCTTTCTTTTCTTGATATTGGGCCTCAATCCACACTGAAAGCTGCAGTCCTTGACCTTCTATAGCAAGCAATTGAGGTTCTCCTCAGTTTAAGCAAACAGTTGTGTCATCTGCATAATGCAGATTTTTGATGAATAGTCTTCCAACTATTTTTTCCCCCACATTTCTCCTCATAGGTCTTAGACTCTCAGATAATTTGTCCTGCATATAGATTGAAAAGGTATGGAGACAGGACATATCCCTGGCATATACCCTTCCCAATATTGAACCATGCAGTGTTCCCTTGCTCTGTTCCAACAACTGCCTCCTGGTATAAGTATAGGTTTCACATTAGCATGATCAAGTGGTCTGGCATTTCCATTCTTCTCAGAGTTAGCCACAGTTAGTTGTGATCCACACAATCAAATGCCTTTGCATCATCAATGAGGCACAGATAGACATTGCTCTAATACTCCCTACTTTCAGCCAAGATCCATCTAACATTAGCTACGATATCCCTAGTACCACGACCCCTTCAAAACTCACCATGCACTTCTGGCAGGTCTCTGTTGATGTGCTGTTCCAGTCAGTTTTGGATAATCTTCAGCATAATCTTGCTTGCATGAAATATTTATGATGTTGTTTGAAAATTTCCACACTCCGTGGGATCACCTTTCTTTGGAATGGGAACAAATATCGATCTCTTCCAGTCAGTTGACCAAGTGGTTGTCCTCCAGATTTCTTGGCACAACTTGATGAGCACATGTATACAGGGCAGCATTTGTTAGTTGAAATATGCCAATTGGTATACTATCAATTGCTGGGGCCTTATTTTTTGCCAATTCTTTCAGAACAGCTTGAACTTCCTCCTTCATCACCACATGGATTTCACCTGAAGGTATGTAAATGAGTCAGATTGATTACATCTGCAGAAAAGAACCTCGGGAGAAGCTCAGTATCACCTGTAAAAACTAGGCCAGGCGCTTATTGTGGAACAGACCACCAATTACTCATATAAAAGTTCAAGCTCAGGTTGAGGAAAATGAAATCAAATCCACCTTATGTCTATCCTACCTGAATATTAAAGCCATCTCAGGAACAGGTTTGAGGACTTAAATACTAAAGAGTGAAGACCAGATGAGTTATAAGAGGATATCAAGAATATCATCCAGGAAGAGTGCAAAAGGTTATAACAAAGACAGAGGAGGAAGAAAAGACCAAAATGGATGTCAGACTAGACTCTGAATATTGCACTAGAGCACTGAGAAACCAAAGCGTAGGGAAGAAATCAAGATATTAAGGAGCTGAACAGAAGATCTCTCATGAACTTCCAAAAGAATAAATGGGTATGTCTTGGAGAAGATGTAGCCACAGTGTTCCTCAGAGGCAAAGATGATGATGTTTCATCTCAGTACACTTTGAGCATGTTGTTAGGAGAAGCTATCATTTGGAAAGGTGGAGGGTCCACAAAAGAAAGGTAGATGGATTGATACAGTGACCGCAGCAAGCGGCTCAATAGTGTCAGAGATGATGATGGCAGAGGATAGAACAGGGTTCAGATCTGCTGTTCATAGGGTTTCAAAGAGTCATACTTGACTCAATGGCACCTAAAAACAACAACAATGTTAATTTTAACCTGCTTTAAAGAAATTGAAAATAAGTTAAATACATGATTTTTAAAAAAAAAAAGAATCATTGCTTTGGAATTATAACACTTTAGAAATGACAGTGGAAAAACTCTGAAATAAATTAAGGGGTTGGTCGGGGTGGAGGTGGTGGTCCTGGTGAGTACCTTCAAGTCTGAACTGACCCATAGCTGACCCTCCAGAAGGTTTTTAGAGGCTGTTAATAGTATGGGAAGAAACTTCCCATCCTTCTCCCATAGAGGTAGATTAGAACTGATACCTTTGGGATTACAGAGCAGTTTCTTACCACTTGGCACCCAGACCTAGTCATACTAAATGGAATAAAAGTAGTAAATAGCTGATAAGATTGAGGAAACCAACAAGCTAGTTGTTCTTTGTAAAATGTTTTAATTGGGTGGTGTGGGGTTAAAGGTTTATTGTCCACATGGCTTTTCTATCCATTAACTTACTTTGCCATATGGATCGGTAGGAATATGTGAATAAGATGTGTTAGCCTATCCACAAAGAGATTGGCTTGGCTTGGCTTTAAATTGAGCAGATCCAGCTGCAGAACTGAAGTATCTTCCCCATCAGCAAAAAGCAAGACTAGTAAACCAAATAGCTGGGTAAGCTGTATTCCTCAAACTTAGCCTTTTCTCTGACTTTTGCAAGTAGGTCTTACAGAAAAAAGTGGAATTCGACTGCATAAAAGAGATTAGATCTTCTGTGATGGCTGTGGTGGAGATGAAAATTTTGACAGTAGCTGGGACACACTTTCAGATATTTAGCTTAAGAGCATATTAAGCAGCCAGACTAGTACCTATGTGAACAGCAGGCATAGCAGCCACCATGGAGAACCACAGACCTGGCACGGGATGGGATCTTGGAACCACTAGTCATAGATCCAGAGCCAAGAACCATTGTCCAAATTTGGTGGACAACTGGTGTGGTGGGGGAGCTAACACTGAGAATTTAGTAACACTGGCTTAAAGTCACGAGGCTCAAGTCTGAGGCACCTGTGGGCACATTTTGGAAGCTGTGCTGAATTCTCTAACATGGTTCTGTATGATCCGTGAGCTATCACATAGGATCTTGGAGCCAGTAAAGCAGTAAGACTGGTGTTGGGATAAATAGAAAGAGGTGTGGGAGTGTGGACAACATGTCCGACATCATGGAAATGGGTTTTGGTGGTGGTGGTGTTGATGAGGACAATTTCTCATTTTGAAGTTGATAAAGGTCAAACATAACCATGCCCACATGGCCCTTGTTCTTTTTACAGCTGGATTCTGGGTAAATAAGTTAACCCCCATGAATTAAGCTATCACTTAGTTTGAATTTATCATTCTACAGGAATCCATTAGGTAAAACCAGTTAGGAACTTAAAACTTCGCTGGACCATTTTCCCAAGTAAAAAATTAAATTCTTTTTTATTTTCCCCAGAATGTGTATTTGCTCTAGAAGGCATATCTATGAATATGCATCCTTATTGTTGACATTTTAATATATACACATAGGGGAATTTTTCCATTTCTTTTACATGTTTTTAAATAAAATGGCAAAGAGGAATTCCATTACAAAATGCAATATATCAGTGCCTTACTGCAAAGTGCCCTACACAGAGCAAATGGCTTAAAAATTTTCTATTTTCCAATCCAAAGACTACTTTGAATAAAATGATTTTAAGAAGAACCTCTACTTAATGTTGTAAAAAAGTTTCCTTTTTAAAGGATATTTGATATTTTGTTTTTAATTTGTGTATAGATATATGCATGTGCCCTGTAAGTAGAAGCAATGCATGTTAGCCAACCACTTTAAATCAACTTTTAGCTGATCTTACAGTTGAGATGCTAAGAGGATTCTATGCTGACACACAATGGCTCTCAAACATCAAATAAGCTACCAGCAATGCACAAATTCAAAAATCATCAGCACTACCCATGCACCCTCACAGCTTCTCAAATAAAAGCAGATGCTCTTAATCTAAATATCTGAAAGCACGTCCCAGTTACTGTCAAAATCTTCACCTCTGCCACAGCCATCCCAGAAGATCTAGCCTCTTTCACACAGTCAAATGCCACTTTCTTCTGTAAGACCTACTTGCAAAGTCAGAGAAAGGGCTAAGATTGAGGAATTGAGCTTACCCAGCTATTTTGTTTACTATCTCGAGTCTAGAGAAAAGTAGAAGGTATCAGTCTTCAAAATTGCTGTCACCATATTGCTCCACACTTTCCTAATCCCTCTATTGGACTGCAGCAATCTCTTCTGTGCGAGCCAGTTTTGAGGGCCCACTGGTGCAGAACAAAGGGCACACAAGCCATTTGACATGCAGTCTAGCCAGGCCGGGCTAGGCTAGCTGCACCGGTTACATATTGGCTTCCATGTGAAATCCAGTTGATGTGGTTTAAAAGACGCTGTACTTAATAAATTCTGGTTTCCTCAGAAACTGGCCATCTTAATGTAGCTCAGCTGGTGAGCTACTACTAATAGGCCCTGCCTTTACATTTCACAGCCCTGAAGGGGCAGTGGGGCTTGAAGTGCTATTTCCCACCTGTTTCAACCACACAATCTTCTGGATTCACACAGATTCTTTTGTAAAAAAAGTGCACCTATGATCACCCATACTAGTTTGGGTTATATATGGGTTAAAATACGCAGTTATTTTCATTTTATTATTCTAATTAGTTTAAATATTTTACAAGATCTTACATATAAACATGATATTATAATCTCCACAGTGTATCGAACTATGTGCATGCATCCAGTCCCTGTGTTTTTAGCTGCTTAGAATCAGCATGAACCTAACGTACCAATTCTTACATCAAGATGGCAGTCTTGACAAGTAATCCAATGCTTCAAAAAAAAAACAAAAAACAAAAAAACAACAACAACAAAAAAAAAAGAGAAAGAAGAAGGAAAAAAAAAGCTAAAGGTCTCCTCAAATTTAGTTTACACAGTTGTGATACAGAAAAATAATGACAAAATAAAATATATGTCTCACCTCCTTCATAACAGCGGTTATTTCCCATCTGGTGTTTCTTATGCAATTTTTTTCCAATATTTGTTGCTATATAAGAAATTGAAACATATTAAAAATGCAAGTGCATATTCTTTGCCAAAGGAATGGTTTAAAAATGGGTCTTTTCTTCCTATATACAAAACACCATCCTGCTGTTAACCCAGGAGAAATGAATCCGTACAGAAGGCTCAAAGACTCTCACAAAGTGTATGTAAACATGACTCTTTAAGTCACATACAGTCACCTGAGATTTGCTACCAACCAGACTGAGTTGTCACTATTTAGAACCCAGAGGACTAATGAACCGATTGGCTTTGGAAACAGATCATATAAGGGTATCTACACTTTTAAAGAGGCTAAATAAGAACAGTAAGGACTTATTGACTTCTCTTCCCTATGCAAAGATAACCAAGAGGCTGGCTGACCACTCGGATACATTGCTGTGTTACTCAACAACTTTTCTTTTTAAAGGAACACTGAACCATATTGCAAATAGAGACACAAAGAAGAACTACAGTTCCAATTAGGATGAAATCAGCCACTCTCGGCAATAAAACAACAGGAGGCATCACAATATTGATACCTGAGAAATACTGCCACTTGTTATCTAACCATAGCACTCACTCAAAACATTACCCAAGAGAACGAGAGCCAGTCTAAACACTTCAGAAACCATCCAGAGCCGTATGGCATGCGATTCCTTCAGACCTCAGGAGTAAAAGTTAGCCAGAGTCTACTGACACACTAAAATGATTTATTATCACAGGGCTGAACTAATGCATTCTGCTTTACAACTCTCCTGGCAGTCCAGGGGAGAGGCTGCGTTTATTACCTACAGTACATAATGCCCGCTGAAGAGACGTGTATTATTCATAAGACTGCCTTTTTTGTGCCATCATAATGCTGATAAATTATGAAAAAATGCATATTTTATTTCAATTTCTAACATATTGTTGTATACATATCAATACATCATGCTGCAGCAGGCAGAGCAAGTATTACTGCTGGCAGCTGTTGACATGCTTCAATAAAGCCCAAACAAAGGGGCCGCACCAATAATCCAAAGTCACAACTAGCATTCCAAATAAAAAGCCACTTCTTTCTCTCTCATAATATTTAGAGGAGATTTGCGGAAATGTCAGTGCTCCATATGGGAGAAACTTTGGCAAAAGCCCTGTGAGATATTTGTAATTTTCTCCCCAAGTGCACTGGAGGGTCTCATATGTTAAACACGAAGGTTTCTGTAGAAAATGCAGCTTTCGAGAAGGCACAAGAAGTCCGATTTATGAAGGAGTCTTCCTGTCAGAGTTTGCCTCTGTTTTATTTAGTTTCTTTCCCTTTGTGTCTGGCTTCACATGGTGGAGTGCCTAATTCTGAACATGGCCTGAAAAGAGGGCCCTTAAATAAGACGAGAGATTTTTCATTAACTCAGACGTCCTCTTCAGTTTCAATTCATCAAGTTATTTTCACATTAAGCTAGCCAGGCAACATATCTAAATGCGATTTGGACCTCTACAAATAATAATAATAATTTTCTTTTATACTATGTACAAAGAAATAGTTTAAAGGCAAGGAATAAAAGCTAATTTGGAATAATTGGTGCTTTTAATGAGGGCAAGTTTCTTTCAGACACAAAGAACTCAGTTGATATAATTTTGAGCTGAAAAGGTCCTATTACTACTTCATTTTACAAATTAGAAATCTGAGATCATGAGAAGTCAAGTGCTTTGCTCTAGGTTATGGTTCAAACAGAGCCATGATTAGAATGAAGATTTCCTTTTAATGTTCCATAGGGCATTTCTGGGGTTTAACATTCTATCTGATTACTTTTTAAATTATGTAAGTCATAGTTGTCTACAACATCTATTTCTGCTTATCACAGCATCAAAACATGTTGCTTCCCCGGCCCTCTCTCTTCAGAGGCTTTATTGCTAAGATTATACCATCTACCTTGTATGCCTCTGATGTCCAAATAAGAAATGTTACCGATACAGAAAAATACAAATGACTCATTTGCAAACCTAGGTAACATAAAGACTACAAAATATCATCACTAGTAAGTGTACCATAAAAAACTACATGCCATTTTAAAATGTAAACATGCATTGCTTCATGTATGAGAGAGGGTGTCACATGTCATTGGGTTCATTTACCAAGTGAAATCCTATACTGCTTCCAAGACATGAGCCCCCTGTGCTCACTGCTCTGTGGGTCTTTTGCAAACAACAGCAACACCAAAAGCAAAGACTTGCAAAGAAGACACAAACATTTACTCTTCGTGATGTTGACACATCGGTTTGCTCATCTGCAGAGAGCCCTTTATGTCTCCAACAGCAGTTGAGGAAAGCAGAAACTTTATTGAAATAAAGTCTGCCTTTATTTAAAGAAACAGTTTCATCACATTATTGTGATGTTAGTAACCTCAGTTAGTGTAAAAGGGAAAAAGCAGGTCTCCTAAGCCATCTATATACTTATTTTAAGTCTACTTTAGAACACAACAACCGTGGCACTGTAAATTCACGTTTTATATTGCTGTTTTCTATCAAATGTATTACAGTTCTACAGAGAAATGAAAAACTTCAACTATTTCTGCCTTTCAGATATCCTTCTATTATTAACGATTATAATCTTACTGCCTACCATCAACATTATTAAAATTCTCAACATTGTTATTGCTATTGTGTGCCATTAAGTTGCTTGCAGCTCACAGTTACTCTATGTACAATAGCTCTGAAGCCTACCCTGTCCTGAGCCAGTTTCACTAATTCCAACAAGCCAATCCCCATTGCCCCAGTTACTGTATCAATCCATATAATCCAGGATGTTCCTCTCCTGAACTGTCCTTCCACCCTTCCACTTATGATGTTATTGAAGGATTGGTCTCTGCTGGCCAAGTATATGAAGTGGAGCTTCAAAATCCTAGCCTCTAAGGAGAAATTTAGATTCACCCTCTCCAGGACAGACTTATTTGTTTTCTTGATGTTCCATGGTATGTTCAAGACTCTTCTCCAGCACAATTTGAAGGCGTCAATTCTTCCTCTGTCATCTTTAGTCATTGTACAGCTCTCTGATGCATAGCTAGTCATGGCAAAGATCATGGACTGGTGTTGGGGAGGAAGGGATGGTCTGTGGCCAGGACAGATCACCTAAGCTCCAGATAAGTGCAAGCTTCCCAACAACTTTTAATACTGGGTATAGAAAGCTCCCCTGTGTTTGGCCATGCCGGCTTGAGAAAGCTCACCACCTGGGAAGATGGCTGCTGCATCTGTTGAGCTGGGAGTAGTCTGCATGAGGCTGACGTTCTCTTAACCAATCCGCATGTCCTACGTCTGTAAGCCTACCCTACCTGGTCTTCCTATTTACATGTTCATACATAAGTGCACTGCAGATCCTAATAAAATTGAGCTGGATTGACTCTCTGATCCTCTCCCAGATTGGTGTATCTCCCTTGTGCTTACCCCCATCAGGGTGTCGCTGTTAAGTTACTGGCAAACTGACAGCAACAAACTGGATTAGGTGCACCTTAGTCTCTACAATGACATCACTGCTTTTCAGCACTCTGAAGAGGTCTCTACCAACAGATTTTCCCAGTGCAATTAATCTTTTTATTTCCTGACTGCTGGTGCCAAGAGTGTTGGTTGTGGAGCTGAGCAAGCTGTAATTTTTGACAACATCAACCTCTTCTCCATCAGTCATGGTGCTGTCAATTGGCCCAGTGGTAAGAATCTTTATTTTCTTGATGTTGAGCTTCAATCCATATTGAAGACTACAGTTCTTGATGTTTTGCAGCAAGTGCTTCAGATCCTCCTCAGTTTCAATAAGCAAGGTTTTGTCATCTGCATAACATAGATTATTGATGAGTCTTCCTCCAATCCTGATGCCACATTCCTCCTGATAAAGCCCTGCTACCTGAATGATCTGTTCTACGTATAAATTGAAAAGGTATGGAAACAGGATGCATTCCTCATACACTCCCTTCCTGATTTTGAACAATGTAGTGTCTCTCTGCTCTATTTTGAAGACTGCTTCCTGGTCCAAGTATATAGGTTTCACATAAGCACAGTCAAGTGTTCTGGGATTCCCATGTTCCTAAAGGTTAGCCACAATTTGTTGTTGTGATCCACACATCATGAATGAAACTCTGCTTTCAGGCTAGGACATTCAGTCCCAAGCCTGTGTCAGAAACTGCGGGGCTCCACACACAGCTGGGGTCTGAGTTTTCACATTTGCCCCTCCTAACCCAGCATCTGAATCCCTGTAGATTTGCAAGGCAGGATCTGAGACCACCTTTGGTCCTCCTCAATTAAAAAAAAAAAGTACTTCTTTACTTCAAGAAATCATTTTTCTTCATCAGAAGAATTAGTGTTCATGTGCAAATGGTAATATGTTTGATTCATAAATTTTCAATTTAAAATTAAAATTTCATACAGATGGGATTCAAGTTAAGGTAAGAGTTTTACCTGAGGAGACAGACTAACTTACGTTGGAAAATTCCAAACCGAAACTAATTAATTCAATAGCATATGAGCTCCTGATGCTGACAATCAACCCTTCTAAGCCACCAGGGTCATTAATTTTTATGTAATGAAGATTTGCTGTTTTTCACTGAAGTTCACAGATTCTGAGAAGAGGTTTCAGATTTTGGAGATGTTGCTGTGGTTGTTCAGTACTGTCTAGCCAACCAGGACTTATAGCAGCCCTTTGAACAAGAGATTTTAACCTTGCCATATCCTGTACCATCCTAACAATCTCTCACATGCTCACATCCATTATTTCAGTCACTCGGTCAATCTATTTTGATGAGGGTCTTCCTCTCTTTCTCTGAACCTCCATATTTCCCAGCCTGATGTCTTTTTCTAAGAACTGGCCTTTGGAATAAATAGCCAGCACAAATGTCCTTCTCCAGAGAATGCATTCTTTTTAATGTTTTGGAAATCTTTACAGAGTTATCAAGGTGACAGGATAATACAATAGGACTTTTTGTAAGCTGGCTAAAGGTCCACTGCCTAGGATGAAGGCCATTGTCCAGACAGCTCAAAAGGAGTGCTAGATCGTGCTGCAGGTGTGAAATGATGATGCTAAGAATGAAATAGTGTGTGTGTTCATTTGGCCTACTGGGTGAAGAGTTATGCTGCCAACCCAAAGGCAGGCAGTTCGAATACACTAGCTATTCCATGGGAAAAAAGATGGGTGATCTCCTCCCATGATGTTTATAGCCTCTGAAAATCTAATGGAGCATCAGCCATGATGAGTAGGTTCTGACTCCTGTGCACTTAAAATCAGTGCTCATTCAATTTACATTTTGAAAAGGCACTTGTAAGAGGCCAAAGAATGTAACCATGTTTGGTTGGGATGTTTGTGAAGATCCTTAAGAGTGCTATAGCATTTTTTCCAAAGACCTCTCACTTTTAACTGGGTAGATGAAGTTTTAAAAGGGTGTGGGAAGAAGTTGTCTTGTAATGAGAGGTGATAGAATTAGGAGGTTTATTTGACATTTCTTTAAAAGTATGTAAATAGCTGATCTACCTAAGACAGTTTTAGGGTCCCCAAATCCACTATCATCGAGTCAATTTGGTTCATACTGACCCTGTAAGACCAGCAGGGTGGGCCCACCTTGTAGAATTTCAAAGGCTGTGAATCATTGTGGAAGTAGACTGCCACACCCTTCTTTCTCAGGCTGTCTGATGGGTTCGAACTGCCTACTTTTTGGATAGAAGCTGAGCATTTTAACCATTGCACCATATGAACAAGTTCAGCATGTTGCACATCTTGCATTCTGCTCTTTAAATGTAATTGTTGCACAAAGTAACATTTTGTAAAGTCAATAAACCTGCTCCTTAAACAAACCGCTTAGCTTAACTAATGCCTGTGCATTAACCTGTCTCAACAATTAACCTTCTCCATTAAGAAATGGAAAAGCCTTATTATAGTTGATGAAAATTACTATTCTGGAAAGATGACAACTTTTGCTTGCATTGTATCTTATGTATGTTTTTTCTTCAATGACTACTGAGTATAACAAAACACTCAGCTTTGAGAATGTACCTGATCAGAGCCCCATGATAAACTTCCATTCCATTCTAGCCTGCTACCTATGGGTCATGAATATATCAAAGTATAAAATGACTTTAACTTTGAGTACAGCAAGGGCACAGAGAATAAGAATCATCCCACTGTCCACGCAAACATATTGAGTGCCAAAGGTCTGTGTTGACTTATGGCCATGGCTTTTATATCTAAGAGGACCATTAACATAATTGGCTTTTGGATCAGATGGAGGCCATTAGCCTTAAATTCTTTGCTGAGGACTAAAATGTCTAACTAATATCCCTTTTATTCTACATTATCTTCTACTTGCACACATAAATTATCTTCCTGTCTCTCAGACATTTAAAAAAAATCACCGTTATCCACATGGAACCTCTGTGTGGAGATTCTGTCCATGCCTGCTGAACCATAAAAGAGAAACTGATTTCCTCTTGAAACATTGTTTTTCCTATACACCAAAGAACAATGGAGTAGCCTCAGTTGTTGAAAGGAGAGCTGTTTCCCAATCTTGTTACCAGTTGGAGGTTACAGTTTCTTTACATCGGTAACTCTAGATTCCTGTCAGCACAGCTGGGGATCACTGATTAGCCCAGCTATTACCATCTACATAGTCAATTATCCATCCACCGGGACCAGGTGAGGAATCACCACAGTGAACACTGGGTTTAGACCACACCCGGACAGGAAGGCTTGCCATCTGCTTGTGGACACCATACCTGGACTGAGAGTAAACACCCCAGCCCAAGACTTTCAGCATCAAAGCTGCCTGCCCCTCCCTAAGTGAGAATTCTTCACCACAGGTGCTTAGATCTAACCCAACCATCCATATTCATACCCGTTTATTTTCAAAATAGTCATGTACTTAGAGACAACAGGATTTTATATGTTTGCCACAATAAATTATAACTATGAAAAAGAAAAGGGCTTCAATTGATGGGAAACTGCTTTAGATGCAAATTCAGCCGCTTGGGTAGTCTGCCATCTGCTGCCCGCGAGTGGAACGTTCAAATTCCTGTGCACTCTCATTATCAGTTTCTTTTGACTTTAAAAATTTTTTAGAAAACAAAACGTGTATAAATAATTTTATGAAGCACAATGTGAATGAAAGATGATGTGAAACACAGTGTATATTAATTTTGTATGTAAACAAATGTAAAAGGGGGGAGAATTCAGACTTCATTTTTACAGTACATTATTAGAATCAGATGTTTCTTAAATGCTTTAGTTTAGAAAAAAGCATATTTACAGAAAAGCTGCAAACATAATTCAAAGAGTGTCAATATAACCATACTCAAATTCCTCTATGATTACTATCTACACTAGTGTGGTACATACGTTTCCTCAAATGAACAAATACTCTATTGTTCATTAAAGTAGAAATAGGTCTTAGAAACAGTGAAATCTGCCAACTCAGGTTTATTCCTTAAGTAAATTTGCTGTACCAACCACAGTAGAATTATGAGAAACATTGCTTTTGAGTTGAAACCAAAGGGTCATAGTTGCCCCTTCATTGTTGAGGCTGTAAATTGCACAGAAGGAGATTACCCTCGGGGTAGCCAGTGGATTTGAACTACCAATGAGGTGCCAGTTGTGGGTTAGCAGTGCAGCCCTATACTGATTCTGCTACGGGGGCTCTCCTATGGATACTGACAGTAGCTAACATATGCCCAACACTTAGCATTTTACCTAGATTTGCTCATACAATTCTCAAAACTGCTTACTAAATATTTTTTTATCTTATTGTCTTAATGTTTCTAAACAGAAAGAGAAAAGAAAAATCCCACAAACTCAGAGTGATGCTGGCCCTAATACCAGGAGTTATGTGACCATAGGTATGTTTTTCAACCTATTCTATGTTTATGCCAGGACTTTAATCAACTAATATGTGGGATATATCTGTAAGAGTCTTTAGTATATATTATACACTATATTATCCCTATGTCTATCAGGGACCAGGGACTAGCCCTTAAATTATTGCAAAAGATCGAAGAGATTTGTTTAAATGCTTTCTCCTTTCTCTAAGTCATTTTTTCCTATGGCTACGTGCCCAAAGTATATGAGACTGAGCCTCAAAATCTTTCTCTCTAGGGAGTAGCCTGGTTTCATCCTCTCCAGGATAGACTTGTTTGTTTTCCTGCAGTCCACAGTATGTTCAACGCTCTTCTTCAGCACCACAACTCAAAGGCATTGATCCTTCTTTTAACATCCATAGCTATTGCCCAGCTCTCAGGTGGATAGCAAGTAAAGGTGAAGAGGATGGCCTGGGTCAGGTGCACCTTAGTATCCAGACTGCCATCACTGCTCTTCAATACTCTAGAGAAGTACTTGAGAGAAGACTTTTCCAATGCAATTCATCTTTTTATTTCCTGATTGCTAGTGCCAACAGTGTTGATTGTGGAACCAAGTAAGCTGAAGTTTATCAATAACCTCAATTTCTTCTCCATCTTTCATGAAGCCACTAATTAGCCCACTGGTGAGGATCTTTGCTTTCTTGATGTTGAGCTCCAGTCTATATAGAAGACTACAATCCTTGACCTTCTGCAGTAAACACCTAATGTCCTCCTCACATTTAGCAAGTAAAGTTGTGTCATCTGCATAATATAGGTTGTTGATGAGTCTTTCTCCAATCCTGACGTCACATTCCTCCTCATAGAGCACAGCCTCCTGAATGATCTGTTTTGCATACAGATTGAAAAAGTATGGAGATAAGATGCATCCCTGATGTACACCTAGCATCTGTGGTTAGAAAGTATGGACTTGGTAATAGAAATGATGCTGGGGACAGAATGATAGAATTCTATGCAATCAATGACCTGTTCATGGCAAACAGATTTTATAAGAAATGTGTATGGTGACTATACACATGGTCTCCACAGGAATCAGATTGAAAAAAAATCATTGGAGAAGCTCAATATCAGTTGTGAAACTAGGCCAGGTGTTGATTGGGAATGGACCATCAACTACTCATACCTAAGTTCAAACTGAAGAAAATAAAATCAAATCCATAAGAAACAAAGTTTGACCTCGAGTCTATTCTACCAGAATTCTATACCATTTATCTTTTTTCACACTCAGAACCTTTGGAAGTCTGCTCTATTTGCACATTGTATTTATTTGTCTTCTTGTTTTCTCCTACAGGAACAAACTTCCATCATTTTGGGATGAATATGTCTGAATCCACCAGTAGTTTTGGAGAGAAAGATGGACAGGGTTGTTTTTTTCACCCCCCCATGTAATTTATAGTTTCTGAAAACTCACTAAAAAGTCAGCTCTAAGAGGATTCCAACTCCATGACAAAAAGAGAGACATGGTCTCTAAGACTCTAATACGGTACGTTCACCCTTTCTCTTACCATCCAAGAAACTGTGGTCTTGCTCCGAGTTAGCACCTGTTGAGGCATGAATACAGAAAGGTCGTGTCTCAGCATGCCTACAACACATGTGCACCAACAGGTAGAAAAGTCTGAAACAAACAGGAAGGCATTCAAGGATATAGACTGACACAATGACTGTAAGAATGGGCTTAGCCATGGCAGTGCGGTGGAGAGGGTGAGGATGACCCAGGAGGGAGCACGGTTCCAATCCAGTGTTCATGGGGTTGGTATAAGTCACAGTGAACAACTTTAGAACTGCTAAATGCTGAAACCCCAGTACTCACACAGCCTTCATTATCCTCACGTACTTCTGAAATCACTTCACTCTTTATAACAAAACTCTTTCTCCTATATAGTTGGTTTGGGCTTGATTGTGTTCCATTTTCCTTAAAAACAAACCAATAAACTTTTGACTAAATAGCTGTGAGTTCCAGAACTATGTGCCATGGAATATTCTGAGGCTGAGATCTTTGTATTTAATAAGATTATCAGGACTTTCTTCAGAGGCACTTACAAAGTGGAATTGAAGCCCCAGAAGTTTTTACTTTATAAATATATGCTTAACTACTTATGGCACCAAGGAACTAATGAACTCTTTCCTTGTCTTGTAGTCAGTCAGAATTTGTGCACTATTTCTTCTCAGATGTGTGTGTGTGTGTGTGTGTGTATACACACGCACACATACATATTGTTGTTGTTGTGTACAGTCAAGTCAGAACCAACCCATAGCTTACCCTCTAGTAGGTTTTTAGGTAGTAAATTGCATACAAGGAGATCATCCATTCTTCTCCTGCAGAGCAGCTGGTGGATTTGAACCATGTGCCTTCTGAGCTCTCTTCTCCTATGTGTGTATGTGTGTGTACATACACACACCCCAGAGCTTTGGTGGTCTAGTGGTAAGAAGCTGCACCACACTTCCAAAAGGCACATGGTTAGAATCCATCACTGCTCTACTGGAGAAGGAGGGGGAATCCCCTCCCATGTAATCTACTGTCTTTAAAAAATCACTGCAGGATAAGCTATGAGTCGGAAAACAAACCTTCAATTATTATTATTATTTATTTCTCTCAATACACATTCATTCAATTTTACCTACCACAGAAGCTAGTGTGTAATAGGAAAAAGGGGAAAAAATCTGCATCAGAGGGAATCTATATTCTTTCTTCTTGCCATTTACTTCACTGTGCTGGCTTTTACTAATTTCACTATTTATTCTATTTCAAAGCTCATTATCTGCCCATCCAAGTGGCAAAGAAATTAACTGTATTTGACTTTATTTTAAATGAAAACTGAAAAAAAATCAAGATTTATTTTCTAATGAAAAGAAATTTTCAGTACACTGATATACAACTTGCCAAGTGGTCATAAGAACTATAATAAATAACAAAGCCAAGTGAGGGTTATGATATGATAGGAGAGCACCCTAACTTATATAAGGTGATCAGAGTGGCCTTATGGTAAATGTGGACTTTTGATCAAGACAATAATGAGAGCTGTCTGAGGATATCAGTCACAGGACGTCCGCACAGTTCTCTGGGATATTGGTCATTGAGCACATTCACTCTCCCTCCCAGAATTTCCTAGTCAATTTGATCCTATGCCATCCAGTCCAAGTCACCAGCTTAGTCATGAATTAAATGGTGTCTGTCTTAATCTAAAGTACAGATGTAGTGGCATACATATGACCTGTATATATCAGTTCTCCAGGTAGACACTGACCCATGGCTTTAGCCTTCAATTTTGAGTCTACTTAATAGTATCATAAGTCACCATTTTTTGGTCTATAATAATGCAATGAGTACACGTTCTACAATAATGGTCTTACAAAGGATTTGTCCTTATGGGACTGAGTTCACTTAACATAATGCTCTTCAGTCCCTCCCAAGATAGGTAGTACTAAGATTCAAGGCAGGGAGGGGGGAGGTTGGATGGGGGATGGGGGCTTAATCATAGTGTTGCATGGTTTTGATGGGTAGAGGGATGGATAAAGGGAAGAGGAAAGATCTATTGTGAAAAACAATGTATACGAATTATGCAAATAAATCAATATAAAATAAAAGTTTTCTAAAAAAAAATTGGTATATTTACTACAGGTACAAGTTTTCAAGGTCAACTCAAAATAATTTAAACTATTTTTTCCTCTTCTCGACTTAAAAAAAATAATGTAATGAGTATATGTAAATACTTGGCTGAATTAAATTCGTATTTTTACTGCCATATTTCTGTTAGTCTAGTAAATGAGAACAGGGAACTCCTTCAACTGTCTTCAAATACGTTCTTGGTTTGTTGTTGGGGGTTTTTGTTGTTGTTGTTGTTGTTTTAATGGGTTTATACTATGTCATCTCAACAGACAGAACTCAGACCAGGATGAATATTTTAATAAAGCCATCTGAAAATGTAGACTGACCTGAGAGATCCCTCTCCACTGCAGAAGCATATTCAAATGTTGACTGGGGAGCACAAAGAAAGGAAGGCACAGATGCCATCTAGGTTGGAGGTGATGGTCAAACTAGAGGACCTTTAATATCCCTGAAAGTTTACGTTTGCTTCCAAAGTATTCTCTCATGCAGACAATCCTCTAACTCAGAGCAGCTTTTCTTCATAATTTAAACCAGAAAATGTTCACCAAGCATAAACATAAGACAGGAATTATATATTTAAATTCAAATAGAGTGGTAAGAAACTGTGTGGTAATCTTTGAAGGCACATGGTTTGAATCCATCAGCTGCTTTGCAGGAGAGAAATGGGCAATCTCCTCTTGTGCGATTCACTGCTTCTGAAAACCCACTCGAGGGTCAGCTGTGGGTTGGTTCCAACTCAGTGGTACTCAACAATAAGAATACAATGATACACTCAATAACATTAGATACATGATAGTTATAACAGTTACTAATATATTTCTGTTCTATGAAAATAAAACACACTGGACACTTCCTAAAGAAAAACAACAGCTTAGTCACATTCATTAGGATCACCTACTTTTTTGACATATGGCTACAATTTATCTTTCACTTACTGTTTATACAGTTACTCTTGCATAAAAATTAATAATAATAATAATGATGATGTACTGACTTAACAATCTCACTGATTTCACAAGCAAGCAAGATTTTACTGAAGATTATCCAAAAATGACTGGAACAGCACATCAGCAGAGAACTACCAGAAGTCCAGGCTGGGTTTAGAAGGGGTCGTGGTACTAGAGATAT
>NW_006399815.1:11449890-11451076 GCF_000299155.1 Elephantulus edwardii
AGTGTCTCTCTGGAGACTAAGGTGCGCTTGATACAGGCAATGGTCTTTGCAATCACTTGTTATGCATCAGAGAGTTGGACAATGACTAGGGAGGATAGAAGGACAATTGATGCCTTTGAGGTGTGGTGCTGGAGAAGAGTATTGAATGTACCATGGACTGCCAAGAAAACAAACAGATTCATCCTGGAGACTGTTAAATCAGGCTACTCCCTGGAGGCAAGGATTCTGGGGCTTCATCTGACATACTTTGGACATGTTGTAAGGTGAGACAGGTCCTTGGAGAGGGACATCATGCTTGATAGGGTGGAGGGACAGCGCAGGAGGGGAAGACCCTCTACGAGGTGGATTGATTCAGTGACTAGAGTAATCGGGATGGGTGTGTCAGAGGCAATGCAATTGGCACAGAATACAGCAGGATTTAGGGCTGTTATACATAAGGTCGCTATGAATCCCAAACAACTTGACGGCACATAACAACAATATATATTTTTAAAAAGATACTGCATAGCAGTATATTGCACAAAAGATAAATGACTAAATGAGTCCATGCTCTATCTAACTATATATGTATGTGCACACAATGTTTTTTACTTTTAAGTTTTAAAGTTTCATGAAAGGAATCAGTAATATTAAAGAATAAGAAAACATATTGGCTTTTTCCTTGATTTTTCTTACTCAATATGCAAACAAAACAACGTTGTTGTTGTTGTTGTTGTTGTTGTTGTATGCCGTCGAGTCTCTTGCGACTCATAGCGACCCTATGTACAACAGCCCTAAACTTTGCTCTGTCCTGTGCCAATCGCACTGTGTCTGACACTCCCATTCTGATTTTCCCAGCACTGAATCAATCCACCTCATAGAGGGCCTTCCCCTCCTGCACTGTCCCTCCACCCTCCCAAGCATGGTATCCTTCTCCAAGGACCGGTCTCTCCTTACAACATGCCCAAAATATGTTATACAGAGCGTCAGAATCCTTGCCACCAAGATGCCACCCAGTTTAACCCTTTCCAGGATGAATCTGTTTGTTTTCCTGGCAGTGCATGGTACCCTCAATACTCTTCTCCAGCACCACAGCTCAAAGGCATCAATTCTCCTTCTATCCTCTTTGGCCATTGCCCAACTCTGATGCATAACAAGTGATTGCAAAGACCATGGCCTGTATCAGACGCACGTTAGTCTCCAGATA
>NW_006399815.1:11451176-11462071 GCF_000299155.1 Elephantulus edwardii
GCACAGGACAGAGCAGAGTTTAGGGCTGTTGTACATAGAATCGCTATGATTTTGACGGCACATAAAAACAGCAACAACAACAACAACAACTGACTTTAAAATTATATAACATTGATTGAAATGAATAAAATACCATGACTTAATACATTAAGAAGCCAAAGTTTTTTGGATGACAAAGTCAAAGAAATGCAAAACTCTGTATTTCTGTAGGTGCTGATCCATCTTGCCTTTACGGACTCACACTTTAGGTCCTGATGCATTAAGAAAAATGATGAATGCTAACGAGATGACATTGAGGTTTAATTGCTGAACTAGGTCTGGCATCTGCAGTAATAATGGTAAAAGACAGATGGCATTCATTTGATGGTTTTCTACTGATATAACACATGTCAAAATCAACCATTATTTCTACTGGTAGAACTGACTTATGGTTTATGTACAAAAATCTATATGATTTTATATTCTTTTTTAGACATTCTAAAAGCTCATAAAGTTGCTGCTTCTAGATAAATACACTTTTGCTTCAATGACAAACTTCATATATTGATTTCTTTAACTCACTATTAGTTAAATTTTGTATAAATACACCCTGAAATGAGGCCTACAAAAATTTAAGCCAGATGTCCAGTAAGTGAGGCTTTCAGGCATTACCATGTCAAGAGTTTCCACTGGTTGCAGAAGTTCAAGTCTTCCTACGTGTTTCGATAGTCGCTGTTATTGTGTTCCATCAAATCAGAGCTGACTCCCTGGCACGTTTTCAGAGGCAATTAATTGCAAGAGAGGAGATTGCTCATCCTCCTCCCCTGGAGCAGCTGGTGGGGTTCAAACCACATGTCTTTGGGATTGCAGCACAGGATCTTGCCTCTAGGTCACCTGAGCGCCCTGTGTTTGGATTAGGTGGAATTTAATGTGACTTCTGGAAATTCAGATTAAAATTCAACACGATCTATTTTATTGTCATCCCACATCTGTGCCAATTTTATGGACTCTTCCCATGACTCATTTACATGCTTGTAGACATAAGTAAACAAAGGAGAATTTTTAAAAAGTATTTCCTAAGTAAATCTGTTCTAATATCATTAGAATCTTCACCCAAGCATGGTAAACCTTGTTTTATTGTCAAGTGCTTTCCAGTCAACTACGATTCATAGCAGCCCTATGAGGAACCAGTCAGAACTTTGCCCCATCCTGTGCCATGGTCGTTAGCACTCAAGTCCACTGGTGCAGTCCCTCTGTCAAGCCACCTTGTTGTAAGGCTTCCTCTCTTTTGTTGACACTCTACCTTATCCAACTTTGAAAATGCGCTAACACTGGGGTGCTCACACCACTTGGAAGGGCTGTAGAAAATTTATTGTACGAGAATATATTTGGTTGGGCAATTAGATCTATGACCCTTTAAGACAGTTTTAAGTAGTTGTAAAGATTTAATACTCATTTTATATCATGAACAGGCCATTATAGTTATGATGCTTTAAAATGAATATGTCATGCAGGTCACTCTTGCAATCAATACATCCTCACTGCCACAGAGTTAATTCTGACTAATGGTGACCATATAAGACAGGGCAGAACTGTCCCATGAGAATTACAAGGCTGAAAATCTTTACAGAATTGGACGCCCACACCTCTCTCCTGTGAAGTGGCCAGCAGGTTCAAACTGCCAATCTTTTGTTTGGCAGCTAAGCATCTTAACAACCACATCACCAAAGTCCCTTGATCAAGACATATGATCTATCAATTGCATTTTTGGAATACTTATCAGAAGATCCATATCTACAAATACCTGATTAGGCCAAAAATGTTTGTAGTTAAACATTTGATGATTTAGACTTTTTTAAATTAAAAAAAAAAACAACACAAAAACCCTTGAATTTAAAACTACTAAAAGAGGTTTTCATCCTTCATTTGGATTCAGAAGAGAAAAATGATTCCTTGAGTGGAAATAAACTAATCCTTTGATTTTTTCCATTTCTATGAATTAAGAAATACCTTGTAAATGTTATAAAATTATCACTTTGTTCTTATTATTCTTACTATTTTTATCTATTTTGGTATTCTTTTTATTGTTAAAATATTATCAATATTTGCTAGTGTCAAGGTTATTTTTGAGAATTTTTTCTATAAGAGACACTTGTATATATACAGATAATGTTTCAAAACCATTTGGTTCTTGGACTGTTTAGAAATATAAAGATCTTTTGGAAGATCAAAATAATGAAGCAAGCCTGGGCAGCGTGTTTTTTTACTTCCATATTTCAGATATTCCCTAATGATAACCACAAGGTTCTCTGAGGGGCATGTATTTGTTTTCATGTACAATTGTAATAGAATGGAAGAAAGCTTTGGCTTACCAACATGCTGCATTTCTAATAATTCTTACCCTCCACTTGCAAATGTGAATTGTCACCCCTGATTTATGTTCATTAATCAAAATGGCAAAGGCATGTGGAGTGCAGAATCAGGGTTCAGGCTGTTGTCTGCAAATGTGATCAATCATCACTGATTGGCATTCTGAGTTAAACTATACAAGAATGTGGAAAAACAGATGCTTGCTGGGAACAAGGGAAAAGAAGTTAAGGCCAAGAGGCTAGCACTTTAATTGGAAAGATGTAAAATGTTCAAAACATTCAAACACAATAGGTTAAAAATTCTATGTCTGAAAAGAAAAGAAAATTATTATGCAAAAGTGTAAGAGTGACTTTCAAATTTTCATTTTTTTACCACTTTTATCTAAAAATACCTTTAAAAGATTGCCAGGGATACTTTAGAAATGCTAGCTACAGCTGCGATTTAATAAGGCCAGGAAAATAGGCCTTGACCTATATTTTTCAAACCTGAGGGAAAGTAGCTAAGTATAATGAATATCAGATATTCATAAACCAGTAAACTTGGGAGATAGTTAACGTATCCATTCTCTACTTTCTGCTTTGTTTTGGGGATGTATTTTTAAATTACTTTTAAAAATGTCTGCATATATTCACTAAGAAAAAATGAGCTGTATAATTTTAGTCTGATGAGATTAGAATATTTTACACCAGGAGGTATAAACAATATAAACACAAAAATAAAAAGACACAAAAAACACAAGTCTACAATTTACAAAGAATAAATTTTAACCTTAGAAAAGTATATGTGATTCCATAAAGTCTTAGAATTTCAGACTTCAAAAATTAAAATAATAATTTATGCTTGTAATAATGCAGAAGGTTTTGATTTTTTATTAATAAATTATGAAGTAAAATCTTATTTTTAAATGCAAGGGTTTTGTTAACCATAAAGACAGATTTATGATTTCCTACTGCATGTTGTCGTGGTGGTGGTGGTTATTATTGGTCGTCGAGTCAAGCATGACTCATAGCGACTCTATGAACAAAAGGCCTGAAGCCTTTCTATAATTATCGTCATTTCTCCAAGTTCATAGAATTCCCAGAGGTATGTGGAAGTGGATGCCACTCCTGCTTCCAAACTTGTCTTAAACTGGGAGCTCCACCAAACACTGTCCATTTTGGGCAGCTATTATGGCATTTGACCCCCCAAATGGCATAAGGTTTCAGCATCACAAACCCAAATTACCTTAGTGCAGGAAATTGACAGAGGATTGCTGCACAATTTACAAGAATGTCCCCCCAAGAATAACACTAGATCCTCAGGAACAACCAAGTTTTAAATATAAGGGGGAGATATATATATTATACATACACACACACACACACACACAAAAGGCCCGAAGCCTTTCTGTAACTATTGTCATTTCTCCAAGTTCATAGAGTTTCCAGAGGTATGTGGTTTAAAAATAGGGTGCCACTTCTGCTTCCAAACCTTAATCCATCTTGGAGCTCCACAAGTATTTATTAGATGCTCTTATTATACAGTATTCATACAGTAATATATTGAGATTGACGCACTGAATTAAAAAAAAGAATTTTGCATCGAATCTGTATCATTTCCCCATGTACACATATACTGTGGCATAAGGATATAAAAATACCAAAAATTAGTTAACAGAGTTTATTTGTACATGGATATACTAAATTTGTATTGAAGAATTCTTCAGATGTATTGACAAGATGAGATGAACATAAAATATTACATTCTCATATCATTGTTGAAAACAAGAAAATTTTTTTAGAAAGCCAAAAATTCTAGAATACAATTTCTTTTAATACACTTTTTAAAGATAAACCTTTGTGTAAGGAAGACATTTAACTTGAGAGTGTATTTGAGTGCGTGTATGTGTGTGTGACTCAGTTCTCCTTATCATTAAGATAGAAATTTACATTATCTCTAATAATTTCTTTCAGCCACAAATCTTTTTGATTCTAAGTAGTTATTAAGGGCTTTTGTTATAACTAGGCTATCTAATTCCACATAGACAAATAGTTATAATTTAAAAATGAACCTAAATTAAAACAAAGTTAATTGAGCAATAGACTTCTTTTTTTTTTTTTTTGAGCAATAGACTTCTATAAGCTCGCTTAATTTTAACAATACTGAAGATAGAACTCACTCTTAGCTCCTAAACTTCTTTATTGTTTCAAATCTTAGTTTCCTATCATTTGTTTTATTTAAAGTTTGCTTTGGATCGATCTTTGGAAAACCTCAGAGGGATATGTGGGGGGTGGGGGCACAATACCAAAAAGGCTGAGCAAGAAGCTCCTGGTTATTGGGGGAGAGGGGGAATCTTAAAATATAACGCAATAGGCCCCCAACCAAAAGCTGCTGGTATATTTGAACAGCTAGAGGGTCACCATCTTCGGTTTAGTAGCACAATTCCCTACCCACTAGGCCACCAGAGCTCCCTGAGAAGGAGAGAGAGAGAAACTCAGGTTTATTGTGACATAAACATGCACAAACAGACACTGACTATGCATGATGGCTTTCTGCTTTATGATATTAAGGCTCTCAAATAGCAGAAATAAATTGAAAGCAGAGTTTTTCAAAAGGGATCTATTTTGAATAATTGGTTTAATTTAGATCAGAGGTGTTTTCTTTTTTTCTTCTCTTGTAAAAAGGATTTTCATAAAACCAATCAGTCTTCTGTAATTGGGAATGCATCAGAAACTGTGTAATGCACACTTCTGTAACAAGGTTCTGCTGGAATCAATTATGTAGGGTTTCAAGAAGCTATCTGTTTCCTGTATGATGCATACCATCCGGTTCAAATAGTATCAACATTAATAAGCTGCTCTTAAGTTTCTGTATAGCTCTCTCTGGGGAGAATTTGTTATTGTCAGTAAGCTGTCAAATGCTTATAGTATGATTAATGAATCATATTTAGAAGATTGACAGTGGAAGTCTATTTTATAGAACATGTCAATCATTTTTATAGTTGCTTTCCATTTTCATGGACACTGGCAATACTGTTCTTAGCTTTAGAACCATTATAACCTCAACTGTTTGCTCTAGGCCACTAGCTACCCAGAGATCTCAAAATTTTATTCCATTTCTTTCCACGTTGCCCTAGGTAAAACCAAATATCCTTGTTCGCTCTCCATGCTCAAGGCACCAGCTAGATAATACAAGTCAAGTGAAAAATTACTGATTTTGGGTTACTATACAGTTCTGTATTATCCAGTTGATAATTTATAAGGTGCAGTACAAAGTAAAATATCTTCGCTGCAATCACAGACTGCTTCATTTTTTTTTAATTTCCAAGGATTCTTTCCCATGTTCCTCTTAACTGTTCTCACTCATTCAATCTAACTTCTTCAAACAAAAGGTGGTCCATTAAAAATAATTTGAATATGTAAAAAGGTATATCATAAACCTTCTCGCTTACTCTAAAATTATTCACCTGTTGCTGGGGATAATCTTGTGTTCAAGGGCAAAATGCAATGTGATCTCCTAATCTGTTGGCTATCTTAAAGTTTCTAATAAGCTACTAACTTTTCAGAAAAAAAAAGTATTTTAAATTCAAAATGCTTAAAGTACAAAAATTAGAATAGGGACCTAGCACTTCTAAAGGACATTATTTTCACTTTTATCTTTTGTAGCTGTACTAATGACCTAAAAGAAGAAATGAAGGTATATGACATCTTTGTGCATCTGTTAGTTCCAGTGAATCTACATAAATGTGAAAGCATGAAATAATAAAATATGACCCATGGGTCATATGAGGCAATACAATGTGGAACGAGTATGGTATTTTTTGTGAGATTTGGAGTCACTATGACTCTGATGGCCTACTGTGCAGGGTGTTACGCTATTAATCTAACAGTACATGGTCCAAATCCATCAGCTAATCTGCATAAGATGGGCCTTCTCCTCTAAAAACTTGCTAGAGGGTCACCTATGAATTGATTTGACAGCGATGAGCTAAGGTTTGGTAGCGCATGTTTGGAATCTGAAATCAAACATTTCATGAGCAAATCACACGCCCCCCTGTAAATACAGATAGCTAATTGTCTAATTGTATGACTAGAATGAAGGGCAGAGAGACTAATTGTGTGGTCCATGTGTGATAGTAAAAACTCAAACATCAAACCCACTGCTTTTGCCACTGAGTTTCCAGGACCATAGATCTTAAAGAAAAGAGCCTGCTTAAATCTGCTTCCCGTGGTACAGCCAGTGGATTCAAAGTGTCAGCCTCTCACTTAGCAACCCAACATTTAACCTACTACTCCACAAAGGCTCTTCATGAACACACAGAATCAGAATTTGCCAATTTAATACAGAGGATAATAGGATCATTATTTCAGATTTCACAATTAATTTTAACCGAATTGACACATAATTTGGGAGGATAAAATTCAATCATGCTAAAGGGGCTAGAAGAGACATGGTGTTGTTTGTTTTTTGTGGTTTTGGGGGGTCCTCCGTCCCTGGATCATAAGTTTGCAGTCTTAACTGTGGTAAATTCAGATATAGCAAAGTGACTTACGGGGATATGTGATATTTTGGGCCTTGAAACTTGCAGGAAACACAGGCCATTCTTCATTCTGGGTTATTTCCAGGTGGCCACAGAACAAGTGTAGGCAAAGGATCCATCAACATGGATAGAGTCAACAAGTGAGCCACACAAAATGCTCTATTTTCTTAAGTGTCTCTTCCGGAGTTGAGCACCTGACCTGGATCAAACAGTAGCCAGAAATCCTACTTCCTGCTTTGTAGTTACTTCCCACTGACCTCTATTAAAAATATGAATTACAGTCTAGCTAATGATTTCCATTTAGTTGTACTTGGGAAATGAAAGTCTCAGTTCCATTTAATAGCTAGCCTAAAAGTAAAAAAAGGAATTGTTGTATTGACTTAAAAGAATTTAAATTAGCCTAAACACGTTTCTATATGGGCTTACAATTTTAAAAAATCTTTCATTGAAGAATTTTTTTTCAGCAAGAATTTTTTATAGCAAGAAGGTTCATCACATTTTTTAATTTTATTAATTAAAAATATTTTGTGTTTATTTTTATTGTTATCTGCTTCTCATGGCAGGCACCTCACTCTGCTTTTCAACTCATAGTAGTGGAATCCTTTATAGTAACATTAATTTAAAACATCAATCAAATCAAGTAAACCATAGTATAAGTGGTACATGGATACAGCCAAGAGAAAAGTCTGAAGGGTGCTGGTCTACTCGAAGTTACCACTCTTTTAATCACAGGCATTCAGTCCCTTGTCAACCTAAGAGAACATTACTTTATGTCAGATATTTGTCGTTGGTCCACGTAGCAACTACTTCTATGCAAAAAACTGGCTGAAGCTAACTCACTGAACGTATAGCAAGAAGTACTGAGCTCTGGCAGCATGGTCAGTACAGAGGCCTGCTGGTAGCCCAAAGGCCACGCCTCTCTGGTTTACATCCCTCAGCCACTCTGTGGGATAAAAGAGAAACAATCTCATTCCCAAGTGCTGTACAGCCTTAGAAACCCAAGGGTGAGCTCTGTGATTTTACAGTAATGCTCTTCAACAATCAAGAAGCTGACATAGAATCAGGCAACAGTATTATGTGTTATGTGATAAAGCCACTAAGAGTCAGAATTGCTAGTGACAAACACACTCATTCACATTCTGACACATAATTATGTAAGGCTCAGGTTTCCAGGACTGTAAATTGTAATGAACAGACTGCCCATCTTTCATGCTAGGAGTTGCTGGTAGATCCAAACCACTCAGGACCTGCAGCCTTTGTGTTAGCATCACAACGTGCTGCAGAGCACATTATCAGAGCTTCCCTATCAATACAGCTCTTCAATGCCTCATATTTTCCTTGAATATTCACTGTCCTTTTCTTACAATTGACAAGATTTAGGGTAGGATTTAGAATAAGTTCCTGATATGCTTCTCATGTGCTGCTGTTGTGTGTTGTCAAGTCAGAATCAACTCATAACTGACCCTCCAGTGAGTTGTCAAAGGTAGTAGTTTGCACCCAAGTAGAGCGCCCAATCCTTCCACCACAGAGCAATTTGTGGATTCAAACCTCATGACTTTGGGATGGCAGGACAGCTTCTTATCACTAGGCCCCAAGAGCTCCCTGTGCAGCTGAAGTAACATATAACAAAACAAAACAACAAAGAAGGCAAACACATTGCCAGCACCTGGATTCTAATTCACAGACTCAGAGATTCTACAGTTTCCAGGGTTATAAACAGAAACAGGTTGCATTATCTTTCTCCTGCAAAGAAGCTGACAGGTTCAAACTTAACAGATTTAGCAATCAAAAATGTAAACTTTGCACTGTTTAGGCAAAGTTCTACTTCTGCCACTTGAAGCTGGAAACAGCAATCTTGGAAAAAGGGCTTGGAGTGGAGAACACGGAAGCTTCATTTTATATGGCTACAGAGGTCATGGAGATATACACTTGGCAAATCTATTTCCTCATTTTGGAGGCAGCAGGGGTTTATATAAAGAAGTGATAGGACAGCAGAAGGTGATCTGGTGGCCTATCGGCAAGAAGCTACACTGCAATTCTGAAGGCACACAGTTCTAATCCATCAGATGTTCTCCAAGAGAAGAAAGGTCAACCTCCTCTTGTGCTATTTTACTGCCTCTGAAAATCCCCCAGAGGGTCAGTTATGGGTTGGGTCGGTTCAGACTTGGCAGTACACAACAACAACAAAGACAACACAATATGGGGAGTTTTTACATTATCTTCTGTGGTCCAGGTGTTTGGTTATTGGCCATGTTTAGATTAATTTGTCTGGTTATAACAATATTCCAGAGACAGGTGGTGTTAGTCACATATTATGGTGAAGGGGGTGTAACTCCTTGACTTAGATCTGATAAGAAAATGCATAAAAAGAGTTTGGTTTGATAATTCTGCTAGAGAAAATACTGCCAAGATAGTTTAAAAAAAAAAAAAAAGAAGAAGAAGGAACAGTTATTCTATCCATCCAGCCCTTTCACCTCAGGAATCATCAGATGTTAACTTTCTATTACTTGATTGTTGGATGTAGTGCCACCAAGAAGGACACAGTCATTATCCTGTGATTTAAGCAAAACAAAGTTTTATTTATTAAATTACCGAGCTGATTACATGAGTTAAGGATGCATTCTTTTATAAAATAAAATTTTATTTTCATTGTGATTTTAATGAACATTTACAGAGAAGTTAGATTGTCATTCATTCATTATTGCACATTTACCCAAGAATGTATTCTTAAACTTAAATAAAAATTCTTTTTATAACTGATTATAATCTTAATATAAACCATGCAGGTAAAATACATATAATTATTCAATGTAAACCATGAATTTAAAAAGAAGTTCAGAATTTCTTTATCTGTCTAGATGTGTAGCTCTCTGTCTCTCTCTCATTGTCATTGAGTTACAATCAACTCACAACAGACCATCCAGCAGATTTTCAAAGGCTGTTAATTTCACAGAGGTGACTGCTCATCTTTCTCCTACAGAGAGGTGCCTTTGTTTTGACAGACCAACATCCTGCACATTAGGTCACCAGATTCCATCTCTAGATCTCTTCATCTTTGAATTCCAAGTAGGCTTTCTACTTTATATTAGGGGGGAACTGTTCATTATATTGAAGGGGGAAAGAGATTTTGAAATAAAATTTGAGCATGTTTGCTGTAGCTACATAGTTTGGAAAGAGTTGTGCCTCTGACCTAAGGGGCTACCCTGGTGGGTTGGCTCTAACAGGAGCTCTGTCAGAGACTGAGGAGCTATTTCCTTGTCTACTATGTACAGCCTAAGAAACCTGCCAGAGGGGCAGCTATGAGTAGATTCTGACTGAAGAACAGTGAGTGAGGGACTGGACTATGGACTTATATTCACCAACTTAAAGACATTCCTGCAAGATAAAAATAAAAATTCTAATTTTCCCCCCGTTGTAACTCTAAATGAAAAAGATAAACAAAAAACACTTTATAACACTCTGCTTAGAATTCAACAACAGGTTTGTTCTTCAGCAAATATTATTTAAAATCCTAAGTATAATTAAATTAATGAATTAATTTTTAAGCCTATTTTCAAAACTCTCATACTTAGATTTAATGTCTTTTCTCTGGTACATTTTTTTCAGCTCTAGAGTAATATTATATTGCCCTCTAATGGATTTTTTGAACCACTACAAAGGGCTATACACATAATAAGAAAATAGTGAAAAGAATATATTTCTGGGACAAGAAGTATATTTCCAGTAACAATGACTATAAATTTGGTATTAATTACTACTTTATTGTATGATGCTTTCACCTATGAGAATTTTATAACTAACATCACCTTGTAAATGGTAACAACTTATAAATTCAATATTTTGATAAGAAAAGCAAATCTTACTTGATCTCATCAACAATTAGGCTTTGCTAATTCTATAAATATTTTGGGAGCTATGGAGGATAGAAGGAGAATTGATGCCTTTGAGCTGTGGTGCTGGAGAAGAGTATTGAGAATACCAAGGACTGCTAGGAAAACAAACAGATTTGTCCTGGAAAGCGTTAAAC
>NW_006399815.1:11467381-11476857 GCF_000299155.1 Elephantulus edwardii
CAGGGCAGCATCTGTTAGCTGAAATATGTCAATTGGTATACCATCTATTCCTGGAGCCTTATTTTTTGCCATTTCCTTCAAAGCAGCCTGAACTTCTTTCATCACTATAGGTTCTTGCTTATATGTTGTTTCATGAAATTCTTTCAAAAACAAAACAATAGCCCTTGTAATTTATCTTTGGTAGGATTAAACAACCTTTTAAAAAATGCATGTATTTAAATGACATCAAATTTTGCCTCCTTACAAGGAAGCTGTATCTCCAATTTCTTCTAATCAGCACATGTGAGACCTCAGAAGGGAGCTGTGGTGGCCTGGTGGTGGGAAACTGTGCTGCAATCCTCAACATACATGGTTGGAACCCACCAGCTGTTCCGTGGGAGAAAGACAGGCAATATTCTCCCTTGTGATTAAGTGCCTCTGAAAACCCACTGGAGGGGTCGGTTAGGACTTGACAGAACACAACAATAACAACTTCAGTAATCCTTTTTGGTGAAAGTGAATGCTGTAAGTTAGTTTCTATTTGAGAATTTTCTAGGTTGCCTGGAAACAGTGACATTTGAGATAGTGTGTCAGCCTTTTCTTTCATTCTGTTTTGTGTTTTCCCTTTCCAGCTTTCTTGTTCTCAATCTGCTCAATTTTTCTTTTGAGAAATTGTTTTGGGAAACGGATTCACACTAATGTCTGTTAAGTAGAATACCAACCTTACTGGTAATATCCTTCATCACGCAAGAATAGCCTTCGTCATGTATGCCACTCTGCATGTTGCTAAAAGGTGATCTCAGAAAATAAGCTCAGTGGCTTAGTGGCTTATGTGCTGCCAACCAAAGGCATATGGTGCAAATCTGCCATCTGCTCCATAGGACAATGATGATCAGTCTTCTCCCTTGCAAGTGATGGCCTCTGAAAACCTGCTGGAGGGTCAGCTACAAGTAGGTTCTGACTCAACAGCACACAATGACAAATTTAAAGAGTATCAGGTTGACAGTCCCAGTCTTCTGTTCTGTATTCTTCCAAACTTCTTCACTTTTTTTAAAATGGGAGGCTTGCTTTATCACTGAATTATTAGGGTTTCCAAAACCACACTCCCAATAGAAAGAAATGTGTCCCTTGGTTTTCTTAAGGACACTAGAGACTGACACCCCATCCCCACCAAGTACTATATACCATTTTTGGACCTTGAGAGCCTGTTTGGAGATTCTAGCAGGGAAGTGAAGCTCCTTGCATACTCTTGGCCAAAGGATGGTCCTCCTTCTATCTATCGGGATGGCGGTCCTCTTCAACTGAACACACAGATTTGGGAGCCACACACACATGGAAACCAGATCAACCGAATCAACCCTGGCAATCAGTGAGGTGACAGATGTTGCAGCCAGAATGCCCTCACATCCTAGTATAATAGAGAGTTTTTGAAATTTAACAAAACCTAGCTTGTGATAACGATATACATAGATTAGTATGAGTAACTCTAGAGAAATAAGAAAGCTTAGATAATTCGTACATAGTGATAAATTTAAAGAAAGAAGAAACCTTTTCACACTGGGTCATGCCATGGAATTCAGGAAACAAAAAAATACAAGAATCATTCATGATTGCATCTTTAAGAATCTGTGGGCAAATCCAAGTAGATGTGTAATGTTAAACCAATCTCATTGTCTCCAACACATCTACCCCATTACTCTAGTTACTGTGTCAATCTATTTCATCCAAGGTTTTCCTCTCTTGTGCTGTCCCTTCAACTGTCCAAGCATGATTACCTTCTCCAAGGACTTGTCCTTCCTGGCAACATGCTCAAATTAATTTTATAAATTAATAATATAAAAACTTTTTATATTAAGTGATCATTTTGTCTAGATAAAATTATTTGTTTCTTTCTATTCAAGATACTTTGAGTGGAAAAGTATGAGAAATATTCATGTTGTTATGATTGAACAAAGGAAATACAGAATAAAATAGATTCAGTTATGACTTCAATTGTTGAGTTCACTTATAAAATACACGGTGCTTCTTTTTTATAAGATAATCACTCTGGATCTTCCTGCGCCAGTCGGATCTGATTCAACGGTACACCAACAAGAGGAGGGGGGAAAGGATAATCACTCTGGTGACTTAATCCTTAGGGAGTTGCACTGATAGCCCAAAAATGGCAACTCCCTCGTAGTTCCAATCCGCCTTCAGCTATGGAAGTAAGACAGGTAATCTCCTTCCTTGTGATTTACAGCCACAGAAAGTCAATGGGAGGTCAACTATGAGCCAGTTCCAAGCTTGATATCAATGAGTTGAGCATTGCTTTGTTTAGTTAATAATGAATAAGTAGACCCTCAGTTAAGTAGTCTGATGGGAGTAGTATATTTGACTTTCCCTTTCTATTTACTGGTAAGCAATCTAACAGTATATTTAGTGGTGAGGAGATTCAGTTAATACTAATAATCATATGAAACAACCTTGTTTATTGTTGTTGTTGTGTACCATTGAGGCAGAACTGACCCATAGCTGACCCTCCAGCAGGTTTTCAGAGATAGTAAATTGAATGGGATGAGACTGCTCTTCCTTCTCCCACAGAGCAGCTGGTGGAATTAAACCGGGGGCCTTTGTGCCTTCAGTATTGCAGAGCAGCTTCTCACCACTATAACGCTATTAGTAACAAAATAAAGCACAAATAATCTTATACTAATTCACGTCCAGATGCTGTTAAAACTGTATCTGCTACATTCTGTATGGTCTTAAACATTTACTTCATATTATTTTCAATGTAAAATAAACTATGGTTCTTTAGACTGGCTTGTTTAGTCAGACAACTCCCAGAATATTATGGGTTGTTGTGGTTGTGGGTTGTTTTATTTTTTTGTTTTTTAACTGATTTAAAATGGTTGTCTACATGCTTCAATCCCTGTTGTCATGTTGGAAATTATACCATAATTCTGTTAGAAAATAGAGTATGGGAAATACTGTTCTTATCCACACTAATATATGTCTAAACAAACCATGAAAAGCAAGTATTTCTAAACATAATCGTTATAGAGCTGGGAGATAATTAGGTTGTCTTAAAAAAATCTTACTTTTTTAAAAAAATCTCACTTTTAAATTGCAAATTTAATTACTTTCCACAATTTTGATAGAAAATGCATTTCATTCTTACTTACTGTCAAATGTACAAACAACTCCAAAGACTAATCTTTGACATTCCAAATACAATAGTTAACTAGCTGCAGTCTAAAGTAAAATAAATAAATAAATAAATAAATAAAGAGAAGAAGAAGAAAAAAGAAAATGACCTAATATAATCCAAGCTAAGCCTTCAAGGTCAGGTTTCTTTGAGTCTTATCAGAAAGAGATTAAAAATACACATAACTGACACTTCAATTTCTGTAGGCTTATTTGTAAGGTAAATCGAATTTATAATCCTAGTAAGTAAAATAGTCACTGATAAAGATATTAGCAAGAGCTAAGCTGATTAGCTGAAAATATTTAACCTTTTAGAAGAAATGAATTTGTGAAATAATTACTTGGTATAAAGCCATCTTTCTGGCCCATACTCACTTTTTTTTGGCCTTTTTTTCATTCTTAACATTAACAATTTTATTCTTTTATCTGTTAGATTTAGAAGCCTTTGCTTACGAGTATTATTAAGAGTTTATAAAAAGACCATTTGACGATGAACTCTGCAATCTCAACTAAGTTTAGGGTGCTAAATTGATTCTACCATCAAGAAACCCAACCTTCAATTGAACTTGATCCAACATAAGCAATACAAATGTAGTCTTTTGTGAAGTGTTAACATCTTCGGCGGTTATTTTTTTAAAACTAGAGTACAGAGATGTAGTGTAAGCAGGTGTACGACATGGAAGTCTCTTCCTTTCTCTGCACTTGCTTCTCCCAATATGGACATGACTTCTATCCACTTGTTTGTATCATCTTACCTTTCAGAATTACTGAGAGTATCTCCCTCTGACACTTTCTACTTTGCTTTTCTTCCAAAATAACCTTAATGTAGTGTTTAAATACTTTTTTTTATATATTATTCAATTTTTCACAAAAACTATGTTTCAAAGCTTAAAATGTAAAGATGGAAAGAAAAAAAAACAGCCAATGATAGTCAATATTGGTATGTTAGTGAGTTTACTTACATGTTCTTTTATATGTGTGTTAGGGGGAGATTAATTTATAGAGTACAAAAGGTTTTAAAAATATATGTGTCCACCTGAGATAAGAGTGCTCTTTGCAATGCTCCACATATCACAATTTTAAATGGTTTCACCAGTCTCAAACTAAAGCTATGAAGACAAGGTCCGTATTCATTCCCAGTACCATCATTATTGGCAATATTATTTGGATAGAATCATCATTGTATCATTTTCTCTTGCTCTTGTGTTATAGCATATTTCACCACCTGGCATATTATATATAGTTTCATTACTGTCCATCTTTCCCACTAGAATGCAAGCCCCAACGAGCAGGGGATAATGTTTGTTTACCACCATATCCCTGGGGTTCTGGTGGCCTAGTGGGAAGGTGTTGCACTGCCAACTCAAAGGCATGTGGTTCATGTCCACCAGCTGTTCTCCTAGAGAAAGATGGATAATCTCCTTACATGTAAATTGTTGTTGTTGAAAGCCTTCAAGTCAAGCACAACTCATAGCGAACCTATAAGCAAAAGGCCAGAAGTCCCTCACAACTATCCACATTTATCAAAGTTCATGGAGTTTCTGGAGTCATGTTGCTTAGGAAGTGGATGCCAAACCCTGCTGGAAGGTCAGCTATGAGTCAGTTCCAATCTGAAGGTACACAAAAATAATAACATATCCCTAAAACCTAGAGCAGTGCTAACACAGAGGGTATACCAAATGAACCTGAGTGCAGAGTGTAAATAAAACATTCTTTAAGTTTTGTTTATTGAACACTTAAGCACAATATTTATATTTTTATCAAATACTTTATCCTTTAAAATTGGGCACTTACAGATTTTGTTTTTATTTTTCCCTTGCCCTGTGATGATCTTTTTATAAAGAGGAGGAATAATTCTTCATAGCTGATCTCTAAATAAGTGACATCTTTTAAAAAAATTAAATTTTTATTTTTTTGCTTATTTAGTTACAAAGTTCATATACATTCTTTTCTTTTACTTTTTTGCATTTTTTTAATTTCCATTCATTAATTGTTGCACTTTTCTCCCTGCCCACTCCCCACCCTCCAGTTCACTCTTCTCTTCGAAAGGTAAAAAAAAAATTCTTTCATTGTTATACAATCCATCCCCCATAGTCCACTCCACTGTGCAGCCTTCATTCTGGACTACAGTCACGACAATAATACCTAATCATATTATCCCTTTTAAACAGTTTTCTTCTATCACCAATGACTCATATTCTGAGTCATGTAGAAAACGAGGCAGTTCATATTAAGCATATACTTTTTATCTCTCCTTCTTTCTTCCTCATTTTCTCTCTTTCTCCTTTTGCTTATTTATTTTCCAGAATAAACATTAAGCCTACAAATAATACAAAATTGGAAAACATTAAGACTATAGAAATGATCAAGGAAATCTAAAACAATTTTGTTCAATTATGATATACATTATAAAATTTGACTAAAGAATAAGAACATCTCAAAATGTATTTGAGACACAAATTTTTATATATTTTGAAATATTTTTTAATCAATTTTTTAATTCTTTCACAGGATTTTTGTTTAGTGGGAAATGTTTAGTTAAAAACACATCTCCATGATGGAGATAGCAAAATTATTATTTAAAGAAAATTATCTTTGCCCCTCCCACTCAACCTCAAAAGAACATGTTCACCTGGACCACCAAGACTCAGGAGATAATGGTTTGGGGTTTCATTCCTGAGGACAGCATTCCTGGGAATATCCTATTTCCCAATAAATATGGCACAAATGGCCCCTTCCAACCAGCCTCGGGCGAAGACACAGGTACATGGTGACTAAGACTCGAATATTATACCAAAAAAAGACCAAAACAAGCCTTCTCTTCAAAAAGCAGACATTTGGCAAGACCATCTCAGTCAAGGGTCTCATAACAAAAGTTTACAGAATACTTCTGGGCTTCCAGAAGAAAATTACAGATAACACAATTACAAAATAGGCAAAAGACATGAAAACACTTCGTACAGAGGCAGACCTTCAGATGGCCAACAGACACATGAAGAAATGCTCAAAATCATTGGCAATAAAAGAGATGCAAACCAAAATCACAATGAGATTCCATCACATCCCAGGAGCAGTGGCAGAGTGTAGCAGGGCAGCTAGCAATAATTATTGAAAAGGATTGTGGTACAACAACTCTGGAAGGCAGTTTGGCATTTCCTAAAAAAGCTGAACAAATAAACTCTGTATGACCTAGGTATTCCAACTAGGACAATACCTCAAGGAAATTAGAACTGAAGCACAAACAGATTTGTACCCTAATGTTCATAATAGTATTATTCACCATTGACAGAACATGGAAACAGCCCAAATGTCCAAACACAACTGAATGGATTGAGAAGTTGTGGTACATTCACACAATGGAATACTGTGCAGCACTCAAGAGCAACAATTTTGAAAAATACCACGTAACTTGGGAGAGATTGGAGTGCATTATTCTGAGTGAACTTACTGACTAACTCAGTTTCCTAAAGACAAGTACTGCATACAACCATTATTGTAAAAGTAGAAGGATAACTAGAAAATCATGTATGGGGATCCAAGGAGGGAAGGAGTGGGATCAGAAACATGAGGATTGGTACGAGTGAAACCACAGGGTTGAACAATTTTGTCAGCGGGTAGAGGGAGAGGGTAAAAGAAATGGGAAAGATCCAGTGGGGACCTGAAAAAAAGAAGGTAATGATGAACATAGTTCAATGATGTTTAATATTAGAAAATGTAATGAATGGGAATGATTGTATGAAACACAATGTAAATGAAGAATAGTGTGAAACACAATGTATATGAGTCTTGTAAGCAAACCAATGTAAAAACAAAAAATAAATAAGGACTCAATGAATACTTTAGGCAGGAAGGCAGAAGAAATATAATGATGAGGAGGGAGTTCAAAGAACTGGTATTGAAGAAGTTACAAATGTTGGAAGAAACTTGAAGCCATAAAACAAAAACAACAATGAAGGAGAAATTTGTCACAAGACAGAGAGGGAACAATCAATACAATACTAGAAAGAAGAGGAAAATCTGTAAATAAAATCCATAATATTAGGACTGAAATGGTAGAAAACCTCAACGTGTTGGAGGCACAGCAGCTCAAAATACACCACAACTTCTCAATCCATTTACAACAGTCAAGCACAAGATGAAATAGTTAGGAAGAAACCTAACCAGTGACACAAAAGAGCCTTATAAGTAAAACCACAGAACACTATTACAAGACACAGTAAGTGGCCTAACTACATGGAAAAATACTCCCTGTTCATGGGTAGAAAGAGTGAACATTGTGAAAATTACAATTCTGCGAGATACAGCCTATAAGTGCAATCCCAAAACAGATACCAAATTAATTCTTCAAGGAGAAAAAAAAAAAAGCCACTTTCAAGTTATATTTGGAAAGGAAACAGACTCAAAATAAGAAAAGTTTTTCTGAAAAGAAAATGAAATTGGAAGCATCTCATTTCTTGATCACAAAACCTACTGCACAGTCATAGAAATAAAAACAGCCTGGTACTACAATAGTAGATATAAAGATCAATGGAACAGATCAGAAATACAGAAACTAAAACATTGATCTATAGTCAATTAATATTTAAAAAGGTAATAAACCCATCAAATGGGGAAATGACAGCCTGTTCAACAAATAGTGCTGGCAAAACTGGACATCTACCTACAGAAAATTAAAACAAGATCCATGTCTCACACCATATGCAAAAACAACTCAAAGTAGATTTGAGACCCAAGGATTAAACCCAAAACCATTATGTCATAAGAGACAAAATGAGAAAAAATTTAAAAGCCCCAGCCTATGGCATAAATAGGCTTGCTAACATAGCTAAAAGTATTCAACCTGTAGAAGATAAAATTGATGAATCAGACCTTAAAAACAAATCCCTGTGTGCATGAAAAAAACAAAGAAATGAAAACAAAACAAAGAAAAAGAAAAAAAACAAACAAACACCCAAACACCTTTCTCCAGTAGGGTGAAATGAAAGCCCACATATGTAAGGGGGGGGAGCAGGGGGAATTGGAAATGATGATCGATCCAGATAAAGATCTTGTGATGAAGGTTTACAGAATATTATAGGAACCCCACAAGAAGAAGACCCCATAATAAAATGGGCAAAAGACATGAAAAGATGCTTCAAAAAGGAAGACATTCTGATGAACAAGAAACACATGGGCAAATGCTCAAAATCACTAGCAATCAGAGAGCTGCAAATCAAAACAACATCAGATACCCTCTCACTCCAGGAGCGGTAGCAAACTAACAATACAGCAATCAGTAAATGTTGGAGAGGATATGGAGAGATTGGAACTCTTACGCACAGCTGAGGGGATTGTAAAATGGCACAACGACTCTGGAAGGTGGTTTGACATTTCTTCACAAAGCTGAACAAAGAAATCCCACATGACACATCTATTCCTCTATAAGGAATATATCACCACAAGGATATCACAACTGAGACACAAATGGATATGTACACCTTTGTTCATAGTTGCCTTAATCACAATAGCAAGAAAATGGAAACAGTGCAACTATCCATCAACAAACATATCAAGTGAGAAATTGTAGTACATTCACACAATGGAAATTGTATATAGCACTAAGGAATGATGTAATAATGTACTATATAAATTGGGAGAGACTAGAGAGCTTTATGTTGACTGAAATACTTGTCACATAAAGATAAAATATTGCATAAGGCCACTTCTTTGATAGTAGAAGGATAATTGATCAAAATATATATCAATGTTCAAAAGGAGAAGAGAACAAGAGGGAAAAAAAGGAAAGAACAAAAAAATAAATCACTGGGATAGCAGAAGTTGGGGAACTGGAGTGAAAGACTGAAAGATGTTCAATGGGGATTTCTTAAAAAGACAGGGTGCACACCCATATTTATTGTGGATTTGTTCACAATAACAAGGAGTTGGAAACAACCCAGGTGTCCATCAACAAATGAATGGATAGAGAAGCTATGCTTTATTCACACAAGGGAATACTATGCTGCACTGAAAAACAAGGAACTCATGCAATATTATTCAAAATGGGTGACCCTGGAGGACATTATGCTGATTAAACTACCTCAGTCACAAAAAGACAAATACTGCATGGTACCACTGTTGTAGAATGGGACTGACATCAGGGTTAGGATAAGACTGAGAAAAACTGGATAAATTATGTACACTGCATTGAAACAGATGAGTGAGAGAATAATTTAAAAGTGATATATGATAGGGGATTATGGTTATCACAAGAGTCCAGAGTTATGGTTACATAGTGGAGTGTACTCGGGGCGGTGGGAGAGGTGCGGGAGGATTGT
>NW_006399815.1:11476957-11478173 GCF_000299155.1 Elephantulus edwardii
TTAGGGCTGTTGTACACAGGGTCGCTATGAGTCGCAAGCGATTTGACGGCACATAACAACAACAACGACATGGTTGCCTAGTGGCAAGAAGCTGCACTGCAATCCCAGATGTTGTTGTTATGTGCCATCAAGTCGCTTGAGACTCATAGTGATCCTATGTACAAAAGCCCTAAATGCCGTTCTATGCTGTGCTAACCTAGCCATCACAAACACACTCATTCCCACCACTCCACTCACAGAATCGATCCATCTCATCGAGGGTCTCCCAAACATGATGTCCCTCTCCAAGGACTAGTCCCTCCTTGCAACATGCCCAAAGTATGTCTGACGAACCTTCAGAATCCTTGTCTCCAAAGAGCATTCCAGCTTCACCTTCTCCAGGACAAACCTGTTTGTTCTCCTAGCAGTCCATGGTATATGCAACACTCTTCTCCAGCACCACAGCTCAAAGGCATCAATTCTCTTTCTATCATCTCTATTGACTGTCCAACTCTCTGATTCATAGCATGTAATTGCGAAGACTATAGTCCGGATCAGGCGCACCTTAGTCTCCAGCCTGACATCATTGGTCTTCAGTACTCTTGAGAGTTCCCTAACTGTTGACTTTCCCAATGCAATTTATCTCGATTTCCTGGCTGTTGTCACCAAGAGCATTGACTGTGAAGCCAAGTGAACTAAAGCTGTTAACTATCTCAATCTCTTCACCATCCATACTGATGCTGCCCAGAGGAACATAATTTAAATACACCAGATGCTTTGCTGAAGAAGGAGGGGCAGTTTCCGCCTGTACCAGTCAGATCCAATTTGACAGTACACACACACACACACTAAAATAAAATAAAATAAAATATTTTTAAAACATTTTACATATTTTATTATCATTTTGAAAACCCAAATGTAGTTATCTATGAGCTGAAGTAGTTAGACAGTAGTGAAATGACAGAATTTAAACTTTCTCATCCTCTCTCTAAAATTAGAGTACTTAAGTATACAGTCCAAATTATCCTTCTTAAATTTTAAATGTCCTGCAAATTGAATGAACTTAGATTAGAACAAATATGCAGACTTCTTTTTAATGTGTTTGGCCACAGGTGTAACTTAAAATCAAAGTCAGACCTTTACCTAAGTGCCCATCAACAAACGAATGGCTAGAGAAGCTGTGGTATATTCGCACAATGGAATACTATGCTGCATTAAAAAACAAGGAACTCATGCA
>NW_006399815.1:11481688-11483845 GCF_000299155.1 Elephantulus edwardii
ATCCTTGATATCATCTCACAACTCATCTGGTCTTCTATCATTGGTGTTCAATGCCTCAAACCTTTTCTCAAGATGATCATGAAATTCTGATGGAATTGATTCAAGATCACTATCTTGATTCCTGCGAACTTATTTTCATTTTCTTCAGCCTCAATTTGAACTTACATATGAGTAACTCATGATCTGACCCACAGTCTGCCCCTGGCCTAGTTTTGACTACTGATATTGATCTTCTCCAACAATTTCTTCCACAAATGTAGTCAGTCTGATTCCTATGCTGCCCATTGGGTGAAATCCACATTGAAAGTCATCTTTTGTGTCTTTTCAAAAAAAAGTATTTGCAATGAATAAATCATTGTAAATACAAAATTCAATCATTCAACTTCCAGTTTCATTTCTTTTTTTTTTTTTCAAGTTTCATTTCTATCACTAAGCCTATCACCATATTTTCCAACTACTATTCCTTTTTCATTGTTTCCTACTTCTGGTATCCTCCATCTTAAGAATATAGCTGTTCTTTGGTAGTAGATCACATTTCAGAATATCTCTCCTCATCAGTATCTACATGTTCAGTCACTGAGTGCTATAAAATAAAATTATCCCTTCTTGAAATTGATAGTATGTGGGTGGGTGAAAGTCTTAGTCATAAATATTCATAGGATTACGGAACCATTTTTGTTTGGTAATAACCAAGAAGTTTTCACTTAAAAAACATTTTAAAACAAATATTGGAAAATGCAGGAAGGTCCTCTGAGTGTGACTGAGGGTAAAGTGTGTGAGGTTCATCTCATGACCTTGACATCTAAACACTTCCTGATTATCAACAGATATTGCTATGCAATCTTTACTTAACACATTACATAAACTGCTCTGAGAGTGTTATCTTCTGCTAAGTAAGTTATCTGTACTTTCACTTATTTTTAAAATGCTGTTTTAGAAGACAGTGATTTATACTAAAATATCTTCCAATGTTATCTTTTTAAATTTTATGTCAATTCTTACAAGAATGTGGGCAGTCTGCTTTCCAGATGTTGTGGTTCTGGTTAATTGTTATATATGAAACATGTTAGAGCTCACAGTAAAAATCCAAAACCGCACACTGCAATCATTAACATAAATGACCTGAGCTTTTATTTTGACAGTCCACCATAATGATTAATTACTGCCATTCCAGACTCACAATTTCACACTGATTTTCCTCAGAAGGAAGATAAAACTTTGGCTACTACTGTCTAATACTTGTTAACCCATTGAATCAGTTATTTTATGCTATGTAAACTTTCTCTTTTCAAGTAATTAAAATTGCCTTTTTTGCCTTTTGCACTGAGTTTCTGTTTTCAGCACACTAAAAGCAATTCATAAGATTTATGCTACTTCCACATTGTGATGAAATCTAAACTAAAAAAAGTTCTGATTCCATTACAGAAACACTTGAAAATATGTATGATTATGGCTTACAATTTCTTTCTCAGCACATTGAATTTTGTCTGATGATGAAAGTTGTCAATAAAATGCCTACCAAAGTATACCCTTCACTTTCCCAAACTGTTATTTGTTACGGGAAATTAAAAAAAAATCAGTTGCTAGCCTTCTGGGCAACACTACTTTGTATATCATAATAAGGTGAAGTAAATCTGCAATGGCTAGTGTCATTTCAATTCACCTCCACGCTGGTCATTTCCTGTTGTTCTCCGACTGCCTAAGACAACTGCCCAGTTGATTCCACATCTGCAAAGTCTCCCAGCACATCAATTAATGCCAGCACGTTCTGTAACTGAAGTTTGTGAGGACTATATAAAAGCCTTAATAATTTTCATTTAAATCTGAGTCTTTTAAAATCTTGGGTTGTGCCTATATCTTCTAAAATCAGTTTCTAAATACCAGTGCTCTAAATTGGCTGCTTTGAGCACAAAAAAAATTTGTTTTTGAAAAGATGGAAGTGAGTAGTCACTTTAAAAAAATATGTGTTAACAGTAATTTATTTTCTATCTTCAATTTTTTCCCCCCTATTTGCACTGGGTGCTCACTTCGGCAGCTGTTAGGGACCTCTCTAAAGTACTCAGGAGCAATGGTGTCTCTCTGGAGACTAAGGTGTGCCTGATACAGGCCATGGTCTTTGCAATCGCTTGTTATGCATCAGAGTGTTGGACAATGACT
>NW_006399815.1:11484910-11525505 GCF_000299155.1 Elephantulus edwardii
CTAGATGTCACCTAGTAACACCACCAACAAAGCCCACCTGGCTTATGACTTGAAGTTTCTGGACAATATTTACAGATCAGTGTGTGAAGATCAGCAGAAAGGTTAGCAACTTGAATTCATCAAGAGACGTCTTGATAGACAACACTTTTGATCTGCTTCTGAAAATAGCCAAGAGTCAGAACTGGCTTAAGAGCAACACTGTCATCCAGGCCCAGGATGGTGAATAACACACAGCAATCACCAAATGACTATCTCTCCAACTTGAGGCAGCATCCATATTAATTCACATTTTTATCCACAGGGTTTGACATCATTTCAGACAAACAATCAAAGTGTTTGTTGATTAGAGGATCCATTTGTTCATTTACCTACTCATTCAGAAACTATTAAAGAATTCCTTATAGTTCTCAGCCTGTTCTGGGTCTTAGAGATAGGTCGATTAAACAGGCAGAATTCCTGTACTCAGATGTCTTCAGTTCTAATGTGAGCAGATGTAGTAAACGAATAAATTTGTTACACAGGAAATCAGAAAAATGCTATAAAGTATAATAATATGCTGTAAGGAGGTTATAGAGTGCTCATTTGGAAGTTAGGAGAGCTATTTTATATAAGATATCCAGAACTATCTCCTGGAGTCCAACAGGAACTGAGAGCCAAGTTTACAAAACATTTGGGAAAGGGCCTTCCAGAAGAGGAAATAGTGAATGCAAAGCCCTGAGGCGGGACTCTGACCTGCTGAAGGAACAGTATGGCTATTTGTTTACAGCAAAGAAGACAAGGACAGCAGGGGAAAGACCATATAGGGCTTATAGGCTGGACAAGAATTTCAGATCTTCCTGTTAAGATGGAAAATCATCGGTGAACTCTGAGCATAGAAGTGACCTGGCCTTACTACAACATGAATACAGTATATTGGAGCAAAAAGGAGGAGAGAGGTGTCATTCAGAAGATTACTTCAGGTTTAGAAGAGAGATACAGTGTTCTGGCATAGGTGGTAAAGCAGAGTTTCATTCTGTACCTATTTTGAAAGTAAGCTAACGAGATTTGATAGTATGGAGTGAGAAAAGAAGACATCAATGGTTCCAAAGGCAGGACCCCAGAAACTGAAAAAAAAAAAAAAAGAACATGCTTACAATTTACTGAGATGGGGAGGAGCAGGAGTTGGAAAAGTTTATTTTAAGATACAGGAAATTTGAGATGCCTCTTAGATGTCAGTTGACAAAGATGAGAAAACAGACAAAGTCTTGGGTTAGAGGTTAGAATGGAATAGAAAATGTCAGAAGACTTTTAAGGTTCATCTAAGAATATATCGGAAATAGGGGTCTTCGGCACTTGCAGGTTAAAACTAGGAAGGAGAGTGAAAAAATAAGTAACTATAGCTTTGTTAGTCACAGCTCCATATCCTCTGAGTGTGAAGTCCTCTGTTTCAGGTAATGTATTATAAATGGAACTTCTTTTCGTCTGTTTTCCATTAAGTCTAAATACATTATGAACTTTTTAGAAGCAACATAATCTGTAACATCTATTAAGAAAAATTTACCCTCCCAAATTATTGTTTCAAAGATAATTTCCTTTAATTATGGTTGTTTTAAAAAGATTTGTTTCATGATAAATAATAAAAAAACTCTTTTAGTTTGTTAATATGCTATCAGGAAACTTGCATGAGTGATTTTTATCTTCAATCACTTTGCAATTACTTTAGTCCAGCACATAATATTTGATCATAATCTGAAAGCATTTTGAGATCTGTATTTTTCCTGGTTAAACCAAAGACTCTGTTAATTCAATTTTTTGGAACTTGTAAATATTCACAATAATTTACTCATAACTGATCCTCCAGAAGATTTTCAAAGGCTGTGAATCAAGGAGGATATCATCCCTCTTTCTCATTCAGAACAGCTGGTGGATTTGAACTGCCCTAGAGGCGAGGCCTTTAGATTAGCATGCAACTCACTATGAATGTGTCACCAGAGTTGTCTAAATATTCACAACGTTAACAATTAACTAACCCAAACAAATTGTTGACATTTTTATCACTCTAAGGTGTTATAGCTATACAGATGATTAAAATGGAAAATAGGTGTTACAATTAGATTTTGAACATATCCGTGCATCTACCATTTTCCTTTTTAATCCATATATAATCTACTAGGGCAGCAAGAAAATTGTGTAGGCAACTTAAAGAGAGAGAAAATTCATGGGAAAAGTCTTCTTTTTAAATTCAAAACGTTATTAGCATTCTATGAGTCTGACTCACAGAATCCTCTGAACAACAGATCTGAACCTTGTCTTGTCCTGTGCCGTCTGCATCCTCTCTGACACACTGGAGCCCATTGCAGCAGTCACTCTGTCAATCCGTCTGGCTCTCTTCCACCAGTGCTCCACCTTTCCAAGCATAATGTCGCTCTCCTAGTACTAGCCTTTCCTAGCAACATGTTCAAAGTACATGAGACAAAGCATTGTCGTTTTTGCCTCCAAGGCACACTCTGGTTGCACTTTCTCCAACACTTAAGTGCTTGTTCTTCTGGCAGTTCATGAGATATTCAGTACTCTTCTCCTTCAAAGGCATAAATTCTTCTGTCTTTCTTATGCACTATCCAGCTTTCAGCAGTATAGCAAGTGACTGAAAAGATTTTAGCCTGAATCAGGCACACCTTAATCTTCAAATTGCTATCATTGCTCCTCTGACTGCAGGGCAGTAGGTCTCCTCCTGACTGCTGGTACTAAGGGTGTCGACCGTGGATCCAAGTAGAATGAAGTCATTGACAGTTTCAATCTTTTCTCTGTCTATTATGATGCTGTCTATACGTCCAACGGTAAGAATCTTTGCTTTCTTGATGTTGATATATAATCCATATCAAAGCGTGTAGTGTTTGATCTTCTGTAGTAAGCACTTCAAGTCCTCACCAAGAATGAGCCACCTCCCTAACATAGGGTAGTGATGAGTTTTCCTCTGATCCTGAATGATACCTTCTTCTTCATGAATTTCAGATTCGTGAAAAATTGGCCCAGTATATCATTTGAATAGGTATAGAGAGAGGATGAAACTCTGATGCTCACCTTTCTTAATTTTAAACCATGTAGTATTTCTTTGCTCTGTTCACACAACAGCCTTTTGGCTTGGGTATAGGTTTCACATTAGCACAGTTAAGTGTTCTGGGATTCCAATTCTTCTCAACTTTTACAGTATTTGAGAGGATCCTCAACTTGGAGCTCAATAAAGTCCTCATAGTAAATTAGGAAACGTATAAATGTTAGCTACAGTTGTTATGATCTACACAGTCAAATAAATGCCTTTCCATAGCCAATAAAGCACAAATAAACATTCTTCTGGTATTCTCTGCTTTCAGTTAGGATCCATCTAACATTATCAGTGATTTCCCTGGTGCCACATCCTCTTTTTAACAAAGCTTGAAATTCTGGAAAAAGTAAAGTAATGGGGAGGGGGAGTAAAAATAAATGGAGAGCAAAGTGAAATATGGAAAAGAATCTCGCCAGATTTGGCAAAAACATTTAGCCTCAACAAGCTGTGTAATTAGGTGAAAATGAGGAGCCACAAATTTATAACAGAAGTGATGGTCCTGCCAAGTTTGTTTGGTCCCTGGACAGTGGCTATACTGAATTAATGCTTAGACGGCACTGCATTCCCCGCCAATGCATGTACTTAGTGGCAACAGACACTAAGACCAGCTGAAAGCTGCTCTCAATTCACCGCATATTTTAGAAATTCATGGGTTTTTTTTAGCTAAGGTTTATATATGATGGACATTATAGAGAAGCAAGAAAAGTGAAACTGAAAGGTTAGAAATGCAGCAAAAAAGAAATGGTAATGCTATTTGGAAGCAGAAGTGGAATCCACTTCCCAAACAACATGTCTGTGGAAACTCTAGCAACTTTGATACAAGACAGTAGTTATAGAAAGGCTTCAGGCCTTTTGTTCATAGGGTCGTTATGATTTGTGCTCAACTTGACAGCAATCAACAACAACTTTAATAATCCAGAGAGATGAATAAGGGGATCTGGTGGCTTGGTGCATATGATGTAGCACTGGTAAACAGAAGGTTGCACACTAAAAGTGGTTCTATGTGGAAAAAGTGGGCAATCTCCTCCTGTGTAATTATACCCTCTGAAAAAACCCTGGGTTGCCGTATGCCATTGAATTAAAAGCAACTCATGGCTGACCCTCCCGTGGATTTTCAAAGGCAGTAAATCACATGGGAGGAGATGTACATCCTTCTCTGGCACAGCACCTGGTAGTTTTGAACCCTGTTCTTTTTGGATTGAAGATGGTTTATAACCACTAAGCTACCAGAGCTCCCTCTGATCAACATTACTGGTAGACAAAGCAGCCCATTTAGTCACCGAGTCAGTTAAGTCCATAAATATTTATTGAGTAAATAAGAGGAACAAGAAATGCCCATACTTTCTAAAAGACAATTAAGCTTTCTTGTTTATCAGTTTGTAGTAATTATATCAAAAGCCATGCACAGATTCAATGCTATGGCTGAAACCAGGTCACGGTGGTTTTAGAAGATAACTGTCAGTTCCTTTTCCATAAATGCATAATGTGTACATGTATATGTGTGTGCTAGAAGTTTTGTATTTATTATATAATGCTAATTTTTTCACTTATTTGCCATCATAACTTTTGGCAGAGTATAGAATATGAACAAATAATAAGTAAGAGACAATTCACATTTGAAAACTCTTAATCAAGATTCCACAAGAGAAGTAGAAAAGATGATGAAGAATGTGGTGTTTAAACCCTCAAGTTTGTTTTTAGTCAAGTCTAGGTGAAGCTGTGCTGCAATTGCTAAGGCTCACAGTTCATATCCAACAGCTGCTGCACAGGAGAAGGCTGGGCAATCTCCTCCCAGCGATTTACTGTCTCTGAAAGCCCACTGCAGGGTTAGCTAGCTATGAGTTGGTTCCAACACGAAGGCACAATAGTAGCTGTTGATTCAACAGTTTATATATGACCCTTGTGACTAGTACTGGTTCTGTCAGCAGGACAGGCAGTTGGGAAGGAATAATGAACCACAAGTAAGAAAGTACAAGGGCAAAGTGGAGCATGCAATAATGAGTTACAACTCACAGGAAGAAACTGGAGTTTACATTACAAATATAGCAATTGTTTTTGTTAGGTGCCATTTACTTACTTGTGAGTCATAGCAATCCTGTGTACGATAGCTCTGATTCTCTCCTATCCTAAACTAGATGCAAATGACTTGCAACAGTAGATGTGTTCTACATCTTCAAGCTAAACATATCCCTGCCTCAGAAGCTGGAGAAGTTGAAAGATCTTGTAGGACCTACAGGAGCCATGAGTCTCAGGGAGGTACTTGAGGAGTTGGAGACCTGGTGAACCAGGCCCACCTGCTTGCTGCCTCATACCCACCGAACAGCCAATAAATCTGTGATAACATGTAAACTGTAAGCACACCTAAACATTTTCCTGGACGTCCAAGAGTAAGGCATAGTCAACTCTTCACTCTGCCTTGCAACTATTGTACGAATTTCTCTTATTACCGATCTCTAGGCCATGGCTATATAGGAAAAAAGTTCTGAGAGATGTGGTTCTATTATATTTTAGCCAAGCAGTGAAAAGACATGAAAACTTTTTCAGTATTTGAGAGGATAATCAACTTGGGAGTGTCTCAATAACATGCTCATAGTAAATTAGGAAATGTACAAATGCTAATAAAAAAAACTTAACTGGTTTGTTTTAAAAAACTAAAGATGATACTTCCAATGCTTTATAAGGAAAATAACTCTGAAGTGTCTGATATATGTACCACGGGGTTCAGATCTGTTGTTCATAAGGTGTCAACAAGACCTAACAACATCACACACACACACACACACACACACACACACACACACACACACACACACAATGTATATGTCTCATGGGAGAAGGATGGGCAATTTCTTCCTATTTGAATAACTCCTTCTGAAAACCTGCCAGAGGGTCAGCTATGGTTGATTTTAACTCAACAGTACACACCACCATCACCAAATAACTATATATGGTGGTTGTTAGTGTGTGTGTGTGTGTGTGTATGTGTGTGTTGCTGTGTACCATACAGTCAGAACCAAGATATAATCACACAAGACGAGATTGCTTCCCCCCCTTCTCCCACAGAGCAGCTGGTGGCCTTGAACTGTAAACCTTCAGGATTGTAGTACATCTTCTTGACACTAGGCCACCAGAGAATAGATATATTAGATAGATAATAGATTCCATAATACTTAATTGTGCTTATGTGAACCTTATCCATAGACCAAGAAACAGATGTCAGAACAGAACAAGGGCATACTGCATGGTTTAAAATCAGGAAAGGTGTACGTTAGGGTTGTATCCTTGTATCCTTTCTCTGGAACTATTCAATCTCATGCTGAGCAAATACTTTTAGAAGCTGGACTATCTGAAGAAAAAAATGTGACACCAAGTTTTGAGGAAGAATCAACAAGAAACTGCCATATGCAGATAGAAGAACTTTGCTTATAGAAAGTGAAGTGAATGAACTTGAAGCATTACTTCAGAAGATCAAACAGTAGAACCTTCAATATGGCTTACATTTCAACATCAAGGAAAAAAAAATATCCCAATCACTACTGGAAAGATTGAAGTTGCCAATGATTTTTTTTGTCTGGAATCCACAGTTCACTCCTATAGAAGCAGAAGTCAAGAAATCAAAAGATGTGCTGGATTAGGAAAATCTGCTCTCAGGGATCTCTCCAAAGTTCTAAAGAGCAAGAATATCAGTTTAAAGACTAAGATACATGTGGCCCGAGCCAGTGTATTTTTCAATTGCTTCTTATGCATCTGAAATCTGGACATTAATAAGGAAGACTAGAGAAAAATCAATGCTTGTGAACTTTGGTGCTGGTAAAAAGCATTGAATGTACCATGAACTGTCAAAGAACAAACAAATTTCTCTTAAAGTGAGTGCAACCAGAGTGCTCCTTGGGAGCAAGTATGGTGAAACACCATCTTTCTTACTTTAAGATTGATTGATTGATTTTTATTTATTTTTTTATAGGAAGCAGACCTTGGCGACAACCATCATGCTGGGAAAACATGGAGTCAAAGGTTTATTTTTTAAAAAAACAAAACCAGCTTTCATAATCATGGATTTTTACTTTGCCTCCTGGTTGAAAGGAAGCATACAAGTAAGGTATTTGACCACAGGAGGATTGGCTAGTCTCACCATCCCACATTTGACACATTTCAAATGGAAGGTGCAGCCCTGGATGTGACCATCAGTCTATGCCAGGAACTCTGGAGGACAGCTTCCTGGCCAACTGACTGGAAAAGATTCGTATTTGTTCTCATTCCCCAGTATGGTGATCCAACAGAATGTGGAAACTATTAAACTATAATATCATTAATATCACATGCAAGCAAAATACTGACCATTATACAAAGTAGCTAAAATAGTACATACAAAAAGAACTGCCACAAGTTCAGGCTGGATTTAGAAGAACCCATGACACCAAAGAGATCATTGCTGATTTCAGATGGATCCTAGCTGAAAGAAAAGAATACAAGAGGGATGTCTATTTTTTTGCTTTATTGGCCATGCAAATGCATTTCACTTTGTGGATCACAGCAAATTATGAGTAACATTGAGAAGAATGGGAATTCCAGAACACTTAAATGTACTCATGTGAAACCTATACATAGACCAAGAGGTTATTGTGTAAACAGAGAATGGGATTACTACATGGTTTAAAATCAGAAAAGGTATGTGTCAGGGTTTTATCCTTTCTCCATATCTATTTTGTATGCTGAGCAAATTATTCTAGAAGATGGACTCTATGTGGGGAGGAAGACTCACCAATAACCTTCCATTTATAAATAACACAGCTTTGCTAGCTGAAAGTGAAGAGGACTTGAAGCACTTGCTGCAGATGGTTAAACACTGCAGTCTTCAATATAGATTGCATCTTAATATCAAGAAAACAAAAATCCTCACCACTGAACCAATATACAACATCATGTAGACAAATTTGAAACTGTCAATGACTTCATCTTACTTGGATCTACAATCAATACACTTGGTACCAGAAGTCAGGAAATCAGGAGATATATTCAACTTGGAAAGTCAGGGACATCTACAAATTATTGAGGAGCATTGTTGTTTGAGGACTAAGGTGTGTCTGATTCAGGCCATGGTCTTTTCAGTCACTTGCTATGTATCTGAGAGCTAGACAATGTAAAAGGATGACAGAAGATGATGCCTTTGAACTGCGGTATTAATGAACAGTGCTCAATAGCCCTTAGACTCCCAAAAGAACAGAGATAGGTCTTGGAGGAGTTGCACCCAAAGTGCACCTTGAAGGCATAGATCATAAAGCTTTGTCTCACAAATTTTGGGCATATTGCTAGGAAAGGCTTTGAAGAGGGACATCAAGGGTGCAGGGATTGTGAAGAATAAGAAGACCAGGTGGGTTGACACAGTAAATACAGAAATGGGCTTCAGAGTGTCAGAGTTGTAAGTGTGAGGATGGTACAGGATAGGACAGCATTCAGATCATAGGGTTGCTGTGAGTCATACACAACTCAAAGGGACCTAACAACAACAATAGCCACCACCTCCTCCTAGGTTTAAATCAAGTTGTGTCAGTGGCGGAAATTGGAAATGCCAAGCCAGGAGGAAGAGGAAGAAGGGAGTGCTGCACTCTCTTTGGGAGTCCTTTGGGACCAGAGTTTACTGTGCCAGTCATATCAAGATCTTCATAAGAACAACTACAGCCTCAGTAGAGAGCCAGAGACCACCGTGAGACAGATATGACTCGGGACTGTATCCTACAGAGCCAGAGGCCTTCATCCAGTCTTGCTTGAAGACTGAAGGAAGATGCCATAACTGGAAGATTTAAGGGATCTTTGTAACACTGATCTAAGTGCGGCTAAAGATCAAAGGGCCTGCAACCATTCTTGAAAAGTTGTCTGGACTGAGGGATTGCATCAGCAAAATGCCAGCGAAAATTATATTCTAATAAACTCTATAGTCAGAAATATGGTTCTTTGAAGTCTGTTGGTCACTGAAATGGATTTTGGACTGACTTGAGTAGTAATATTGGTGTTGGAGTTAGTAGAAATGGGTTCAGGAGCATTGGAGGTCAAGCCTCATCTTATAGTTTTGTACTGTAGATGTTGTTGATGGGACAGTTCCCCTTCATGGTATTAGCAGAGATCAGACTTGGCCATCTTCATGCTGTCTATCTTCATTTTACAGAATAGTAGAGGGTCAGCAAAAAGAGAGGAAGACCATCAACAAGACACATTGATGCAATCATTTTCACAATGAGTCTGAGCATGGCAGAGGTCCGGAGCACGGTGCAGAAAAGGGTAAGATTGTGACCTATTGTTAACAGTGTTGCTTTAAATTGGAGTCAACTCAGTGGCACCTCACAGCAATTAATATGTGTATGTGTATAAGTATGCATTGAGTGAAAGTGTGCATAGCAATCGGTTTTCCAGTCAATTGTTCAAATCATTCATACAGATTTTGTTTTATGGCATAATAGCAATATTGGGAATAGTCTTTCAACATTTTTCCTGAGATGTTTGTTTCCTCCTTTCTACACCTTGTTTCCTCCTTTCCTATCCCTTCCTGACTTCTCAGCTTTCTCCTTGGGCAAATACTGCCCACTTGATCTTGATTGGCACCACATTGTATTGAGCCTTAATTTTTATGATATCATCAAATCCTTCACAGCATTACAATAGTATTTTGTTGTGTTGTTGTGTGTACCATTGAAACAGATCTAATGCACAGGAGGAGATTACCCCACCTTCTACAGCAGAGCATATGGTGGATTCGAACAGCACTCCTTCAGGATTGCAGCACAATATTTTTTTATTATCCTTATTTTACAGATGAAAAAACTGTAACTGAGTGAAAATAATTATCCCATACATTTGGATATTAAACTCAAACCAATTCGGCAGCAAATGTTTATGTTTTTCCCAATAAATAGCACTGTCTTTTAATATATAGTTTTTCTTTTAATAACTGCCAGGAGTGGATTGTTTAACTTCTTCCCCAAAGCAACTTTAGACTAAAAAAAATTAAAAATCAATCATCAGAATGTATCTTAAGATGTTAATCACTGATCTAACTCATCTTTAATATAAAGAAACTAACAGCATGTCATAGGCTAAACTTTATACATTGAGGAATTTTATAATCGAAAAACAATTGCTAGGAGGTGATATTCCTTGTAGAAGGACATAATGTTGGGAAGGGTGGACAGTCAGCAAGGAGAGGAAGACCCTTAACCAGGTGGAACGATACAGTGACTGCTGCAATGAATGGGCTTTTGTGTGTCAGGAAGTACAAGGAAGGCACAGGATAGAACAGGGTTCAGATCTTTTGTTTATAGGGTCCCTATGAATCGTGCTCCACTTGACAGCACCTAACAACAACAAAGACAATTAGGACAGCAAGCAATTCATTGTTGTGGAAGCCAGCTTGAGTAATTTTTTTAGCTCTTTTCATTCTCTTCATTATAATTACATCATCTATCCGATTTGGCTAAGATAGATCACCTGGTAGCCTTTGGCGTACATAATTACAGTGTGAAATTAGTGGTCCTCCAGTTGCTTTCTATTACTACTACTCTAAAATTTAAATATACATTTTTAACATGATACTGACAAGCTACAGTTATATACCTTATGGTCTTTGAGGCAGGGTCTTCTGTGTTCTGTGGAGTCATATGTCAAAATCACATTTCTAACATGGTGATAATGGGGAAAGTAAGAAATAATTATTAATAGCTTCTTCAATAATAGTTCTTACAAACATCAACTAGAAATAAAGCAGGTGTTTACAACTAATTTTAATTCAACTGTAATGACAACACTTATAAAGTCAAATTTTGAAACAAGTATTTAGAGCACAGAATGAGAAGTGAATAAAATTTTCCACATTTTCAGCAATATAAACAGTTTCTTGCACCAATGATTCCCTGCATCTCACTCAAGTAGGAAATGTGGGCCTCATTCCAATCTTTAAAAAGCAAAGTTTATTTCTGTAATGGTTATACTGAAGTTTCTGACATTAATATTTATTCCTCTGGAAGATTTAGACCTCTATCCTTTTCATGCTTTTCTTTTTAGTTTGAAGTAGTGTTTTTCTAAATAACATCTTTATAGTCTCCAAAATCCAAAAGTAATTGTGCAACTTTGAGCTCTCACGCTGCTAATCTTTCCAATATCCCTGGCTAATTCTTGAATCAACCAAAAAAAATAAAGCTGTAGGTGAGGTTCAGTTGACTTTTCAAAACTTCACAAAAAAGCAAACATTCCTGAAAATGATTTCTCTGATAATTCTCTGGACATCTTCCTAATCTCAATAACATGTAAGACTTTTTAACTAGTATGCCCTCATCTTAGTTTGTTAGCTGCTATAACAGAAAGACAAGTGGACAGCGCCAGCAAATGGAAACATATGTTTCTATGGTTTAGGAAAGACTGAAAGGACAAATTCAAGAGACGAGCTTTAGAGGAAGAATCTCTCTGACTGCCCTGATGGAAAATTCTTTGATTCTCTAGTTTTCTCTGCATTCCATGAAGATGTCTGCATGGCATCTATAGCTACCCCTCCTCCTTCATTTGTGCTTTCTTCTATTTCCCTAATCTTCCCCTTTCCTATCTCAATGTAAGATATGATACTCTAAAGGAAATGGCTTGGCTAACATAGCAAATTCCATTCTCATATTGTTAGTTGTTGTTGTTATGTGCCGTCGAGTCGTTTGTGACTCATAGTGACCCTATGTACAACAGCCCTAAACCCTGCTCTATCCTGTGCCAATCGCATTGCCTCTGACACACCCATCCCGATTACCCCAATCACTGAATCAATCCACCTCATAGGGGGCTTTCCCATTCTGCTCTATCCCTCCACCTTACCATGCATGATGTCTCTCTCAAAGGACCTGTGTCTCCTCACAACATGTCCAAAGTATGTCATACGAAGCCCCAGAATCCTTGCCTCCAAGGAGTAGTCTGGTTTAACCCTCTCCAGGATGAATCTGTTTGTTTTCTTGGTAGTCCAGGGTACATTCAGTACTTTTCTCCAGCACCCCAGCTCAAAGGCATCAATTCTCCTTCTATCTTCCCTAGTCATTGTCCAACTCTCTGATGCGTAACAAGCGATTGCAAAGACCATGGCCTGTATCAGGCACACCTTATTCTCCAGAGAGACACCGTTGCTCTTGATACTTTAGAGAGGTCCCTAACAGCAGACTTTCCCATCGTGATATGTTTTTTGATTTCCTGGCTGCTGATGCCAAGAGTGTTGACCGTGGAGCCAAGCAAACATTAGGTGGCCCATTAATACTGGGATCTGGGATCAGGACTTTAACACCTATTTTGAGAAACACACAGTTTAATCTATAACAACCCCCAATTTTTTCATGCACGAATGGAACATGATAAACAAAGAACCCATCTAATTTATTGTTATTGCATACTTTCAAAATTATGGAAATAGAGCAGTTGACAAAATCCAAAATCATTCCTTGACCTTTATATTCTTTTATAACTCATAAAACAACATTAATAATTCTAAAATGTGTAAATTTAAAAAGTTACTTTGAATACCTTCAAAAACAAATATTGTTAAATGAGCACTATGTCAAAGGAGAACTACAGGAATGAACTATTTGATTGTGATATGGATAATTCCTTTATTTATTCAACTACTGAACTACTGTTAGGTGGGGGCACTCCTTTTGATAGGTCTTTATTTTTTATCTAAAAAAAAATCCAAAACAGAATAAAAGGAAACCATTGTTCATGGAAGCAATAGTCAATCATTATCTTTGTAGTTAGGTGCTATTGTGTTGACTACGACTAATAGCAATCCTCTGACTAATGGATCTGAACCTCGTCTAGAATGTGCTGTTCTCATTATCTCTGATATATTTGAGTTCTCTTTTAGAGTCGCTGTGTCAATTTATCTCAATGAGGATCTTCCTCTCTCTTGCTAACCCTCCACACCTTTCCAAGAATGATGGATGTCCTTTTCCCAAGATGTGAGACGAAGAAGCCCCATATTCCTTGCCTCCAAGAAGCACCTTGCTACACTTTCTCCAAAACATATCGATTTGTTCTTTTGGCAGTCCATGGGCTATTCAATCTCTTCTCCAATACCACAACACAAAGGCATCCATTCTTCTGTCACTCTTGTGTCAAACTTCTAGATGCATAACAAGTAATTGAAAAGACCATGGCTTGTACGCATCACATTTAGTATCAGACAATTCTGGCAAAGGTGGGGGAAAGGAGCTTCTTTAAAGTGTTAAAATGCAAGGATATAATTTTTTATGGTTAAGGAGTACTGATCCAAGCCAAAGTATTTTCAATTATCTAATATGTATATCAGTGAAGAAGATCAAAGGATAGCCAACTTTGAATTGTGGTATCAGTGAAGAATGTTGAAAGACTGACAAAATACCAAACAACTCAGCATTGGAAAAAGTACCACCGAAAATGCACCTTAGAAGCAAAGTTGCTGAGTATTTTCTCACATATTATGAACATGTTATCAGGAGATCCTGGTCTCTAAAGAAAGGCATCATACTTGGCGAAATGAAGAGTCAGCAGAAAAGAGGAAGAGAATGACACAGTGGCTCCATTAATGGACTCAAGGGCAGTTGCAAATGTGAAGATGGGGTAGGGGAAGACAATATTTTGCTCTGTTGTACATCTGGCTCCTAAGACGTAGAATTCTCTCTATGGAACCTAACAACAACAATGCCAAGAAGTGCCATGACTACAAGATGCAAAACTTTGTTTTAATTTTTATATTTAGCTTTACAATCACAAAATGTTTTGTGAATTCTCAAACACGTTTTTTTCAATCTATATTATATTGTTCTTACCAGGTTGTACAAAAAAAATCTGGAGGACAACTACCTGGCCAAGTGACTGGAAGAGATCCATATTTATTCCTACTCTCAATAAAGGTGATCTGACAGAGTGTGGAAATTATTGAATAATACCACTAATCACACACATGTAAGATTCTGAAGATTATCCCAAAATAGTACATCAATAGAGAACTGCCAGAATTGCAAGCTGAGTTTAGAAGAGGTCATGATACTAGGAGATATAACAGCCAATGTCAGATTGATCATGGCTGAAAGCAGAGAGTACTAGAGGAATGACTATTGGTGTTTCCTTGACTATACATGACATTTGACTGTATGGATCACAACAAATTATGGCTAACTTTGAGAAAAACAGGAATCTCAGAACACTTAATTGTGTTCATGCAAAAACTATCCTTGAACAAGGAAGCAGTTATCAGAACATAGAAAAGGAAGCACTGCACGGTTCAAAATCAGTAAAGGAGTGTGTCAGGGATGCATCCTGTCTTCATTTGGAAGGCTGGACTTTATGAGGTGGAATGCGGCATCAGTTTTGGAGGAGCACTCATCAACAACCTGTGTTATACAAATGACACAATTTTGCTTGATGAAAATGAGAAGGACATGAGGCATATGCTGCAGAAGGTCAAGGACTGTAGTCTTCAATAAGCACAACATAAAGAAAAGATTCTCACCACTGCACCAATTGAGAGCACTATGATAGATGGAGAAGTGATTGAGATTCTTCACAATTTCAGCTTGCTTGGCTCCACAACCAACACTCTTGGTACCAGCAGTCAGGAAATCAAAAGACGAATTTCACTGGGGAAATTTGCTGTCAGGGACCTTTCAAAAACAACAGCGTCAATCTAGAGACCTAGGTGTACCTGATCCAGGCCATGGCTGTCATGATTACTTGCTATGCATCAGAGCACTAGACAATGACTAAGGGTGATAGAAGAATCCATGCTTTTAAGTTGCAGCGCTGGAGAAGAATATTGAACATAACACAGAACACAAAGAGAACATAGATTCTGTTCTGGAAAGGGTGAAACCAAATTATTCCTTAGAGTCAAAGTTTGTTTGTTTTTTTTAATGAATAGCATTAATAAACATGGAATCTCTTTAAAATAGTTTTGAAGATAGGCAAACTTACTCTTTTTTTTTTTAAATAACACTTACTTTAATACCTTTTAACAGACGTAGTAGTAATGAGACTCTTTTCAAATAAGGAGTTAAGGATTCTGATGCTCTGTCTCACTTTTGACATGTTGACAGGAGGGATCAGACCTTGGAGAAGGACATCTAGTGTGAAAGAGTAAAGGGATAGTGTAACAGAGGAAGACTTTGGATGAGGTACACTGACACAGTAACTGGTAATGAGCGTAGGTGTATTGGAGACAGAGACCGGCTCAGCATAAGGTAGGCTACAGAGCTATTATACATAAGGTTGTTGTGAGCTGCAGTTGACTTGATGAAACATAAGAGCAACAACATATTATCACTTATTCTTAAACTTAGATATAAAACTTAAACGTTTACAGTCCTCTACTTTGAGATCATAGACTATGTATGTTACTGTTGTGTATTGTTGAGTTTGAACCAAGCCATGGCTGATCCTTTGGTGAGTTTTAAGAGGAATTTAATTCTACAGGAGAAGGTTGCTCTGCTGTTGAGTTGAAACCAACTCATATCTGATTCTCTAGTGGGTTTTCATAGGGAGTAAATTGCATGGGAGATTATCCTTTCTTCTCTTACAGGTCAGCTGGTGGGTTCAAACAGTATGCCTTTGGGACTGTAGTATAGCTTCTTACCACTAGTCTACCAAAACTAGAGATAGATAGATAGATAGATAGATATAGATTAGATAATTTATAATTTTTCTCTCCTCCTCTCAAACAAGTACCATTTACAAAACACACAAGACTCAGAAGCTTAAAGTTAAAACAACAACAAAAAACAACCCCCAAACCACACTTCACTATGTAAAGAACACCAAATTCCATTTTCTCAGTACCTCTTCCTTTTTGCTTCGGTTAAGGTGAAATTCAAAGACAACTGTGCGCTGATAGAGTGGGCAGAAAAAGTTAATGATCTAGGTCATTAATTTTGCTTGAAGTCTTGGTAAAAGTACATAATATTCCACCAGCAGAGACAAATAAACAAAAGCAACTCACCACTGGACTTCAGATCCTATGATTCCCAAATCTCAATTTCCACTGTTTTCACAGTAGTTCAAATTCTCATCTTCTCTTTCCAATCTCTCTCTTTCACCTCTAACACAATATCTTTTACCAGCAATATCTTCTAAATGGGGAGCTCTGCTGGCATTGTCTGTTCTGTAGAGTGTTGCATTGCTAACCTAAATGTGCCATCTCTCAGCTGGTTCAAATCAACAAGCCACTCCATGGGATATAGGTGGACAATCTCTCTCCATGAGATTTATAGCATCTGAAAACCTGCTAGGTCAGTTATTCATCAGTTTCAACACATCAGCATTGATTAGAGAGTTAATCTTCTAAAACAGTTATCACACCTATTAAAATACCTTAGCTGAATATCTGTTTTATATAAAGTTCAATAGAATGCTCTTATTCTACGTTAGCCTTCCATCTCACACCAGTACTTCTGTGCTCCAGTCATGTCAGATTACCTACCACCTTTGAAGCATCTGACCCTTTTCTCTTTCCTTTTCTGCAATCTATTCCTCTCTTACATGCATTTGAATACACATTTCCTTCTAGAGGCTTTCCTTGACTTTTGATTCCCTGCTAAAAATGGAACTTCCTTTCCTTTGTTCTGTAAAAGCACAAAAGAAAAATTTTCTCTCTGATGGCATTAGTACATTTGGTTTTAAATGCTTTAAATTACAGTTCTTCTTTCATAGCTACTGAACTATAGGCTACTTTGGTTAGGAACTGAGTTTCAATTACCTCTTTTTGGGGTTGGGGTTGAAATTGTTTACTTCTTAGTGTGTAAATGCAGAAAATATTAGTACCTGCTCATTGAATAAAAGGCTTAGCTGCTAACTAAAAGGCTGGCAGTTTGAATCCACTCAGAAGTACCTCATAAGAAAAGCCTAAGTAATGTACTTTTGAAATATCAGCCACTGAAAATTCTCTGGCACACAGTTCTGTTCTTAAACATCAGATGTTATCATGAGTTATAAAAGTCTAAGTGTCAACTTTTTTGTGGTTGGCTTTTTAAATCTCATTCTCTGAAGTGAGAATATGCATAAATCAGGCACTTGGAAGTACCTGGCACAAAACCCAACATTGTCCTTCCTAATTGTTAACTCTGTCACAGGAAAGCATATCTCCTTGAGACCTAAAAGCATTGAAACACAGATGGAAGTGGCTTAATAAATGCATTGCTTAAACTTAAGGAACAATTCCTACATGACAAAAACTGGCCTGCAGATGCTGGAAAGTTCCACAGCTAGCCACTGACCCACTGGGGCTGCCAGAAGTTGCTGAGGGCATCCAGGAAAGCTGGCTACCAGTGGAGCCTGTTTGAGTGATGTACCTCCTGGCACTGGGGAAGCACTGGGGCTTCCTAGTTTACTTTAGTGGTCTGGCTACCTTGGCCTTCATTTGCCTTTCACTTGGAACTGTCTAGAACGAGAGATTAAAGTTGAGTTTAAGTCAGACATTCCTTCCTCCTTTCTTCCTTCAGAGAATTAAGAAATCTCCAGAGCATTAACTATGTAAACAAGTCTCCATGCATGTATCTCCTGAATGACTCAGTCCAGGTGGGAGTAGAATGAAGTGAGGTATAGGCTTCAGACTCCAGAAGAGCAAGTTAAGGATGAAGGACAGCATGGAGAGCTGGCCTGGTGGGCTGGAGAAGCCTGGGTCTGAGGATGAATCACAAATGGAAATATGCTTGAGAAGTGACTTGATAGAGTTCCCAGCTGCAGGATCCCAGCAGACCTCCTCAGCATCAAACAAACAGTGAATAGTTGCTGTGTACCAACACTTCCACCAGCATCAGCCACAATCCTAAAGAGCCACGGTAGATGGACTGCATGAAGACAATCGGTAACAGACTCAGCAAGTCCCAGAAGTAGTCAAGAACTCACCTGCTATGCCGGGCCTCCGGCCTGGCCACCAGGTGGGCCTTCATCAGGACCACTGGGTCCAAGGCTGCCATGCTAATTTGTTCTCCACTGACTTTTTAATTTGTGTATTCAGTAAATGCAGTTTAAATTGGTTCTTTTTTTAAAAAAAAATTCAAATTAATCAAGAGTATTTTTCCTGGGATTAATACTGATCCTGAAATAGCTAAGTTGAAATTTTACATTGCAGGTATATATCCCTAAGTGAGCTTCAATTTTACTTTTAAACATTAAATATTAAAAATAAGAGGTCTATATGTGTTCATATTCCTAAGAAGGGTGATACAACTGAATGTGGAAATTTTCGAACACTATCACTGATATCACGACCTGGCAAAATACTGCTGAAGATTACTCAAAAATGGCTGAATAGTACATAGATAGGGAATTGCCAGAAGTTCATGTGGGATTTAGAAAAGGCCGAGGCACCAGGGATATCATTGCTGATGTCAGATGGATCCTGGCTGAAAGTAAGGGATACCAGAAGAATGTCTATACGGCCTTATTGACAAAGTCAATAAATGTCAAGGCATTTGACTGTGTGGATCATGACAAGGTATGGCTGACATTGAGAAGAATGAGAATCAACCATAAACTCTTCATATGCGCAACCCTAGTTCTTCCTAGGCGTTTTCAAATTTGTAGCCCTGGTTACAACATATAGACTTCATGGGAACATAACATATTCTCTTTTTTAGTTTAATATTTTATATATAACATTGTATCTCTAAAAGGCTGAATTTTGAGTACGTAATACTTTCACCTAATAATTTCATTATTTGGCTAGTTTCCCAGGACATAATACTTTTACCCAATAATTTCATTATTTGGCCATATTCCCAGGCCAGTATACATAATTGCAGAAGGACTAAAATGGCCTATGAATGACTCAAGTGAGAAGGTAGCAGTGCTTAACATGTTGCCGCAAATGACGTCAACAGCCATCCTGGACATTTTAATTAATAAAAAAGGAACATCATCATTCGTATGGCAGTCATAAATAATTGGGGGGAAAAATTGTTTCTAATTGACAGTTGTCAATTTAAAAGTGTGCTGCAGCATGTTAAAATACTATGGTTTTCAAGTCAGAAGTAATACTTGTTGCTAATTTTGCTGTTCAGATCTGAATAACAAAATTGACAGTCATGTTAAAATAGTATTACTTAATTCTTATTATTGATCAGATTGACCACAGCAAGTCAAGAATGTTCCTGCTCTGAAAGGTGTTCCTAATAGGTTTATAAAGAGCTGTGTGTTTAGGTAACCTCCTAACCCCTTCCGGGGCAGGTTAGTGGGGTCATTTGCACAGATTGGTGACTGGCTTCAAAGCTGAGGCCTGAGCAAAGCCAAGAATGCACTCTTCCTCAGCCTCGCAGTCGGTCTTCTGCAATTAGTCTCACATTTACTGACTTGTGCTCATTCACATTTCATCTTTGAAGGCTGAGACAGGCTGTCTCCATCTGTCACAGGGTTAAATAACCATCTCCAATTTCAGGAGATCTAATGAGCTAGAAAATGCAGCTCTGATCCAATCAAGTTCTAATGGACACTTTTATAGAACCACAAAAGAAAAACCCAGAAAAGAAAACATTGCCTTTAAGGGTATTCCCCGCCCCCCAATCTGATTACTGCATCTTCTGCAAGATATGTGTGGATGAGCCTTTAAGATTTCCTACTGCTCACATTTGACTGTGTGCTCTGATCTCTAAAACCTCCATTAAACTCTTACTAGTAAGATTGCTATCCTTGTTAATTAAAAGGGAATCTCACTTTTTCCATATTATAATTTTGGAAATCCCTCTTAAATAAAATACCAACCACATTCCTTCCCTATGACTTAGATTCCTCTATTTTCAAGCTATACATTTTCTTTTCAGCTGAACTTTTCTGACCATATTTACTTTGTCTTAATCTTGGCTACTCATACCCATGATCTTCAGGAGAATCTCAATCTGATAACTTCAGAGAAATTATACATCTTTGCAACTTTGCAATATATTAGGCAATATTAGTCATAGTTGTTGTGGTTATGTGCTGTCCAGTTGCCTGAAACTCATAGCAACCCTATGTATAACGGCTTTGACGCCTACCCTGTCCTAAGCCAGTGTCAATGACTCTGACACACCTACCCACAATGCTCTAGTTACTCTCTCAATTCATTTTATCTGGAGTCATCCTCTCCTGCACTGGATCCCTACTAATTCTGGAGTTTAAAAAGGGTATGTATCCAGATATACTATCAAGCACATATTGCCCTGTATTCCTACTAGGATTTTAGGGATTCTATTCATCAAAGAATAATACTTTCTCTTCACAGACCCAACATCACTTTGTAATTAATTTCTTGATTACCACCCTCATTCTGCACTAAATATATAAGGATGCTCAAGTGGCCTGTTGGTAAGAAGCTGCACTACAATCCCAAAGGCATGTGGTTAGAATCCACCAATTGCTTTGCTGGAGAAGGGTGGGCAATTTTCTCCCATGTGATTAACTGCCTCGGAAAACCAGCTAGAGGGTCAGCTAGGGGTCCATTCTGATTCTATGGTACACAACAATAACAACAACAACAATAGTAACATCATCTAAAAGTTCAGTAAACAAACAACACAAAGCACTGCCAAATTCCATACCTTGTTAACATATCTGACCAACAGTCTCCTTGTTATGTGCCATCCAGTACCTGCAACCAAGAAAGACCCTATGTACAGCAGCTTTGAAGACTGCCTGTTCCTGAGCCAGTCTCACTGATTCTGACACATCAACCTCCACAAAGTCAGAAATCAAAGAAATCTCATGCTCTGCATTGAGGATACAGTGACTCAATAAAAGGAAAATAATGTACTTTCCCTATTTCTCATCCTATACCAAAAAGCAAATAAAACTATTTGTATGTTGGCCCAATTATACTCCACTATAAAAGAAATATTCTGCTGCAGCACGAGGTTCGACGTACGTTAAAACTTATGCACTTAAACTTGAACATAATTCTCTTACTATGCATTTCTCCAGTAGATTTGTACTCAAAGGTAGATTCTTAGCCTGTTTGTGGCTTACAAATAGCATTTCACAACACATCTCTATTTTTTCATAGAAGAGCCCCTAGTAACAATAAAAGTGTTTATGTCCATGTTAAAAAAAAAAACAACAAAAATCATAAAAACCAATCTTCAATTAACTCATTAAGACAATTTTACTAGCACAGTACTTACAACTACATAAATGTTTTGTTATATCTCTTTATTGTTAATAACATTTTTAACATAGTTGCAAGCAGGGTCAGAGAACATTTTGGGGATGGTGTCCTTACAATTATCCTGGCTTTTTCAAACTAACTGGAACACCATTTGTTTTCAGGTTGCTTCCATGAAATTAGAAACTATTAGTGTTAAGACTGACAGCAACTCAACTACTAGTGACAATAATGAAACCATGTCTCAGAAAACATGACACCTGTGCTCATTGTTGTAGAGCAAATCTGGAATGAGGGGTCATCTAATAATTTCTGGAATTAAGTCATAAAATTTATAAACAGCAAACATAACAAAGCAAATCCATGTAGTTTAGGAAAATAATTATATACCTTACAGTATGTTGTTAGGAAAAACTATTTCTCCAACAACAAGAATTGTACGGTGTAACAATGGGCTCAAGTTATTCAGAAATGGTAAAGATAGAGTATGATACCAGAGTTTAGATCCTTAGCTTATAGGTAGAGTATCTGTGGGTCCCTGTGGACAAGATGGCACATAACAACAATCACTTTGGGATAATTATCTCTCCAGGGAAACTATTTGTATACAACCTTCAATCTAAGAGCAGGGGTATTAAATAAATAGATAATAGGTCAGCAAGTTACCTATTTTATCTTGAAGATATTTTTTTTGTTTGCCATTGTGTTTATATCAGCACAGAGAAAGTCCAATCCTTTCTGAAACAAATGATGTCATTAAAAATTAAGCAATGTAAATTCCAACAAATGAGTTTTTAATGCTAAAGACACAAAAACAATTTCAACAGACATATATTTTCACTAATAAAAGCCTTGAGTAGAGGAATTCAGAAATTTATCAAAATTATTAATGATAATAGAGCAGCCCAGTTCCTTAGGGGCTTATCAAGTCCAAATCTGGCTCCCATCTCCCTGTATCTGCTCAGGCTTAATCAGTGTTTTCATTGAAGATGAATGTGCAGCTAATGGAAGAAATGTGAACTCATGAATGGATTTCTGTTCTATGTTGGTGCAATATTTCTTCTTGCAATACACATATATACGCCCACATGCATACCTACACACTCCATTAAACCACAGGGGAGGCAACAGGCATTACATTAAATTATCCTAGCCTGGTAGAAATGGACAGCTCAGAAACAAAACAAAGAGCATATTGTCATTTTTTTCATGTGGCTGAAATACAGATTTTCCTGTCTCTGGTAAAACAGCAAGCTGTGTAGAAAAATAACTACAATGTAGGTTTCTATTACAAATACTAAGTTCAAATGTTAGAAACAAAAGAAAAAAATCTGCTTTTCTGAAAACAACTAAAAGAAATTGCTTAACATTTTTAAATTATCACTTCTAAGAAGATGGAAAATTTTCAAGTTCACTCATATAGATTTGATTTGGAATCTATCATTTTCAAGGACAACAAAACAGGACACAATTTTATGTCACTCTATTATTACAATGACAGCCAAGAGAACTAACAGATATGTCTTGTAGAGAGTGAAACCAACCAAGGATTGTGAGGCTCTGACTCACATACTTTGGGCATGTTGCCAGGAAGGACTAGTCATTAGAGAAGGTCATCATGCTTGGATGAGTGGAGAAACAGCACAGGAGAGAAAGACCTCGGATGAGATGGACAGAATAACTGGAGTAATGAAGGGTAGGTGTGTCAGAGGCAGTGATATTGGATCAGAATAGAGCAGATTTCATAGCTTTTGTGCATGAGATTGCTATGGGCCATAGTCAACTCAATGGCATGTTAACACTATCATCATTATTTCAATATGATTGGCTTATTCTTAAAACTGATCTATAAATGATCTTTAATATTTATTTAAGCTATATAATAATGGAGGGGAAAGTCCATGTAAATAATCCAAGAATGTACATAATCCAGAAATTGTTAACATTTTCATTTGAAATTAGGATATATTAACTTTAAATTTTAGCTGACTGATCTCCCTAATTTTACTTTATTCATGTGAATTAGGTTTATTAACACTTTCCCTTCCTAAGCAGTGATGAGACAGAGAGACTGGGGCAGTTAATAATTAAAAATTCTACAAAGGGTATTTATTGGTCTCTTCCCATTTCATGTGAGGGAGCAATTTGTGTCTCCCTTCCCCTCCCCTCATGCCAACTCCTGGAACAGGACAGAGCCCTGTAGAGAGTTCATCCCAACCCTTTTGGACTGGAGAACACCCGCTGTCAACCCTTGCCTCTCATCCCTCCAAAATAAGAGAGATAACCAATATCCAAACACCTGTGAAGACATCACCTGCAACTAGTACAAGAATGAACTGAAGGGGCAGGGAGGGGGGGAGAATAAACTGAAGAACTTGCCACTTAACTGTGCCATAGAGTAAAGAAGAGAGGGACTTTGGTCTCGAACACTGTTGTCTAGCTACATCACTTGGGATTTCTTAAAGTTAAGCAGAAAAGGTCAGGTGGAGTGGAGGATTCTGGAGGGCAACAGTCATCCTGAACTGGGAAAAAAAGAGGGGAACACCAATATACAGATCCTTCACATGACATTATCATATTCTGGGACATTATATAGTCACAAAATTCTAACATCTACTAAGAAAAAATTCACATAATGTTAAGAAAGAAGCTGTTTGCCTCAGTCATCTTGAAAAAACAAAATAACTCTTAAAAGTAGCACCAAGGAATACCCTAGATAGAGGAAACAAGAATATGCTGATGTGAAGTTATTTGAATAGCTACAGAAGAAGATTCAAATGATAGAAGAAACAACGGAAGTCATTAAGAGAACAAATATTTCAGCGATAGTGATCCAGAAGAAATATATGGAAAAGGAACAACTTGAACAGCTCCAGAAAAAATGCTAAAGATGAAAGAAAGAATTGATAGTATTAATAAAGAGGTACAAGAACTTAAAAGATAATCATAGATAGAGAGGGTAAAGACAACACAGTACTAGAAGTAACAGAAAAGCAGGAAAATGCAATACAGAATTTTAAGACCAAAATGGCAGATGTATCCAACATGCTGGTAGAACTGAAGAGATGGAACAGAGAGTCAGTGAACTGAAAGACAAAAGCCTCACTGAAAACACACTAGCAGAAAAATCAGAAATGAGATGTAAAGAAACTATTATAATCATGTGGAATGACATCAAAAGGAACAACATATGTATGATTGGAATTCTAAAACATAAGAGTGACAGGGAAGTCACTGAAAAAAATTGTGGAAGAAGTACTATAAGAAAACTTCCCATATACTATGAAAAATAGGGAAATCCATATTAAAAATGCACAACAAACACCAAATGGACTAGATCCAAAAAGAAAAACATAAGACATATCAAAGATAAATTCTCCAAATTAAAAGATAAGGATAGAATACTAAAATCAGTGTGAGCAAAACAGAGTCACTCACATAGAGGAAACAATTAGATTAAGTTCTGATTTCTCCACAGAAACCATGTGACCTAGAAGACAATGGGACAGCATATATAGAAAGTTGAAAGAGATCCATTTTCAGCCAAGGATCCTATACCCAGCAAAGCTCTCCATCAAATATGAAGGATAAATAATATCCTTGGCAGGAAAAAGGGAACTTCAGGGATATGTGAAAACAAGACCAAAACTACAAGAACTATTAAGTGCAGTACTTCACACAGAGATTCCAAAGGAAAGACCAGAAACAACAACAACAATAAAAAAAAGAAACACAGCAAAAATGGCAGTGATTAAAACCTGGCCTGACAATAACCACACTTGATGTGAACGGATCAAATCTGCCAATTAAGAGAAAAAAAGAGTAGTAGAATGGATAAAAAAAAAACCCCAAAACAAAAACAAAAACCACATCACCAAAACTCAAAAAGAACAAGGTTCATCAATATGTTGCCTAGAAGAGACACATCTTGAAACTAAAGAGAAAGATAGAATCAAAATTAAAGGCTGGGGGAAAAATATACCAAGAAAATGGCAACTATAAAAAACCAGGAGTAGTAATACCAATCTCTGATAAAAGATTTCAGAATAAAAATCAACATAAAAGATAAGGAAGGGCAGTACATACTAATTAAAGGCACAATAGGGCATTACATACTTATTAAAGTAACAATAGATCAAGAAGACATAACCTTGGTCAAAATTTATGTACCGAATGATAAATCTGAAAATGCATGAAGTAATGGTTAACAGAATTGAAGAAAGGTATAGCACCACAATAGTGGTAGGAGACTTCAACACACCACTAACATCAAAGGATAGGTCAACCCAAAAGAAACGTAGCAATGACGTGGAAGATCTAAACTATACTATCAGCCAACTTGAACTTGTGGAAGTATTCAGGATAATGCGCCTAACTAAAACTTAATTCACTTTCTTCTCAAGTGCGCTTGGTACATTCTCCAAAACTGATCATATATTAGGACACAAAGCAGCCTCAGCAAATTAAAAACATTGAAATAATCCAAAGTTTCTATCAGAACACAATGCCATAAAACTAGAAATTAACCATAGGAGGGTAAAGCTTACAAAACCACCTAGTGGAAGGTAAATAACTCTGCTGGAACATGATTTGGTTATAAAAGAAAAAAAGAATTAATTTCTTAGAAGTTCCTTGAAACAAATGAAAATGAAAATACAACATATCAAAACCTCTGGGAGGCAGCTGAGGCAGTCCTTAGGAGGAAATTAATTTTAACTGACAACATAAGAAAGGAAAAAAAAAATCAATGATCTATCTCAACAACTTCATCAACTAGAAAAAGAACAATAATCCTATAGCCTGTAGAAGAAAGGAAGCTATAAGGAAAAGAGCTGAAATCAAGGAGATGGAGAACAGAAAAACGGTTGAAACTATATATAAGAAGCTAGTTTTTTGAAAGAGTCAATTAAACTGACAAATCACTGGCAAACTTAATTAAAAAAAGAGAAGACATAGATAACTTTATTAGGAAATGGAAGACATAGATAACTTGATTACAAAATGATAGAAGTGACATCACACTGAACCAGATGAAATTAAATTAATAATATTAGAATACTATGAAAACCTAAACTCTAATAAATTTGAAAACCTAAAGGAAATGGACAAATTTCTTGATACTCATTCCCCAACCAAACTGATCAGAACAGATGTAGAATACTTGGTCAGACTCATCACAAAAGAAATTTAACAGGTCATAAAAAACCTCCCCCTTAAATAAAGTCCTGGACTAGATGGCTTAACAGCTGAAAATCTACCAAACATTCAGAGAAGACCTATCACCAATTCTACTTCAAGTATTAAAAAAAAAAATAGAAAATGAAGGAACACTCCAAGGGTCTTTTTATGAAGCAAGCATAATGCTAATACCAAAACCAGGCAAAGATATTACCAAGAAAGAAGACTAGAGGCAAATCTCTCTTATGAATATAGATGCAAAAAGCCTTAACAAATCCTAGCCAATATAATCCAAGAGCACTTCAAAAAATAATTCACCATGACCAAGTGGGATTCAAAACAGGTATGCAAGGTTGCTTCAACATAAAGGGGGAGGGGGGAATCAACATAAGTCACCACATTAACAAAGCAAATAACAAGAACCATACTTTCTTAGCAATTGATGCAAAAAAGGCAATAGACAAAATCCAGCACCCCTTCCTGATCAAGACTCAGCTAAATTGGAATATAAGGGAATTTCCTCCACATAGTTAAAACTATACAAATTCAAGAGCCAATATCATTTTCAATGTTGAAAGACTAAAAGCATTTTTGTTGTGAAACAGGGACAAGACAAGGCTTCCCACTGTCATCACTTCTCTTCAGTGTTGTATTGGAAGTGCTTGCCATGGCAATATGACAAAAGAAGCAAATAAAAGGCATCCAGGCCAGCAAATGGATAAACTATCACTATGTGCAGATGATATGATATTGTATACAGAAAATCCCAAGGACTCAACAACAATAACAACAACAACAAAAAAAATGTTAGAAATAGTAGACCAATTTAATTAAAGTGGCAGGATATAAGACCAATATAAAAAATTTAAAAAAAAAATCAGTGGAACTCCTCCACAGTAACAAAGAGAATACAGAGAAGGAAACTAACAAAGCAATACCATTTACAATAGCCAATCACAAATTGAGATACTTGGGCATGAACCTAATTAAAGATACAAAAGATCTGTACAAAGATGAAAAAAAAATTAAAAAAAGAACTATACAAAGAGAACTACAGAACATTTCTGTGAGACACAATAAAAGACCTACCTAAATGAAAAAATGTGCCCTGTTCATGAATAGGAAGACTCAATATTTTGAAAATGATAGTCCCACCAAAAGCAATCTACATGTTCAACACAATCCCAATACAGATGCCTAATTAATGTTATAAGAAGATCAGAAGGGGAATTATCAAGTTTATTTGGAGAGGAAAGAGACCCAAATAAGCAAAGCACTTATGAAAAACAAAATTGAAGTGAGAGAAATAGCACTCTCTGATGTCAAAATCTACCAGACAGTGGTAGTAACCAAAACAGCATGATACTAGCACAATGATAGGCCACATAGTCCAATGGAACAGAACTGAGAACCCAGAAATGGACCCAGATGATACTCAACAAAGAAATAAAACTTATCAAATGGGGAAAGTTGACAACAAATGGTGTTGGCAAAACTGAACTGCACCTGCGGAAGGCTGAAACAGGATCCACAACTCACACTATACACAGAAATCAACTCAAGGTGGATCAGAGACTTAAAAGTAAAACCCAAAACCAGAGACAAAAGCGGATCAGTCTTAAACGGCCTCATCAATTGCATAAAGAGACTGCCAATTACAGTCAGAAATGGGCAATCTGAAGAGGATAAAAACTGATGAATGGGACCTTCTAGAGTTTAAATTCCTGTGTGCATCAAAAACTTTTTTCAACATAGTTAAAGAATATCTACTGATTAGGGGTGGGGGGTGAATTTGGCAATACCATGTCAGATAAGCATCTCATGTCAAAAGTTTACAGAACCCTACAGGGCCTCTACAAGAAAAAGACCGATAACACAATTTCAAAATGGGCAAAATACATGGAAAAACTTTTCACAGAGGAAGACATTTGGATGGCCAAAAGACACATGAAAAAAAATGCTCAAAATCCCTGGCAATAAGAGAGATTCAAATCAAAGCCACAATGAAAAACAAAACAAAACGAAACAAAACCACAATGAGATACTATCTCACTTCAGTAGCAGTTTCACAGGACTGCAAGTAATATATGTTGGAGATAATGTAGCAAGATAGGAACACTTACACGTTGTTGGTTGGAGTGTAAAATGGTAAACTACTCTTGAAAGCAGTTTGGAGTTTCCTTAGAAAGCTGAACATAGACATTACATATGACTCAGCTATTCCACTGTTTGGAAAATACCCTAAGAAAATAAGGACTGAGGCACAAATGGAGACTTGCACACCAATGTTCATAGCAGCATTATTCACAATAGCAAGAACATGGAAACAGCTCAACCACCATTGAATGGAATGCCCAACTACAAGAGATTGGATTGAGAAATTATGGTATGTTCACACAATGGAATCCTATGCAGGATGCATGAGCAATGATTTTGTAAATTACTATCTAACTTGGGAGGTACTGGAAAGCATTATGCTAAATGAACTTAGTCTCATAAGGACAAATACTGTATAAGATTATGATTACTTAGGAAATAGATAACTAGTGAAACGTGTATGAGAATCTAAGAGGGGGAGGGTAGAAGCAGAGGGGTAAGGATGGGAAAAGGGCATAATCATAGTGTCACCCAATTTAATGGGTGGAGTGAAGGGTGGGTTAAGGAAATGGGAAAAATCTGTTGTGAAAATAGTTATATACATATAAACTTTTTAAATAAACTAGTGAAAAAGAAAATGTTTATTTTAAAAATTCCACAACTGTTATCATAGGTATATCACAATCTTCTAGAATAAGGTGGCACACAACTTCCTCCTTGTACAAGGCACCACCTATTTCTCTTACCCTGAAGTGTAAGAGCATATGTACCCTAGTAGGTTTGCTTTCCTCAAGCTGTGCTATCATTACGCTCTCCCACCTCCAATGCTAACAGCTATTCCTGGACAAAAGCAAAGAATACTAGAAGAATGTCTATTTCTGCTTTATTGATTATGCGAAGGCATTTTCCTGTGTGGATCATAATAAATTATGGCTAGCATTGTGAAGAACAGAAATCCCAGAACACTTAACCATGCTCATATGAAATGTTTACATACAAGAAGCAGCTATTGTCCTAAAAGAACAAGTCAACACTGTGTGGTTTAAAAATAAGAAAGGTAAAAAAAAAAAAATAAAATAAAATAAAATAAGAAAGGTGTGTATCAGGGCTGTATCCTTTCTCCATCCATACCTATGCCATCTGTATGCTGATCAAATAATTCAGGAAGCCGGACTTTTTAAAAAAAATTTTATTTCTATCCATTCATTGTTGCACTTTTCTCCCATTCCAACCCTCCCCGCCAGTACACTACAGTCTTGGAAAAATAAAAGAAAAATTCTTTCATTGTTTTACAATCCCTCCCCACAGGTCCACTCCACTATGCAGACTTCGCTCTGGACTCCCGCCATGACAAAAGTATCCAAATCACATATCCCTTTTAAACAGTTTTCTCTCTCATCTGTTTCAATGCAGTATACATTATTGAACCCATCTTTCTCAGTCCCCGACCCCCAACTTCGAGGTCAGTCCTGTTTTACAACAGTAGCACCATGCAGTATTTGTCCCTTTGTGACTGAGATACTGTACTCAGCATAATGTCCTCCAGGTCACCCATTTTTAATAATATTGCATGAGTTTCTTGTTTTTCATTGCAGCGAGGTATTCCATTGTGTGGATATACCACAGTCTCTCTGTTCATTCGTTTGTTGATTGGCACTTAGGTTGTTTCCAACTCCTTGCTATCGTGAACAAAGCCATGATAAACATGGGTGTGCATAAGGAAGCTGGGCTTTATGAGGAAATATATAGCATTGGGACTGGAGGAAGGCTCATCAACAACTTGTGTTAAGCAGATGACACAACCTTACTTGATGAAAGAGATGAGGTCTTGAAGCACTTGCTGCAGAAGATCAAAGGCAGCAGCTTTCAATATGTATTACATCTCAACATCAAGAAAATAAAAACCCCCACCACTGTACCAATATGCTACATCATAATAGATGGAGAAAATATTAAAACTGTCAAAGATTTCAGATTATTGGATTCACAATTAACAGTGTTGGTACCAACAGCCAGTGGCTCAGGATACACATGACACTGGGGCAAGCCTATAGTTAGGGACCTCTCCAAATTATTGGTTAGACATTATATCAGTTTAATGACTAAAGTGCACTTGATTCAGGTCATGATCGCTTCAATCACTTGCTATACATATGGACAAAGAATAAAAATTACAGAAGAACAGATGCCTTTGAGTCCTGGTGTTGGAGAAGAGAACTGATTGCTTAATGGACTATCAAGAGAACAAACAGATATGTCTTAGAGAAGGTGCAGAATGTTCCTTGAAAATAAGAGTGCTGAAGCTTTGTCTCACATACTTTGGAAAAGTTGTTAGAAGAGGCTAGTCCTTGGAAAAGGACATTATTCTTGGAAAGGTGGAGGGTCAGCAAAAAAGAAGACGACGCTCAACATGACGGATTGATACAGTGACTGCAGCGATAGCCCAGAGTAAGACAAGGTTCAGATCTGTTCTTCATAGGGTCTCTCTGAGTTGTACTCAATTAAATCATATCTAACAACCACAAGCTGCATTGCTATCCAAAAGGCATGCAGTTCAAATCTACCCACTGCTCCATGGAGAAGGATGAGCAATAGTCTCCTTTGGATGGGCTATTTACTATCTTTGAAAACCTGCTGGAGGATCAGCTATAATGAGCCAGCTCTGACTCAACATCAAACCAACACCACCAGAATAAAAAATGAGTGAAATACTCCAAGTGAAAATGATAAAATATTACACGATACAGAATTTGAATGAATAAGATGTTCAGTACAAATTAAGCAGAGAAATAATTCACTAGAAAGTAGAATAATATTCATCCTATTCCTCACATATCTGATACCTAGTTAAGCAGTATTTTTTTTAAATTTAGGACCACAGTAAAACACCTACTATTTGACTATATTGTACATAACCAAGTATGTCTGGTAATAAGAACCACAGAGTTGAGAAGATGCTGATTAAAGTAATGCATCAGAACTGGTTTAGGGGCTGGGCCACGAGTCTCAATAGCTTCACAGTTCTGTAATGATGCATTTCAACTGTTATGTAATGTATGATATGTCACATAAGTAAACGATGCAGTCGTTGGCCATTTGTGAGCTGATGTGACTATCTTCCATTTTTGCATAATGCCTATATTCACATACAATGCACAATGCCTATATTCACATACAACTTGATCATTAGATCCTAACCATGTCTCTAAGAGAGGGGTAGGTATTTTCATGATTGTTTGGAACCTGAGAAATGGAGTGTTAGATCCCATCCAGTCTAACATTCTAGCATAATGCCACTTCTAAATTTAAATACTGAGATAATATCCTTATAAATATTTACTTTAAAAATATGAAGGGATTGAGAGATTCACTTCTCACATAAAAAATAGCAACTTTCATAGGCACACTCCATGAAGTGCTAAGAAAAATTGATTTCTTGAACCTCAGCTTGAATTCTCTTTTTCTCTTTTAAAAAAAACTAGTCAGTGGTATGAAAATTGTTTGATTAAATAAAATTAGAGCATCAGAGAGTTTAGAATGTGACATATCCTGAACAAAAGTGGCCTTTGTGTCAGGAAGATGATAAAATCCTCCTGGGTAAATTCCTCTCACTCCCTCAGTTAATAATCCAAGTCACTGCACATTCAAGCACAGAGTTTTAGTTTGGAGAGCTGCTTTCTTTTTTTCTTCTTTAACTCTGTAATATACAACTTAAACAGACTATACATAGGATACAAATGCTGCTGTGAACTTTCTTGAATACTCACAGATTCTTGGATAAAACAAAAATTAATCTACAGCCAGTAAGTCTGGCTTATGCCCCCTATATATCATTAAAATTAACCTTCAGACTAAAGAAACCTTTATGAATTTTCCTTCTGTGCTTTAAGATAATTATGATGACATAAATGGTGATACACTGATGAATAGCTACCACTGTTCAATTGATTACATAAACACTTGAAAATATGTTCACTTTGCTACGGCAGATTCTATAGAGGAAGTTGTTAAAAAGATTTAGTAATAATACATACAGTCTTTCTGGTTCCATATTAACTCAATCTAGAAACTAAATATCTTTTCTCATATAATTATTTTCATGTTATATGAGCATATGATACACATATACTGCATGAATGGTTATCAAAGATGTTTTATCAACACATTGATTTTATCATTGCAGATAGATGTTCATCAGTCCTATTTAACTATTTACTTGACCAATTTCTATCTGTCAAGTAAATAATAGTACTGATGAACATCTGTGGAAGGTTTTGAGTTTGTTGTTTTTTTTAAATTGTGTATGTGTCAATTTTTGTGCATGTTAAATGAAGGAATAACATTTGCTTTTCTCTTATATTTCTACTTTTAGTCATTTGTTCATAATTAGAATAGTTTACATAGGAAAAGCATGCTCTACCTCCCTTAACATCAAGCATCATAGAGATGATGTAGACATGATCATACTATAGATCCTAGCACTTATAAATTGATATCCCAGTTTGTATACCGATAGGCCATTTACAAATTTCTGTTCTCCCTGACAAAATAAATCAAGAAACAATAGAGTTTCAAAATTACTAAGAGTTTTTGTTTTTATCTGAGATAAACAAAATGAACCTGATCCACTTCTTATATTCTAAGTAACACACATATATCTTTCCAATCCAGTGTTTGCTTGTTTAACTTACTGTCTATGGAAGATTACCTGATATTTTCATAACTAATAGCTATGACTCTAAAAATGCACATTTATTTAGTTTTGAACAGTTCTCAAAACATGAACAGGGGGAAATGAATTATATGTTACTGTTACTGTTGTTCATTGAGTTGGCCTCTGCGTATAGCCCCTTACGTATTATAAAGTATAACTGTTCCATAGGATTTTTTGCTGTGATATTTATGGGAATAGAGCAATATATCTTATTTTTCCACAAAGCAATTGGATAGCTTCTAATTGCTACCCTTTTTACTGGGGATATTCTGTACCTGACTGAAATAAATATGCAAGCTACTTTATTTAACAAAAACAAATTTTGAAAGCAGACATGCAAATAGCCAAGACAAAGTTGGTTTGACAGAAATGGGAGGAAACTCTTACTATATATATCAGCCTTTATCAGAAGAAATGTGTGAATAGAAGGCCAGATGTGGCTTTGCCATAAGGTGACCATGTTGGGAAGATGGATATGAACAGTGTAGAATGAAAATGGTCCCTCTTTTAATTATACATGATATGATACGTGGTCAATAATTATTTGGATCTTCCAAACTTTCCAAGGATCACTATTATTTAAACATTAATATGTCTGACAGAGGAAATATAAACTTTGCTAACTAAAAACTCAAGGCTCATTATTAACAAAATCTGTTGAACAACTGATAGTCTCTGTTCTAGACTCTGACTTTCTTAAAAGGGGACACAAAAAGCAAGTATGTACCTCGTCAAGAAAGCGTTTATCTAGTAAGTTGTTTTGCTGTGTTCCGTCTACATGGAACCGACGTACAGCTGATCCTCCAGTGGGTTTTCAGAGGCAGTAAACTACATGGGAGTTGACTCCCATCTTTCTCTGGTGGAGCAGTTGGTGGATTCAAACTGCATACCTCTGTGCTGGCAGTGTGAGTCCTTTCCATTAAGCCACCAGAGGTAAGTATATTCTATTGGAAGGTGCAAGCACTATGGATGGAGTATCATTAACTAAAAAGTGAGTGGTTCAAACCTACCAATCACTGCGGAAGCAGGAAGTGGCAGTCTGTTTCTCTAAAGATTGCAGCCTTGGAAACTGCAGAGTAGTTCTACTCTGCCCTACAAAGTCATTATGAGGATTGTCTAGACAGCAACTGGTTTGCTTTTGGTGTTTAATGGAGACAAACAAAGATGGTAAGAAGGGAAGGCCTGGGACAAGATATAAAGTCAAATAGGATAGGCAGGCAAGAGCTCATTAACCATTTGTTCACATATGAACACAGCCAGGAATTTGGTGAGTTAACATGCTATGGGAAGTTCTTCATTTTGGCATGCACATAGAGTAACTCACAGTATTTTTGAGACAGATTAAGAGCAGCTGGTGGATTTGAACCATGTGCCTTTCTTTGGGATTGAAGTGCAGATTCTTACCACTAGGCCACCAGAGCTCTGTGCTAACAATATAATGGCAAATTATCAGTCAAAGTATTTTAATATCAGTTATTAACAAAAAGAGGCTCACAACAGACAATTAAGGATCAGCATGAATATCTATAAGGATAAAGTGAAGAGGAAAAACTTGTGTGAAGTACGAATATGTTACTGACAAGGGCTTCCCATTCCCACATATGTGCCTGATTCTGGCATGTCCAGAGGTGGGAGAGGGTGTGCGTCAAATAACAATCTGAGATATCAAATGCCACTTTAATAATTGTTGCAATTAACACGCAAAACAAGCTGAGGTAGCGTACATAGTGAAAATGATGATAAAAGGTCTAACCCCATTCAGAGTAACACTCAATTATCTCTACCAATCTAAATCATAGAATCATGTCTTTGCATCATGAAAATCCAGGTTGGGGAGTGAAAGTAAATATAATTGCTGTTTAATATCCTAGAAATATTTCTTTTTATCTAAATTACAAAAATATTTTTATTCAAAGTAGCTAACTATAATTTTGCCCAATTGTGAAGTGTGTACTCAAAAGGTAAAATATGTGGTTTCAGAAGAAATATCTCAATGTTAATACAAAATGTAGTCCCAAATACAAACATCAAATATTTTCAAAGCTGTGATTTTAGCTTTCTTCCTTCAAATTTATTAGATGCAATCAACTAGCACTTAAAACATTAAGATGTTATTTTTCCTAGTTGCAGGCCTTTTTTTTTTTTAATGACACTATCATTTAGCTTTATTCTGAATCCCTGCAATTCAGGTAGTAAAAAGACATCAAACTGATAAGTCCAAAGGTTAATTATCAATGCACCCTTTCTTTGAAACATAATAATATGAATACATGAAGTTAATATTATTTTCTCTTAGGATAACTGCATACACCACCACCCCAACTCTGAAGTAATGCTGTGTAGAGACAATGCTACAATTATCACAAGTAAAATGTGTCTTTATTTTCTCTTTAAATATGCTGTCATCATTTCTCAGGCTATGTATCTCTCTTAATCTGGCAGTATACAGCAGTATTTACGTGTTCTTGTGTAGTGGATAATACTGTCAAAACTGAAGTTCTCACAGTGTAATGAAATTCTTGATCACAAGGTAACAGTTACTCCCATCTGTGACATTGGGTATTTCCCTCATGCTTATTAACCCTCTACTACGTTAAATACAGTGTTCTTTTCTAGCAAGTGCTCTGTAGATAACACACTTAACCTAAAAGAGGCAAAGTCTCACCATCTTCATCTAAGGAGCAACCTGACTGTATTTTTTGCTATACAACTGAGATAATCTCCATGATCATAAGAAGTTCTTTAATTCTATGCTTCTGGAAAGAGAAATGCTCTGGATTCATTTGCTTTTTACTCTCATTAAAAGAACTGTCACTTAATTATCTTCTCATTAAAATAATCTAAACATAAATTTATTACATAAACTTACATAGAAAGTATTCCATTTTTTACTATACCTCAGCAAATAACTGATCCATTTATTTTGACATTAATATTTAATATGCTAAATTTTGAACACTATAAAAAACAAGTTTATAAATATACTTCAGTGGGTGAAGTGGGTGAAGTATAACTTTACCTACTTTAGTTAATAATTGTTGTTGTTGTTGTTGTTGCTGTTCTTGATTGCCTTCAAGTAGAGCATGATTCATAGTGACTCTATAAACAAAAGACCTAATGCCTTTCCATAACTATCATCATTTCTCCAAGTTCATAGAGTTTCCAGAGGCATGTAGTTTAGGAAGTGGATGCTTCTCCTGCTCCAAATAGGTTAATAATTGGAGAACATATATTTGGTGACACAATCTAGGCCAACCACTCACCTCTCTAAATATCAGTGGTGTGGTACATAGAATTTCCTCCTGTATTTACAACATCAGAAACCCAATGGAGTGTTTCTATGAGTTTCTATCAACTTGCCTCTGGAAACCCTATGAACCTGGAGAAAAGATGAAAGTTATACAAGTGTCCAGGTCTTTTTGTTGATAGGGTTGCTATGAGTCTCCTACGACTCCACGATACTTAAAAACAACAACATCATAGAAAGAGATAAGTTGGCATAGTGGACAGAAAGTGATGCCACCAAGCTAAAGGTGGGAGACTTTAATCTGCAGCCCTCAGGTCTGTTTTTAATTGGTTTTGGTGAAACATTCTTCTGGGTAATATAGCCCTGGTCTGTGCACTCTTTGTACTCGTGGTTTCTGTGAAGCTGAACACAGTGACACTGATGTGTCAAATGGGAGAATTATTACCCACTGCGGACAGTGTTTGGTGGAGCTCTCTGATTAAAACAAGCTTGGAAGCAGCAGTGGCATCCACTTCCGAAATAGCTTGTCTCCAGAAACCTTATGAATCTGGAGAGAGGATGAAAGTTATACAGGTGTCCAGGTCTTTCGTTCATAGGGTCACTCTGAGTTGACTCGATGGCACCTAACAACAACAACAACATCTACCCATCCTGCTTTTACTTATGCAATTAATTTTTACTGAACAGATACGCATGCATATACACATGTCCTTAGAGAGAATGGGAAAAAGATGGTTATAGTTTTAGAGAATATTTTTTAAGTAACTAGACTTTTAGAACTATTTTTTATTTTATAGTCATATATATAAGCCCTCAAAAACATATCCTCATCATTTTAGTGTAACTATTGAATGGTGATACTTTGATTACAAATAAATTGATCAAGTCCATCTATGGCTTCCTTCATGATGTTAATAAACATATAGAGAAGATTCCAATAAATGTTATTCTAATTAATAATATCTGTTCTTCATTGTTTAGCTATTATTGATAATAAAGAACAAAGGTAACCTTGTAATTTATTATTTGGTAACCCCAAAAATATCTATTTAAAAATAAGTAATTCTTGCTAACTTTGAATTCACCAAAGACAGTGCCTTTGAGACTAATCTAACAAAGAGTGACCCTCCATTGGATTTCTGAGGCCATCAATCTTTTGGAGGGACACTAGTACTAGGAGCTAACATGTATTGAACATTTTGTGTGTCTCATTCTGTTCTTATGAAATCCTAATAATTTATTATTACCCTCATTTTACAGAAAGGGAAACTGATACTCAGATTAAATTTTTTACCTACTGTTGTCATATTGTACCATTAAGTCAACTTCAATTTATAGCTATCATATGCATGGATGAGAAGGCCCAGAATGTGGGGACTTTGGCTTCTCCGCCCATCCAAGAGGTAAATGAAACCCAGAAGCCTGCGGATCAAGGCGGAGTCTACAATCATTGGGGCAAGTGTAGGAAGCAGAACACAGCATGAAAGAGGCATGAAATTACAGGTTCTTGAAGAAAAATAATAATGTAAATGAATGATAAAGCCCATAACTATTTGTAAATTTTCTTGCAGAAGATGAAGACTTGAAAGTACTTATTGAAGATCAAAGGAGTGAAGCTTTTAAGATAGAATATACCTCAACATTAAGAAATCCTTACCACTAAACCTAGAGGCAACATATTATAGACAAAGACAAGATTAAAGTTATTAAGAATTAACAAAGCTTGAGCATGGTAGAAATGGTGTGGATGGTACTGAACAGCACAAGATTTTAGTCTGCTGTTCATTCGTCTATCCTATGAGTTGTAGTTCACATAATAGCATCTAACAACAACAACAGAAAGCCACACAAGTATCTATCAGCAGGCAATAACCTACAGATCAAACAATTCACTGTTAAAAAAATCCACAACAAAACAATATTGTTGTTGTTGATTGCCATTGAGTTGAGCATGACTCATAGCAACTTAATGAACAAAAGACCTGAAGACGTTCTATGACTATTGTTCTTTCTCCAAGTTCATAGAGTTTCTAGAGGCATATTGTTTGGAAGTGGATGCCGCTCCTCCTTCCAAACCTGTCTTAAGCTGGGAGCTCCACCAAACACTGTCCACTATGGGTAACTATTATGGCATTTGACACCCCAATGGCAGAAAGCTCAGCATTACATCAAATCCAGGTTACCTCAGTACAGCAAATTGACAGAAGAATGCTGTACCGCTTAGAAGAATGTTCCTCCAAAATATAACAACCAACCTTTTAATACAAAGGCCCCCTCCTCGAGGTCTTATTGATTGTAAACTTGAGGCCTAAATAAAAAACAACCAATATGTTGTTGTTGTTGTTGTTGTTGTTATTGTTATGTGCCATCAGGTCACCTGAGACCCACAGCGACCCTATGTACAACAGCTCCGAACCCTTCCCTGTCCTGAGCCAGTCTCACTAATTCTGACACACCAACCCCCATTACCCCAGACACTGTGTCAATCCATCTCATCAGGGATCTTCCTCTCCTGATCTGTCCCTCCATCGTTCTGCACATGATGTCCTTCACCAGGACCAGTAACTCCCAGCAATGTGCCCAAAGTATGTGAGATGAAGCTTTAAAATCCTAGCCTCTAATGTAAGACTCAGGACCCATGATTTATGACACAAGGATAATTGATGACAAAAAAAAAAAAACCAGTAAATTACAGACTGCATTATCGGCTTGGAAAGGGGAGCACTGCATGGTATTTGTAGTCATAATCATAGAAGGCAAACCAACAACATTGCCACAGCTATTTAAGGAGAGACAATTTGTGAACCCAAAGATGCTTATCTTTTCTTCTGTACATGTTCTCTTAAAAATACTGTAAAATTTCTGCCAAATCATTCAATCATCACTACTGGTTTTAAATTATGTATATTATATACTTTAGTAATATCATTACTACTTTTCTCCAAAGTGAAGCACTATAAATCCAAAAGTTTTTCAATGAATCTGTTCTCTGAATGGAACTGTGTAGAATTTTCTATAACCCAAACTCTATCCCCTAAGAAACTCTCCTTATCCAATATTCTCCTTTGTAAATGGTGTGGTCCACAAAGAGCTGTAATGCTAACCCAAAGGTGGTGTCTCTCTGGTGGTCAAATCCACGAGCAGCTCCAAAGAAGAAAGATAAGTGATCTCTTCCTGTGCAATTTTCAGCCTTCTGAAAACCCACTGGGCATTCAGCTACAAATCCAGTCCAGCTGGACAGCAATGAATTAGGGTGAGTATAGGCACAGGATAGGACAAGGTTCAGATCTGTTGTTTATAGGGTCACTATGGTCATACTTGATAGCACACAACAATAAGAAGTAGGTCTTGGAGGTATGACTCCTTTTGGGGGTTGTACAGCTCCTGAAGTCTGACAATTATTCAATGAGAGTTAGAAATTCAATTATCTCCACTCTTGCTCCATGAACCTAATTCAACTTTCTTGAGGACAACTGAGGCCCATCACACTTGACACACACACACACACACACACACACACACACACAACCTTAATCAATTTGTTTTCTTCCTGAATCACAGTATGTTGATTTCTCCATTTGAAAGCTAGAGCAATTGACTTTCCCAATTTGCAATAACATTGATTTTTGCCATTTCCTTCTTTTTTATCATTTCTGCTTGGAAACCAGCCAAGTCTTGCCTATATTATCTTTCCTGTGATTCTTTGTCAAATGCAGCTAATAAAGACTAACTAAAAAACACTATAACAAAAACATACAATGCAATTTCTGATATTTTTCAAAAGAAAATTCCAATTTTTTTTTTTTTATTTTTAAATAACCAGCCTTTAAAAACATTGCTTCACAAATCAAGTTCAGCTTAATTTTAGGTGTATTTCTGTTTGTCCGTGGGTGGAATGTTTTACTCCCCTTTTGGCTGCAGGTTATATTTCTGTGGCTGGAAAAAATGTTCTTCAAGAGCACTGACTAGTTCATTCAGCTCCTTCTTCAGCTGCTCAGGATCGCTGTTTCCAGGCGGAGCACACAGTTCCGCGTAGTACTTGATTTTGGGTTCTGTACCACTGGTCCACATGGTGGCCACGCCTCCGTTAGCAAAGGTAAAAGTGATCATCTGGCTGCTTTTACTAGTTGGGAGAACAGCTTTTTTGTCAGGCTGGGTA
>NW_006399815.1:11525925-11574056 GCF_000299155.1 Elephantulus edwardii
GTTTCGTCAAAATGAAAGCCCTCCTTCAACGCGATGGCCCGTAGGATTTTGGAGGAGACCGTGCTGGATAGCATGTAGATGTCTTTGAGGGCGCTGCAATCTTGGTTCTTCTCCTTCCAAGAGGTAAAGAGCCACCAGCCCAGGAGCGCCCCCACCTCATTGCCAGAAAACACTCTCCACTCACCCCTGTCTTGTTTTTCTGCTATGGCAAGTCTATCCGCATCTGGATCATTTGCCAAAACAATCTGTGCCTTGGTTTTGTCGGCCAAACCAAAAGAGAGTGTCAAGACACCTTTGCCCTCTTCTGGGTTCGGATATTTCACGGTGGGGAACTCGGGATCAGGATCCTTCTGCTCGGGCACAGCCTCCGGGGGAGCGAAGTCAAAGGCTCTGAAGGCGGACTGCACGAAGTCATGGCCAACGCCGTGCACCGACGTGTGCACGAACTTCACCTTGCTCTCCCTGTTCACACTCCTGTGAAAGCAGTATTTTTTCAGGTCTTCAAAGTAGTCTTTATTGATGGAAGCAGTTGGGTTATGAAGAAGCAAACTGCCATCAATTAATGAATCATCCCAAGCTTTTGGCCATGGCTCCAGATTTTCTTCAATAGCTTGAGAAATTCCTTTATCATGAGGAGAAATGATCTGGGCTCCATTATCCCAATAGACCTTATAACCATTATCCTGCTTTGGATTATGAGAGGCAGTTATCATGATTCCGGCACAAAGCTTCAGGTGTGATACTGTGTAAGGCACAAAGGGGGTTGGAGTGATATCAGAAAAGAGGTACACAGGGATCCCCTGGCTGATGAATGTGGTTGCAGCAAGCAGGGCGAACCTCTTGCTACTGCCCCCACTGGGAGGGTGGGCACGGGCGTCAAAGCTGATGACCACGCCTCTCTGCTTCAGGTCGCTGAACTGTTTTTCCAAGTATCTGCAAAATCCCTGTATAGTCTGGATGATGGTCAAGTCGTTCATGTGAGAGATGCCTGGTCCCATCGCAGCTCGGAGCCCAGCTGTTCCAAATTCCATCCGTGCCCCAAAGCATTTCTGTAGTTAGTTCTTCTTTATTACCATCCGCAATTAGTTTTTTCACAGATTCTAAAGTTAAAGGATTCTGGTCCCATCGCAGCCACTGGGCCGTCTCTCGGTCCAGCCGGCTGTCACGGCTGGGGCTGCTGTCTCCTGGAGCCGCTGCCATCCTGGCCCAGTTGCAGGGGAGGGAAGCAGGATGGAGTGCCCTTCCGGCCGGTTAGGCGAGGTGAAAATTCCAATTTTTAACATCTTTTCCTGGAGCTACTGATATCCTGTCTGCCTCCCCATCTAATGCTAACAAAATCTTTGCCAAATTGGATTTCAATCAAAATAATATGGATCAACATCTGTCTAGTTGACTTATTAGCACTAAATTAATGCCATATATGTTATGTTTCAACAGTGTATCCAATAAAAGTACTTATTTCTGTATCAGAATGACTAAATGCTGCAAATATGACACCTGATATCTCAGTGGATTAATAATGGGAAGGTTTGTTTTTTAAGCACATGAAGGCCAGGTCAATCAGTGTATCTGATTGCCTCACCTTGAAAAACTGACACTGGAATTGGCCTCATTTTGTGTGTGCTTTGCTACCTGTAATTCTTTGCTTTCTGGTATGTGAATCAGATAAAGGGAAAGAGAATATGGCCAAATGCATAGCTGATTATGATCAGAGAGTATTATTACTTCCACTTACAGCCCTTGCACTAATGGTCATATGGTTCCATTTTTATGCCAGGGGAGCAGGGAAATGTAGTCTTCTGGTGTGCCCAGACGGAGCATGAAAGCTCAGGGAAACACATATCATTGCCTTGGCCGTAATTATGTTCCAGACTTTTTATGAAGGCTGATAGACCCTGTGGGCAAACAGATGCTTCTCCCTATTATATTTTGTTTTCCTTCCAAATTCTTTCTTGGTCTCAGTAGTCAAAAGTACTCAAAACCCGCTAGTGCATAGACTGAGATAGCATTATTAAAGATCCACCTTCCTGGTTTCTGCCCAACATTTCCCCCCATTATCTTGGCCCATCTCAAAACCTCATCCTCATCTCATTTTTTTTCCTTTTAGGGGATATAGAACTAGCAATGATGTCACTTTAAAGACTAATGCATGCCTGTCAAGCCACAGTCTTTCAAATTACTTGCTATACATCTGAAAACTGGACAATAATAAGCATGACAAGGGAAGGATCGATGTCTTTGAAGGGTAGTGTTGGAGAAGAGAACTGAATATCCCATGGGCTAAAATTACAAACAGAAATATCTTGGAGAAATTACAACCAGAATGCTTGTTGGGACAAGGATGGTGAAACTTTACCTCACATACTTTGGACACATTGTTAGGAGGGTTCAGTCTTTGGAAAAGGACATCGTGCTTCCAAAGCTGGAGAGTCAGTGAAAGAGAGGAAGATCCTCAATGAGATGGATAGAAGCAGTGAATGCAGCAATGGGCTCAAATGTATCAGAGATGATGAGAATGATGCAGGATAGGGCAGGGATAGATGTTATTCAATTCAACAGGACATAACAATATGCCAGGCATTTCATCTAAACACCATTGATATCACAGAGGGAAAAATAAAGCTTTGACTTTTTTTGCTGTCAGAAGATGGGTTCTACACTCTTCTTTGTTCAGCACATCCTTCTCAACTAGTCCTTTCTTCTAGAATTCCATTTTTATTGTTGTTGTGATTGATTGCCTCGAGTCGAGCACAACTCATAGCGACCAAATGTCTTGAAGCCCCTCTTGTAACTATCGACATTTATCAAAGTTCACAGAGTTTCTGAAGGCATGTTGTTTAGGAAGTGGATGACACTCCTGCTTCCAAACCTGTCATAGGATGTTATTGGTTTAGTCACCTGTGACCCACAGTGTCCCTGTGCACCTCTGAACCCTGCCCTGTCCCGAGCCAGTCTCACTAATTCCGGCACACCAACCCCCTTTGCCCTGGTTACTGTATCAATCCACCTCATGCAGGGCCTTCCTCTCCTGTGCGGTCCCTCCACCCTTCCAAGCATGATGTCCTGCTCCAAGGACCGATCTCTCCTGGACACATGCCTAAAGTGAGATGGAGCTTCAAAATCCTAGCTTTGGTTTCACCCTCTTCAAGACAGACCTATTTTTTTTCTTGGCAGTCCATGGTAGGTTCAAGACTCTTCTCCAGCACACACTCAAAGGCATCTAATCTTCTTCTGTCATCCTCAGTCACTGTCTAACTCTCTGAAGCATAATAAGTAATTGAGAGGACCATGGCCTGGATTAGGCACCGCTTTGTATCTAGACTGCATTAGATACCTTTATAAAGACCATTGGTACTGACTTACCCTCCCCTAGAGGACACAGCCAGATAGGTATTTAGATTGAACTGACACAAAAGAGCCTCTAAAAATTTCCCAGTCAATGTTTTAGGTTATATTAGTAGCAGAAAATGCCCTTCCAGTGGGTTTTCAGTGGCAGTGAATTGCACAGGAGTTGATTCCCCACCCTGCTGGTGGATTCAATTTGGGTGCCTTTGGGATTGCCAACAGAGCTGCTTACGACTGTGCCAGAGTATATAAACATCCTTGCTAGCATAAATGGAATTCCTGGAATATTAGGGTTAAGATAGTGCACTACCAACCCAAAGGTATGTGATTTGAATCCACCCTTTGCTCTGTGCAATAATGATAGATAATTTCCTCCCATGTTAATTACTACTTCTGAAAATCTGCTAGAGGGCCAGGGTGAGTTGGTTCTGATTTCATGATATATAACAAAAAATATAATTTTTGGAAAGTCTGATTGTTTTAAAAGATCAATTTAAAGGAAAAACTATCTTTACTCTGCAAAAGTCAGTAATTGCCTACTACTAATTTCTTAAGCTTATGTCAAAGTAATTTTTTGGTAGGTACATTCCTGTGCTTACTGTCTTCTCAAGCAATAAACTTGATCTCACTTAGAAATAAGTTAGAGTTTGTTGGCTAGCAGCTTTAACACCTCACCTCACACATTATCCAGTGTCTTCTGAATATTTGTACCATTTACAATTGAGGTTATCAAGGACTTTGGCCTGGCTACAAATGAACAAAGAAGATACACTTGCTTTCACTACTGAGAATGTCAAATTTCAGCTTTGAAAGCATTTTATTAGATCATTTCCTCTTCCTTATCTCTATATTAACTGTAAAACATTTATATATGTGTGCGTGTGTGTATACATATATATGTGTGTATATATACACACACACACATGTTGTTGTTGCTTGCAATGGAGTCAAGCACAATTCATAGCTACCCTATGAACAAAACACCTAAAGCCTCTCTCTAACTATCATTGTTTCTCAAAGTTCATGGTTTCCAGAGGCATGTTATTTAGGAAGTAGATGCCACTCTTGCTTCTAACATATATGCATGCATATATATATATAAATATACATACTTATACATAAATATACATACATATAAATAAATATATGTGTTGTTGTTGTTGTTGTTAAGTGCCGTCGAGTCGCAGGCGACTCATAGCGACCCTATGAAGAAGAGTCCTCCACGCTTGGGTGCCTTTCATCCTCTCTCCAGGTTCATAAGGGTCTCTGGAGGCAAGCTATTATGGAAGTGGATGCCACTCCTCCTTCCAAGCTTGTTTTAATCAGGGAGCTCCAACCCACTCTCTGTCCACATTGGGTAATCAACCATTAATGCATTTGACACATCAGTGTCACAGCATTCAGCCTCACAGCAACCACAAGTGACCGTGGTACAGCAACTTGTACACCAGGGCTATACGACCTAGAGGAATGTCTGAACTAACATAATATAATATAATATAATATAATATAATATAATATAATATAATATAATATAATATAATATAAACTTGAAGAAAATGCTGAGGTTTAAGACTACCTCATTTTCTTTTTCCTATGATTTTCTGCCTCTATGATGAGCAAATTTCTACTCAATTGTAAAAACTCATGAAAAACACCATACCTGGCTAGGACTCCAGTGCTTATGTCCCCTCTAAGCTTCTGGAAGTATCACTATCACAGAATTTACAATCAAGTTCAGTATTCTTCTTCAAACCACAAAACCTTAATCTCAACTCCCAAAAGGAGAGGACTTTACCTTTGGCAAAGTACCCTACATAAGTATGCACTGGATGAAACAGTAATTATTCTCACTCATAATTCTATATAATATCATCCCTAGAAAAATCACGTTAAAGGCCTTAGAAATATCCCTACAGTTAAATAGAAGCTTCTTCGCTTTCAGTAAAATATTTGAAACTATAATAAAGGTAGCAAAATGAAATTAAAATGCACAAAGAGCAATGGATGAAAAAATATTTCAACATATTTTAACCTTTAGAAATAATAACCATATTTGCTGGAAATAACCTGTAGTTAATTAGAAAAGTAATTCACTTTAGCAGATAAAACTGAAAGCAATCTTTGATTTTATTTCATTTCATTTTAGCAGATAAAACTGAATTAAGCTTCTGCCTTGGGGAGTTAATTATTTCTTCTATCAATATAAGAAAGAATATAACGTAATAGTCCTTCTTAATATAACTTAAGAAATATGTCTATGAACAGACTTTAAAAAAAAATTATTTTGTATTGGTTTGCTTATAAAGTTCATATACATTGTGTTTCACACTCTTCTTATTCACATTGTGTTTCATACACTCATTCACTTACGTTATGTGTTATAAAGTTAATCACCATTAGACTATGCCCATCATTATCCTATCTTTTCTGGTACCCACCAGATCTTCCCCATTTCCTTTACCCACTCCCTCAACCAACCAAATTGTGCAACCCTGTGATTTTGCCCCACCTATCTCACTCCTTTGCTTCCACCCCTTATTGCCTTATGTATGATCAGATTTTTAATTTAATAGTCATTTAGAAATATGCAAACACAGCCACAAATATTCCTGAATATGAGATGTACACAGCAGGAATGTTAACACTTTTAGATTTTTTAAATTTTTTAAATTAGGACTCAAGTTTGTTCTGAATTAATAGTTGTCAGCCTTTGTCATATGTCTAAATATAATTCTCTCAATCTCCTTCAAAGTCATCTTCTTCAAACTACCTTCAACTGGCAAAGTTATAAATGAAGTGGAAATAAATGAAGCAATGAACTAAGAAGTAGTGTAGATTCACAAAAACATTGTTGTTGTTGTTAAATGCCATCTAGTCAGAGACAACTCATAGCGACCCTATGGACCAAAGACCTGAACACTTGTATAATTTCATCATTTCTCCACATTCGTAGAGTTTCTGGAGACAAGCTATTTCAGAAGTGAATGCTACTCCTTCTTCCAAGCTTGTTTTAATCAGGGAGCTCCACCACCCACTGTCCACCATGGGTAACCACTATCACATTTCATGCATTAGTGTCACAGTGTTTAGCATCATAGCAACCACAGTTAGCACTCTACAGTGAATGAACAGACCAGTGCTATACCACTTAGAAGAATATTTGATGAAAAACAACTAAAACCAATCCTGAGACCCACAGATTAAAGTCACCCACCTTTGGAATGGTAGCATAACTTTCTATCCACTAGGCCAAAAATGCCCTTTCTATGTTGTTGTTGTTGCTAAGTGCCCTCATAGTGATCTTTGCACAAAAGACCTGAACACTTGTATAACTTTCGTTTGTCCAGGTTCGTAGTTTCTAAAGGCAAGCTATTTCAGAAGTGGATGCTATTCCTGCTTCCAAGCTTATTTTAATTACCTTTATCATTCAGATAAAGTGAACTTAACCTTTCCAGTGTTGTCATCCTGTGTCACTGAGGCAGTTCCAATTCATAGCATACTCATCTACAACGGTATGAAACACTACCCTGTCCTGTGTCTCCTTCACAATCACTGCTGTGCTTCAGTCTACAGTGGTAGTAGCTGTACCAATTGGTTCACTATGCCAAGGGAAGGGAAGGAAGTAACTTGTGGATACCAAAGAAGTGCTCCATGATCCTCCAAATAGAAGCCAACTCCATTCCACTCTATCCACAACTACATTCCATTCTATTATATTCAAACTACTTAATTCTTTTCTTTCATAACTTTAGTCAAATTCTAACTTTTTTTCTTTAATGTCTGTCTTGATAATTTAAACTATTTACAATTCTTTAGCTATTGTGTAACTTAATATGTGCTCCAACACAGTGTTGTTGTTAGGTACCATCAAGTAGCGTATGACTCAATAACCCTATGAACAAAAGATATGAACCCTGCTCTATCCTGCACCATCCTCACACTTCCTGACACACAAAAGCCCACTGTGGCAGTCACGGTGTCAATCCACTTGGTTGAGGGTCTTCTTCTCCCTAGCTGACCCTCCATTTTTACCAGTACCATGTTCTTTTCCAAGAAATAGCCCCCTACGAACATGCCCAAAATATGTGAGGCAATGTCTATCATTCTTGCCTCCAAAGAGCACTCTGTCTGCATCCTCTTCAAGACATATTTGTATCACAACAAGATAAAGGTAAACAATCCACTTGAAAAATGGAAACACTTCACCAAAGAAGACATTAAGTTGGCGAACAAACATGAAGAAGTGCTCAAAATCCCTATCTCTAAGAGAGATGCAAATCAAAACAATTATGAGATAGCTTCTCACCCTTGTAAGATTAGCAAAATTCAATGGAGCAGCAAACACAAATGCTGACGAGGTTGTGGAAAAACTGGAACACTTATTCACTGTTGCTGGGAGTTTAAAATGGTGCAACCACGATGGGAGGCAGTATGGTGCTTTCTCAAATAGTTGCAAATAGAAACAACATTAGACTCAGCAATTTCACTACTGAGAATATACCCTAAAAAACCCATAACTGCTACCCAAGCAGATATATGCACACCCATGTTTATTGCCGCTTTGTTCACAATAGCAAAGAGTTGGAATCAACCAAAGTGTCCATCAACAAACGAATGGATAGAGAAGATGTGGTATATTCACATCATGGAATAATATGCTACATTGAAAAACAAGGAACTCATGAAATACTATACAAAGTGAAATATTTCAGTCACAAAAGGATAAATACAACATAGTACCACTGTTGTAAAATGGGACTGACATTCAGGTTGGGGAGAACTTAAGAAAAAAGGGGATAAATAATGTACACTACATTGAAACAGATGAGGGATAGAACTGTTTAAAAGGGATATATGATTAGCTACTATTGTCAAGACAAGAGTCCAGAATGAAGGCTGCATGATGGAGTGGACTTGGGGGAGGGATTGTATAACAATGAAAAAACTTTTACTTTTCAAAGAGAAGAGCGAACTGGGAGGGGGAGGGGTAGACAGGGAGAAAAGTGCAGTAATGAATGAATGGAAATCCAAAGTCTCTGTAAACTTTCATTAAAATTAATAATGATAAAAAAAGAAAAAAATTCTACTAAAAAGATGTATTTGTTCATTCTTGTGGCTGCCCATGGGATGATTGGTGCTCTTCTCCAACACCACAGTTTAAAGGCATCAATCATTCTTTTGTCATCCTCATTCACTGTCCAGGTCTCAGACACATAGCAAGTGATCAGAAAGACTATGGCCTGACTCAGACATATTATAGTCTGACAAACTGATATTGTAACTTCTCAATAATTTGGAATGGTCCCTAACTGTAGATTTTCTCAATGCAATGGTTCTTCTTATTTCTTAGGTGCTGGTACTAAGAGTGTTAACTGTGGATCCAAGAAAGATAAAGTTGTTGAGAGTTTCCATCTCTTCTCTATCCATCATGATGTTGCCTATTGGTCCAGTGGTAAGAATCTCTGTTTTCTTGACATTGAGAGACAATCCATACTGAAGGCTGCAATCCTTAACCTTCTGCAACAAGTGCTTCAAGTCCTCTTCAGTTTCAGCGAACAAGCCGTGTCATCTGTATAACATAGGTTATTGATGAGTCTTTCTCCAATCCTGATGCCATGCTCCTCTTCATGGAGTCCAGCTTTCTGAATAATTCACTCAGCATAAAGATTAAATAGGTATGGAGAGAGAATACAACCCTGACACACTCCTTTCTTAATGTCTTTTATTTATTTTTTTATTTTTTTATACTGACTTACTATGAAGTGTTCCTCTGCTCTAGTCACACAATGGCCTCCTGGTCCAGGTATTGGTTTCTCATGAGCACAATTAAGTGCTCTGGGACTCTCAATTTTGTCAATGTCAGCCATGACTTGTTATGATCCACACTATAGCAGGCTCATAATAGTAGCTAGGCAAATAATTAGTAAGTAAGAAAATCATTATTTTTAACAGAGAAGTAAAGAATTAAAATTTAATTCTACATATGTATTTTTACATGATGGCCTAGTAACAAGGAGGTGCTCTGTCAATCCAAGGGCAGTGGTTCAAATCCACTTAACTGCTGCATGAAAAAAAGAAGGGCAATCTCTCACATGTGATTTATTGTCCATGAAAACCTAATGGAGTATCAGCTATGAGTGAGTTCTGATTTGACAACATCTAACAACAACACCATTCATACATAGAACATCTAACATAGAGTTGAAATATTTTAATACTCAAGTGCCTAAATGTTACTGTTATGTACTAGTTATCTATGTAAATGCTTATGTTTTTACATGATATATATATTCCTATACTAATAGTATTACCAAATTATGGATTTGAACGTATACTGGTACTGGGCTACATGAAATAAATGTCTTATTAGACTTCTTCATTAAACAAATTGATACTCTACACAGTCCAGGTAAAAGTTCTTTCACTTTATGGCATCCAAATCTAGAAACCAGGATCATTAAGTCAATTTCAGCTTACAGAAACCATCCACTGGATTTTCAAGGATGTAAATCTTTATGAGAGGAGATTGCCCATCTTTCTCCCATGTAGCAGCTGGAGGACTCGAACCATCAATCTTTCAGTTATCAGTCTAACTATTAGGCATTATGACACAAGAAAACTTTCATTAAAGAGAAAAAAAAATGCAAATGGACCCTCCTGTAAAACTAGAACTTAAGGTTAATGTTGTTGTGTGTGTACCTTTGAATCAGAACCGACCCATAGCTGACCCTCCCATGGGTTTTCAGAGGCAGTTAATCACACAGAAGAAGATTGCTCCCAAGGAACAGCAGGTGGATTTGAACTGCAGTGCAAATTGCAGAATTGCAGTGCAGCTTCTTGCCAGCAGGCCACCAGTGCTCCAAAACTTAGCATATATACATAATTATAGAAGAGTCACACACAACGATCTCTAATAACATATAATAGGTTCAACTTAAAAAGACGAATGACTGGCAGAAAAAGATCCGCAAGTAAATGAACAATTAATTTCATTGTTGTGAGTATTGAGCCTCATTAATGAGTATGATTGTGAAACTATGTTTCATTTCCATTTTGACTGAAATAAGTGGCCTTTATACTTTGGCTTAAAGTGATTTTCAGACAGCTCATCAAATTCAATTTCATTTTCCTAAATTCAGGTGCCTTTATCTGCTTCGGGAATGGTGCAATTACCAAATCAGCAGAAGGTATCCACAGGTGGCCTCCTTCTCAGATTTGTTTTGATTTTGTTAGGAGCGCCATTTCAGGATAATAGTTTTCTGATTGAGATCTTATCTTTCTGTTGAAATAGTTATCATTTCTCATGCTAATCATAAGATATAAGAAACTTCACAGAAAGGAAGATAAATTTCCCCACAATATAGGAATGACAGAGAAATCAGCTCTAGCCAAAATACTTTATATATGTACGGCAGAGAGAAAAGCAAAGACAACAGGCAAATATAACACATATTTTCTCCTGTAACAAGTCAAAGCAAGTGAAAATTAACGTTCACTTCGAGAAAAACTTCCAGGGCTAGCTAGCCTTATGAAAATTTTTAAAAGTAACCCTTGAATTCAGGAATAGTTCAACACCCCAAGGTTTGATAGGCTAAATAGGATGGGTAATCTCCTCCCGTGTGATTAACTGTATCTGAAAAGCCCGTTGAAGGGTCAACTATGAGTCGGTTCAGACTCTATGGTACAGAACAACAATAACCACTACCACAGGGTCAGTCCTTGGAGAAGCACATCACCCTTGGGAAGGCAGAAAGTCAGAGCAAGAGAGGAAGATGCTCAGTGAGACGGACTGAGACAGTGACTGTGGTAATGGGATCAGAGATGGTGAGGTGGTTCAGAGCCATTGTCCATGGGGAAACTATGAGCTGTAGTCAACTCCATGGCACACAACAACAACCCACAGAAGCTTTGAAAGAAAAGGCTTGAGGATCTGCTTCAGAAAAGTCACAGTAACAAACTCTGTGTAGTCCTACTTCACAACATAGAGAGAGGGTCACCAGGGATCACAATCCATTTCACAGCAATATGGTTATATTGTTTTGTTGTTGGTTCAGTCACAATTCTGATCATTTAATAGGCAAACAATATATTTCTAATTGTACATATGTACCAAAAGAATGAAATACTAGATTATAACAACAACATAGAGAGTGATCAGTTGGCCCAGTGGACAGAAAGTGATGCTACCAAGCCAAAGGTGGGTGACTTTTAATCCGCACCCCCCAGGCCTGTCTTTCATTGCTTTTGTTCAAACATTCTTCGAGGTTGTTATAGCCCTGGTGTATCCACTTGTCATACAGTGGTAACTCGTGGTTTCTGTGAAGCCGAACACTGTGACACTGTTATGTCAAATGTGTTAATGGTTACCCATGGCAGACAGTGTTTGGTGGAGCTCCCCAATTAAAACAAGCTTGGAAGCAGGAGTGGCATCCACTTCCATAATAGCTGGCCTCTGGAAACCCTATGAACCTGGAGAGAGGATGAAAGGCACACAAGTGTTGAGGACTTTCCTTCACAAGGTCGCTTTGAGTCGCCTACAACTCGACAGCACTTTAACAACATCAACAATGAATAGATATACTCTGTAAATAAGACTTAACTATATATTTGTCAATCTTTAGGGAGTTCTGATGATGTAGTCCTTAGGGTATTGTAGTGCTAGCTCAAACACCATGCCTTTTGGGGGGTTCAAGTCTAGCTATGCCTCAGGGGAAAGATGGACGGTCTCCCATGTACTTTAGAGCCTTGAAAGCCAATGGAGGGTACACGATTGAGTAAGTCCTGACTATGTACCTACCAATGGGGCTGTGAGTGGTCTGTGACTGATTAGGAATATAGCTTTGCACAGACAGACAGAAAAGCTATAAACATCAGAAATAGATTAGTGTTTGAATTAAAACTGAAAAATATTTTTGGACTTCAGTGTTTATTTTGAAAATTCTAAACCAATTGGAAAACCTTAGATACATCTGAACACTTACAGAACTTGAAAGTGTCAGCAAAGTCAACATGAACCATACTAGGAACTACACAAAGAAGAAGGAAAGCTGGTGCTTACATTTTGAGAAGTAGGTAAGTCCACATTTTCACCTTTCAAATTTAAAAAAAAAAATCCCTAAAAAAATAAGGCCACTTCTCAGTGACATTTTTATACTGTGGTTTAATTTTTTAATGCATACAAATAAAATACTTGCAAATTATCCCCATGTTTTATTTTTAAAACCTACATCCATTACTAAAAATAAGCGCTAAAACAATGAATAAGCAGCTTTGGCGGTCTGGTGGTAAGAATCTGCATTGCAATCCTGAAGGCATATGGTTCGGATCCACCAGCTGCTCAGCGAGAAAAGGGTGGGCAATCTCCTCCCGTGCTATTAACTGCCTCTAAAAACCCACAGGAGGGTCAGCTATGGGTCGGCTCCAACTTGATGGTATACAACAACAACATAGTCTGTTTTATCTATAGGAATGCATTACGATTTTTAAGTATGTTTTAACACAATCGCTCTACAATAGATCAATAACAATATATAGTTATGGTAGAACTCTGGTGGCCTAGTCATTGGGAGTTGTGCAGCTAAACCAAAGCTGCACCTCTCTGGCAGCTAGAATCCATGAGCAGCTCCTCAGGAGATAAAATGGCAATCACCTCTGAGTGATTTACGGTCACAGAAACCCAACAGAAGGTCAGCTATGAGTTGGTTGGTTTCCAGTCTATCGCAATGAGCCTGAGTGTATTATTTATAAGGTGTCCCAGAAAGGGTGTGGTGGTAAAGGATGGATCTGTAAACTGAAATGTTGGCAAGTCAGCTTCTGCTTGTGGGAGAAAAAGGTGGTAACGAGCTGCTGTAAAAAGGTGCAGCCCTGGAAACTGTCTGAGGCAGTTCTATACTGACCAATGGGATCACTGTAGGAGGTGGAATCACTCCACCAAAAAGTGCTAATGAATATTATTTTGTTTCTGAAATATTTTCAGGCAAAACACGATACTAACCTTTTACTTATTGATAAAGAAAATGGTGCCTACTTTGAAGAACCCCTCCTCTATTATGAATTTACCATTTAGTAGACTAAGTAACTTGATTATTTTTTAAGTTGAAATATTTCTACTCAAAATAAAATCACTATTTCTTATGGTTCATTAAGAGGGTCTCTCTAATAGCTACCCTGGGTGCTCTTTTAAAAATAAAAACATTACTTTCAGACTTGGCTAAAGGAGGAAACAAAATTTTTACACCTAAACACTTGTGCACAGAAGCACACACAACAGACAAGTACCTACACATGTGTGTTCATGTATGCACACACATATTCAAAATAATTCACAAGGTTTAAACTGTTAATCTCATGACATTTCAGCTCTATACACTCAAATTCCTAGAATATAAGAGTAATTATTAAAAACCCACCTTATCTTTTACATATAATAAATCAGGTGGAACATTTTACCCCTCCTTAGTTATATTCTAAAACACATACATACAGAACAAGAAGAAAGAATACTTGTAAAAACTAACAATGATCACTTTTTTTTTTGCTCAGTAGACTCATCCACATCCACAGAAAATAAATTATTACTATCTCCTTATTTCATCGTTTTCAAGGAGAAAAAAGGACGATAGCCAGCATATCTCCTGCAGAACAGAGGTTCTCAGCATCTTACAAAAAGAAGCCAAAAAAAAAAATAGTTAACTTATTCTTCCTAGTTCTAGATACCAGAAAGCCATCCTCAAGTCAACCATTAACCTTAAAATGGTAAAAATTGATATACAAATACATTAGGTTATACAATACTTATTGCTATCAAGACAGACTGACTCATACCTGACCCTCCAGCAGGTTGTAATAGGCTCTAATTTCATGAGAGGAAACAATCTATCATTCTCCCACAGAATCACTAGTGGATTCAAAGTGTCAGAGAGATGTCACATTTGTGTTAGCAGTGCTTAAAGGGCAGGTCAGCAGAGCTTCCTACCTTAAATATGTTCTTGTTCTTGTTCTTATTGTTAGGTGTCCTTGAATCAAAGTCAACTGATAGCTGAAACACCAGAAGGTTTTCAGAGGCAGTTCATGGTACAGGAAGAGCTTTCCCATCCTCCTTCTTCAGAGCAACTAGTAGATCTGAACCACATGCATTCAGATTGGCAGCACAGCTCCTTACCACTAGGCCACCAGAGTTCCCGTACAACATTGGTATGTTGTTATTTTGTGTCATTGAGTGGAAACTGACTCAGCTGACCCTCCAGCTAAAAAAACGCAATTTCTCAATGTATTAGTTAAATAATGACAACAATCGTGAGCTAAATCTTTTAAATGCTACATAAAACAAAGTATTATCAAGATTAACAAATCTTTGGGGGGGGGAAGTGACAAGCTATATAGCATGGAATGGATATGACCACATAAATTACAGTCAGATAACAGCACACAACTTCACATTTATTCAGTCAAATATTATTAGAAAATCCAGTATTTTTTATGTTCAAATGAAAATTACTTTTCAGTTATTTACTTAAATAACAAGATTGAGCCAACCAATTGTTTCAGCTCTACTATTCTAGTTATAATCTGTATGGCTAGAAATATAGCTTTATTTTAGAATTAACTTACTACACTTCAGTGACTCATTTCTGAGTCATACGGGATTGACACCACCAGAGTTCTCAACTGGGTAGGATTCAAAGAAAAATTATACCTGTCTAAACAGAGATGTGAATCATAAAGTCTGGGTCACAGAAATAAATGTTCTTCTAAGTGAAAGTTCACATAAAAGGAAAAACAATCTTTTTTCTTTGATCATTCATATCTGTTGGAAAGAACTATGCCTCTGGAAAAAAAAAATAACACCCACACATTCAATAAGGTGAAAGGATTTGCAATTCAGTGTATCTAGGCCAAACTTATTTGCTTAGAAATCCTATTAATCTTTGTGACACTACAACAAAGAATTCTGAAAGGATATAGGCAGTCTAAGACTGGCCCCACAAAAAGGGCAGCATTAAAAATGAGCAAGTCAAGATGCTCAAATGTGATAACTCCCACTAAAATACAAAATTACTTCTTCTAAAGAAACTTGAGTAAGAGGGCAAGTATATAATTGCTTTGTCAAAAATACATGTTTAAAAGAAGGAAAATCTGCAACAATTAATGAATGAGAAATGCAACTTTTCTGTAAACTTTCATTCAAATCACAATAAAAGAAAATTTTTCTCCATTTAGTATGCATTTATTATCTACATTATGAACGTCATGTGATCTTCTAGATTTCTTTTCTCCTTAAAGTCTCTTTATTTATCAAGCAGTGCATGGTGCTAGGTAGTGTTCGACATTGAAGGTACACATTTCTAGTTCCCCATGACTAGAATAGACAGTTAAACAAAAATATTTTGGGGGAGCTCTGGTAGCCTAGCAGCAAGAAGCTGTGCTGCAATCCTGAAGGCATGCGGTTTAAATCCACCAGACGCTCCACTGGAGATGGAGAGGCACTCTCTTCCTGTGCCAGTCGGATCCAATTCAACAGTACACAACAAGAAAAAATTGGAAAATAAGAAAAATATCTTTAAAAATCATCAATAGACACATAAAGAGATAATCAACTTGATGAGACAAGGAAATGCCAAAAGTCTACATATATACATCTATGTATACACACATCACACACATACATATGTTGCTGTTGTTGACTGCCTTTGACTCAAGTACAACTCATATAGACCCCATGAACAAAGTCCTGAAGCCTTTTTATAACTATCATCATTTCTCCAAGTTCATAGAATTTCCAGAGGAATGCTGTTTAGGAAGTGGATACCATTCCTGCTACCAAAGCTAAATCAGTCTGGGAGCTTCACCAAACACTGCCCATAATGGGTAGCCATTACGGTGTTTGGAACACCTATGGCACAGTTCAAGGTCAAGGACTGAAAAAGGTCAAGGATTGCAACCTTAAATTTGAATTGAAGCTCAACATCAAGTAAACAAAGATTCTCAGCACTAGCCCGATTGGCAGCATCATGATAGATGGGATGGATTATGTTAATACCTGTAAAACACTGGCAGAGTAGTTGGAATAATTTTATATGGAAAACTTTACCCTCCCCTATCTTTCAACTGCCTACTGTTATCTTTTTTTTTTAAAGGACTTTTCAATTGCCTTTCATCCTTAAAGCTTCAGGTCACTGCAATAACAGGAAGCTAATTAGGTCTTCTTAGTCAATCATTCATCATGTATTAGGGTTTTTTTAAATTTTTTTTTAGAGTACAACCATCTTCCTTTATGGATTATATAAATCTTTTGAGTCACACATAATTATTAATTGGTCTTATCATTTCCACCAACTAAATGGCATAATTACTCTTTATATCATTGTTGAATAGTGTTTCTAGAGAATTTCACTATGAGAAACGGAGAGCTTTGGAGGCTTAGTGCTAACGACTTGCACTGACAGCCCAAAAGTACATGGTTTCAATCTCCCAACTGTTCCATGGGAGAAAGACAGGCAAACAATTTCTCTGTGATTTATTGCCTCTGATAACCTGCTAGAGCATTAGCTATGAGCCAGTTTTAACTTGATGAGGAAAAAAAACCCAATAACATGAAAACTAATTATATTTTATATAATTAACACTTTTTTATCAACTATAATCTCTTCTTATATCAGGTAGACTCACTCAATTTTACTTCAATTTAGATTATGTGAGTTAAATAGTATATAGTTTTATGTAATAATTCAAAATTTTTAATTCAGCATTACATATTTTTCCCAGCTAAATATAGCCTTATTTATGTTTAAAATATGATTTATCTAAACAAAATTATAGTAGAATATGCATCATGTCATCTAACCTTCTGAGTTAAATATTTATTCTTAGACCTTTTATAGCAATGCAATTGTTTAAACTATTTTCAGCCAGATAATAAATAATGTTTATTCTCTGGGTACAGTTTTGATTTGACAAACAACATGAATCACCTCTTGGCTGTTGATTACCAAAGCAGTGATAAACTTCTTCTTAAGAACATTGTCAACTACTTTAGAAAGACGAGGGAAGGAGATCAAAAGGAATGGGTGCCTACAAAGCTGTAGGACTGTGATGTGGCCCCAATAATTCATAAGGTTAATAGGATCAGACACCAAATACACTGAACATACGTCAGCTGCCCTTTTCTCCTTTGCGATACTTTCTCAAGGCACTGTGAAGAACATTTTAGGAAAAAGAGAGTGGTTTCTATTTCTGTTCTTGTAGAAACACCAGAATCTTACAGGAATACAACAGCATGTATTTGCACAATCTTCTTAAACTTGTCCTAAAAACTTCTGAGTTTAGTAAGCTGCTCTTTAAGTGGTCTGGCAGATGGGATTGCTGTTAATTATTCCAACCAGCTCTCAGCTGGAGAACTTCAAAGAGCTGCTCTGTCCACTCTGCTGGGCTCTAGGATAATTCTAACCAAGACTCCAAATAGGCTCACTCTTAGCTGAGAATTTGGATTTCCACCCCATGTACCATGAAGCAGAATTTTTTATCTTTACATTTTCCATGTACATAAGCATTACCTGGGGATCTTGTTAAAACGTGGACTCTGATTCAGGACATGGTAGAAACAGTTTCTAAGGAGAAGGTAGAACTGGAATGAATCAACCGAAACTCTGCTTCTGACTTTTTACACAAAATCATTTCTGAAACATGGATTCATGGGAAACATTTTTCATCTTTTTAGTTCCTCTGTGGTTAATCATGTCTTTGTTCAAATCTATATTTGGCCAGTGCCATTTTTCAGCAAATGTGCTTTGCGGGCAGGCATTTAAATTTAGTCATTTTCACTAGTGTTGTTAAATTTTAAAGCTAAAAATCTACATGAGGTGAAGGTGAACACATAAGTCTTCAGGTCCAATTCAAGAATTTACTTAAACCTTGAAATACACAAAAAGTTGGGTTTTTGTTTCTTTGTTTTATTTATTTGAACCAGGAAAAAAGTGGCAATTCTTTGAGTCCTTTATCACTAGATCTTAGAGATGTGAATGTTTACTGTTTCTACCAAGTAACAGTACATCATTCAACTTCTGATTCATTTTTTGCATCTTTATTTGTTTATTTTAGTGAGAATCTAGAACTCAGTTGGGTTTTTAATCTACATGTGTTTTTGCTTTAGAATATTGTAGTGACAATCTCTTTGGATCATTCCTACAAATTTAGTCTATTTCATTAATTACTACTGATATAATGTAATTAACCACAATATTTAATTATAATTAATTACCACAATAGAATTAATTGTAATTAATTAAAATATGGGAGCAGGGTGGACAATCTCCTCTCAAGTGAGTTACTGCCTCTGGAAACCCACTGGAGAATCAGCTAAGGGTTGGTTCCAACTCAACAGTACTAAACAATAACAATCAACCTCTTATTTTATTTTTCTTTTCTGTCACCCAACTTAAATATATGTATTTGCTTAGTTTCTTCTTTATTTGAATGAAGGTTTAGAAATCATATTGATTTTTTGTACAATTATTCATATACTTTGTTTTTTATAATGTTATCATTAGTCAATGTGGTTAATTACAATGTCCAAATAGCTCCTTATTGTGTGTTCTCTCTCCCTTAATACAACTTATCTCTTTCTTAACTTTCCCTCCTTTATCCTTCCCTTCCCATCCCAATTAAGCATTCAAAATTATTTCTATTTGTGTAAAAATTAAATAATAAGAAATGAGATGTGACAGGGATAAAATTTAAGGACCTGTAGTTCTGGCAAGATTTCATATGAATTCAGAAGGTTCATTCATTTATCTATTAATTCCTTCTATCATTAAAACAACAGAATATCTGGAGTTTGCCAAGTACAGTGAATAGGTAATAAAAATTATATAAATATTAAATTCAATCAAATGCTAAAAGCTTTTAGTACCTCATATAATTGTGGGAGGAAAGAAAACCAAAAATAGATATACAAGCAACTCTAGTAGGTGAATAAGGAGTTGCACCAGCAACCCAAAGGCACACAGGTCAAATCCACCAGCTGTTTGGTGAATAAAGATGGGCAATCTCCTCCCAGTGACTGCCTGTCTTGGAAAACTCACTATCGTTGGTTATAACTAAAAGGGCCATAATAATAATAATTAAAAAAAACAAAAAAAACAACATCCTCTTAAAGCAATAGTCATAAAATATCTACAACTTACAATCAACAGAAGATTCTAGTTGGAGGATTGTAAAAGGTTTGCAAGTGTAGAAGGCTATTGAGGATATATAGGAATTTTCCAGCTAGAGAAAATGTGTAGGCAGTGGGGGAGAATAGTAACTCTGAATAGAGAGGTCTGAAGAAAGTACTGAGGAATAACTTCCTGTGTCTACCTCCCCTGTTCCTGCACAGGACTCAGACTGACTATCTATCTGTGGAAAGACTTGTTGGAGAAGCACAATTATAAGCTGTCAAAATGGGACTGGGTCCTGACTTTGAACAGGCTTATCAGTTACTCATGTACATGTTCAGATTCATGAAGGATATTAAAACTAGCCAACAGGAACCAAAATATGACCTTGAGACTATTCCACCCGAATTAAGAATCAGCTCAAGAACAGGTTTGAGGCACTGAACACCAATGACTGAAGAGAGTAAAAAGTCAACTCAAAGACAGAAGAGAAATAAAAAATCAAAATGAATGTCAGAACATACTATGAAAATTGCATTCGAACATTAAGAAGCCAAAACAAAAAGAAAAAATTGCCAACGTGAAAATGCTGAATAGATGATTTCAAAGGGCAGCTCAAGAAGACAAAGTAAAATAACAAAATGTTCAAAGAACTGGAGTCAGAGGGGGGAAAAAATGGAAGAACTCACTTGACATTTTTCAGGTTGAAAGAATGGAAAAATAAATCAAACCTTGAGCTGTAACACTGAGATATGCTATGGGTAAAATGTTGACTGATCTGGGAATTATCAAAAGAAGATAGAAGGAAAACATAAAGTCACTATATCAAAAAGAATTAGTCAATACAGCAAAATTTCAGGAAGTACCCCAAATGAACAATAGCCAATGGTGAAGACTTAATGGTGATGTTCAAGCTCCACTGAAGGTATTTTCAAAAAATATGGCCACAGGAATTGATGGAATACTAATTAACAAGTTTCAAGTAATATATGTAGACCTAGATGTGCTCACCAGTCTATGGTAGGAAATTTGGAGGACAGCTGCCTGGCCCAAGAAAAGGTGACCCAAGGGAATGTGGAAATTATTGAATAACACACATACAAGAAAAGGACTGAAGAGCATCTAAAAACAGCTGGAACAAGTACATTCACAGTGAATGGTCAGAAGTTCATGTGGAGCTTCGAAGAGACTGTGCACCAGGGCTATCATTGCTAATGTCAGATGGATTCGGGCTGAAAGCAAAGAATAATAGAATATCTATTTATGCTTCATTGACTATGCAAGAGCATTTGACTCTGTGGATCCTAACAAACTATAGTTAACATTAAGAATGGGAATCCCAGAACACTTAAATGGGCTCATGAGAAATCTATGTGTAGATCAAGAAGCTACTGTCCAAACAGAAATGTACTCTTTCTCTGGAGCTATTTAAACTGTACATTGAACAAATAATTCATCAAACTATACTCTCTATAGAGGAATCAGGGTTGGAGAAAGACTCATTGATAAACTATATAATATCTACGACATAATTTTGCTTTGTGAAGAGTGAGGAGAACTTGAAACAACTACAGCCTTTGGTATGAATTATATATCAAGATCAAGAAAACAAACATCCTCACCAGAGAGTCAATAGACAACATCATGATAACATCAGGAGTAAAGACTGAAACTGTCAGTGATCTCAAGGAGCTCAGGAAATGTAGTATAGCATTGGGCAAATCCATTGTCAGGGACCTCTGTAAAACACTTAAAAGAAATGGTGTCAGTTTGAGGATTAAGGTGTGCATGATTCACACTGTAGAATTGGTGCCTTTGAGTTGTGCTGCTGGAAATAGAGAGTATCCCATGAACAAACAGATAAGTCTTGGAAAAAGTGTAACCAGAGTGCTTCTTGGAAAAAAGATGGTGAAGCTCTGTCTCTCATACCTTGGACATGTTGCCAAGACAGTCTACTCCTTGGAAAGGGTCATCATACTTGGAAAGATGGAGGGTCAGCAAAAGAGAGGAAGACCCCCTAATAAGATGGGTTCACACAATGCATTTGACTTGAATGGGCTCAAGTATGTCAGAGATGATGAGGATGACACAGGATAGGGCAGGGTTCAGGTCTGCTGTTTATGGGGTCATTATGAGTTTTACTCAACTTGATGGCACCCAACAACAACAATGACAATACAACAGGTTTAAAAGTTATAACTGGAAGAACGGGTGGGGGGAATCCAGTGACAGTCTTGAGCTTTTTCTGTGGCTACTTAAAAGAACGTTGAGGAACAAAATGACAATTCTGAATATAGTAGGTAAGTTGAGTTGCAAAGGGGCAGACTAAGGGAAGGAAATATGTAATCATGATGCTGTTGTACTATAAATGGTGAATATGAAACTAATGTCCCAGTAAACTTCCACTCAAACTAAAATTGAAAACAACAGAATAGAATTTAAAAAAATAACAAGCAAAAATCCTATATGTAGGCAACATTTACTCACTCACTTACTCATCGCTGTCAAGTCAGAAATGACTCATCCCTATATTTTTAGGGGATTTCCAGAGGCTATAAATCACAAACAGCCAAGAAATTAAAAAATGTGTTGGGAATTGCTATCAGAGACCTCTCCAGAGTACTAAAGAGCAATGATGTCAGTCTAGAGACTAAGGTACATGTGGCAATCATTTGCTATGCATCAGAGATCTGGACAATGACTAGAGATGATAGGAGAATTGATGCATTTGAGTTGTGGTACTGGAGAAGAGTACTGAATGTACCATGGATTGCTAGGAGAACAAACGAGTTTGTCTTGGAGAGTGTGAAGCCAGGCTGCCCCTTGGGGGCAAGGATTCTGAGGCTTTGTCTGACATACTTTGGACATGTTGGAGGGACCAGTCCTTGGAGGACCAGTCATGCTTGGGAGGATGTATGGACAGTGCAGGAGAGGGAGACCTTGGATGAGATGGATTGACTCAGTGACTGGGGTAACGGGGGTGGATTTGTCAGAGACAATAAGCATGGCACAGGCTAGATCAGGGTTTAGAGCTGCTGTACATTATGAGTCGCCAGTGACTTGACAGCATATAACTATAACGACATAGTCTGTTTAAAGTGTGCAATAGCATTATGAAAAGGTTTTAAATATTGTGAGAATCGCAAAAATGTAATAATACAGAGTAAGGAAGTGAGTTGAGTATAAGCTGTTGGATGAAACAGCACATATTGACAGATTTACTATAAAACTTATACAGAGCAGATACTCTCTGTAAAGTTCAATATAATAAAGTATCCCTGTACCTAGAAAGATAATAACAGATTGTATAAGGCAGACAGCAATACCACTTTTGTTCTAGATTCCTGAGAACCTGGATACACCCGAGGGCAATGAAAGAAAACAGACCAGACCAGATGAGACTCACTCATGGCCTAAGGTTGCAAAGTCTCAGAAGGCAGATAGTCTCCATGGTCAGATGGGAGGCTACAAAGAGCCTGGAATTTCCTAGTTGGTGACAGTATCTGTTCTTGGGACTGTTAACTGTGTCCCTTGAAACATCAGAATTCGACACTGGGAATGTGTATAAGCCAAAATGAATACATCTTTTAGTTTGTATACTTTTTTGTTGTTATAAATCTATAGTTGTAGGTGAAAAAGAGGAAGGGGGAAAAGAGAGGAAAAGGAGCAAAACATTACTGTGTTAGTATAGTAATGAGAAAAGCTTCAGAACCATTATACAATTATTTCTAGTTTAAATTCAGCAAATTTTTCCTACTCAAAGCCTTAGCAGCTTAAAGGTATTTAAGCAAATCCTTTCCAAAAAAGTAAATTCTTCAGAGAAAGAAGAAAGAAAGAAGGCTCCAGATGGCTAAGGCTACTGGAAGGCAAAAAGGAGGGCAGAGAACACTTAAATAGAACTACTTGGAAATTTTACCCAAAATTCACTCTGGAGCACATTATAGAAAAATGTCTTTAACTCTGATGATAATCTGATGAAGAGCTTTTGGTTTATTTGGTTTGTTTTCTTCTCAGCATAGATTGTTGAGGAGAAAACCATTAGACTTTGTTTCTAGTTTCTAGTTACATCATGTGTAAACTGCAGTCAACATGGCATCCCCGTTTTCTTTCTCAATACCTAATATCAAAATTGAACTCTTTTTATTGTGTTGTTGTTGTTGTTAGGTGTCATTGAGTGGGCCACGCACACAGTGATTCTGTGAACAACAGATGGAAACGGTGCCCTAATCTGAACCGTCATCATGGTCCATGCCGTTCTTCAGCTCATTGTTCAGTCACCGTGTCAATCCACTGTGTTGAAGGTCTTCCTTTCTTTGGGTGACCCTTTAAGTTTCCCAGCATGATGTCTTTTTCCAAGGACTGGCCTCCCCCTGACAACATGCCCAAAGTATGCAAGATCAAAGTAATAATGTTCACTGCGGTATTTACGTTAGAAGCCCTAACGATGCAATAGGTAAGCACTTGACTGCTCTCCAAAACGGCAGTGATAAGAACTCATCAGTCACTCTCCTGGATGCAGACCTGGTGATGTTCTCCTATGAAGATCATCAACCAAAAAAAGCCAAAGCCAGTGCCTTAAAATGAAATCTGACTCATAGTGACCCTCCACCTCCTCCACAGACCTTCAAGAAAATGAATCTTCACAGTAGAATATTAACCTTCTGTCCATCTTTTCTCATTAAGTGACAACTGGATTAAACCCAACTACTTTTTACATAGTAGTGGGAGATGCTGTGCACTTTGCCACCAGCACTCCAAATAAAGGTCACAGCCTGGAAATCAATGGGCCAGCCCTACTTACCATAAATAGACAATACACAACAATACATATGTATATAGAAAAACATGCCATTTCAACATACTTCACATGTTCATCCTGCCCTTCACTTAGCACTATGATTTGTTTTCACATTTCAGAACATATGAAACAGAAGCTAAGTGGCCCCTAAGCAATGAGTCTTCCTTTCACTTTCCCTCCCAGGCCTCTCTAATAACCTCTAATAAACTTCGGCCTGTATATTCTTGCCTTTTCTATGTTTCATACAACCAGTACAATCTTTAGTGACTAATTTATTTTATCCAGTAAAAATGTTTCCAAGGCCCATCCATGTTATCAGGATTTCATTCCTCTATGTTTCTGAGTTCTGTTTTTAAAAGTTGTAACTACTCTAAATATGTAATGATATAAAGACTTTCCCAGGTTTCCCTTTATTAAAAAACAAAACAAAAAAAAAACCAAAACACCAAACCCAACAAACACCAAAACTACTACAGGAAACTGTATTTATTAATACTAGAAGCTCAATGGTATAACAAAACACTAAGATCATTTTGATAGAAAAGAACAATTATCATGCTCATGTATATAAACAAACAAAGGAGCAAGTAAGGCCAAGACATCTTCCCAGGATACACTCGCTAGCACAAACTTAACAGCATGATTCAAATTTAAAATCTGTGCCCTTTCCTAAAACTCTGGTTTTATTTCTTATTATACTTTACTGCTAATCTTGTGCTATGATTTCTAAAAATGAATTCAAGTGTATCTAGAAGGAGAGGAAAACTAGAACTAACTTGTAATATCATTCTGCTATAACAAAACCAATTTCTATTTCCATATGTATCAACCAAACAAGCTATTTCACCCAAGAGTACCTTGCCCTCAAGAGACAGAAGACAGAACTTGTCCACAATGGTCTAATCTTTTGGTTCAATCCAGAGAGGACAGGGCAGAGCAGCTGGGCTTTCATTCACTGGATATGGGTCACCACAAGACAGGACTACTCAACAAACCAAGAGCACTTGAAGCTACAGATTGGGTTTCACTGTTCTTTATCTCTGTGACACAGACTATACTACCTGACATATAAGAAAATTAGAAAGAATTTGTAAGTAACTGAATCTAACCATAACTTCATATTATAAAGATTTCCCTATAGAATTTTTTCCATTTAGTTGATAATTTAGATAAATGAAAACCCACACATTACAACTACTTTCCTCTTCTCCAACTCTGGAGTCTATGGAAACATTTGAGAGGCTCTGAGGACACAAAATAGATGGGAAGCTTCCTATCTTTTGTGCATTAAAGGGCAAACTACTTGCAGACTCTAAAGGCAAGCTCCCAATGCTGGATTCTGAGAACTTGCCCTGGTCTAGACACTATAAACACATTATCTGTATATGACAGAGAGACTGATGCACAGCTGACCTGCTCAAGACCACACAAGCATTACCAATACAGAAGATAGACTTCATCTATATCACCTTCCTTTGGAGCTCATCATTTCCCTTCCTATCACATTAATTTGCAAGTAATTTATAAAACTACCTAAGGATAGCGATAACATACTGGCCCAATTATGTTCAATTTAAAAAATAATATTCAACTGGTATTTAAAATCTCACAGCACTATTTTTTTATCTCTTTCTTCCCTAATACATTCAAGTATATCCTAGCCCAGAAACAAGTCTGTGGCAAATTGAAATTTAAAATTTACCCTAAAATGTAGAATGATGGTAATATTTTATTGAAGAATTTAGTAATATGTAAGAATGAAAAAGTATTTGTCAGGAAGTTACTTGCCCATGAAGTTTAAAAGTGGTCTACAAAACTTGAGAATGATCTGTGGACTAAAAAAATATCACAGTTGCTAATGATGCAGTCAGGTATGTCTTGGCAGTCAAGCAGTAAAAAAAAAAGGCAATATATTATATATTGGATGCAAGAACATTTCCAGCTATCTAACTTTGATCTGAGTTTTAATTTCCTCCTTTAACAGCTGTAACCTAACTGAGGGGACATTTAGTCAAATAAATCTAGCAATTATCAAAGATTAATCCTTTAGCAAAGATTAATCCTTTAGCAATACAAGAGTGTAATAACAGAGCATAATACAGAATGTATAACATTGCAGAAGCAAAGCAAAAACGTAGTTGGAAATCTGAGTTTCTGTCGAGACACTGAATGTCTGTAGTTCTTTCTGCTCTGCTAGATTTAGCATTTTGAAGAAGCTCTACAATGACTGTTCAACATGTAAACTGCTTCGAAATGAAGAGAAACTAGTCTTTTATGCTGCGTTTCATTGTTACTTTCAAGTTAAATTGATCAAGGAGATCCCAATTTATACATTAAAGGAAACTCTCCTTTCTATTCCTTTCCATAGACTCCACAGACCTCCACCCCTACGTGCTGGTCTCCAGCAGTTTCAAGGACGATAGATGGCTAATGTGCTTCCTGCATTTTCCTATCACAGAGCATGGACTATTAGCTACGGGATGCTGTGAAGAGAGGAAAAAAGCTGAATAAGGAGACATTAACGACTATTCACCATTCTACGCACTTCTCCACTATATGGTTAAGGTTTTCTTTCCTGTTAAGAGCATAACAGAAAAAAGACTAGAGGATGAAAAGTTGACCAATGCAGTGAACTTTGATTCACAATTCCCTCCCACTCACCTCCCTGAGGCATGTGAATGACAATCTCAATAAGGTCAGGACAACTGTGGTCATAGTGCTCTCTTGCATAGTTATTCCCAAGTAGTAGCATCAAGTATTTTATCCCATTGTCTTGAAAGAACAAAATCTACTACAGAAGGTGTTTTATCCTGGTGAACTACATACACTCTGGCGAGCAAATCCAAGTGCAATCTTCCTGTGTTTGAAAACTTTCTCAACATCACTACAACCAGTATTTCAAGTCTCCAATCATACTTTGACACCCAACTCTGATAACTCAAATGTTAGAACTGATCTTCTTTCCTGAAGCTAATCAAATAGTTTACCAAATTTGGACATGAAACGGCTTGACATGGTCACTGCAGTTGCTCACGGAGATGGAGATCAAAACTTAACCAACATAAACATGCTTTCCACAACTGGTTGGTTGTGTTTTTAATTTTTTTAAAATTTCCTTACAATCTTGAGTTGGATTCACCTCAGTGAAATTCAGAATTTTTTTTAAATACCTTGGGAGAGCAGCTTCTTCAAAATTTGGCAAATTGTTATGTGCAGTATTTTAATCCCGTCAGTCAGTCATGAATACCAAGCCAGAATCAACTCATAGCTGACCCTCTAGTGAGTTTTCAGAGGCTGGAAATTGCAAGGTAGGCGGCTGCCCATCTTTCTAATGCATAGTGGCTGGCGGACCCGAAGCTCAGAGATGAATGGCCTTTTGGCTAGCAGCACAAATCTCTATCAACTGTATACTAGAGGCCCATATATTCTAAACTCTCTGTAACAATAAAATCAAACATTTATTCTATTCAATTTCAAATTTCAATGACTGATTTAATATCTATTATTCTTCTATAAGATCAATCAATAGATCTATTATAATGCATCTTTTAAATAATTAACTTGGCAGTATTTTTTAATTGAATTACTTTTTTATTATTAGTTTTAATAAAAATTTACAGAGACTTTGGATTTCCATTCATTCATTGTTGTACTTTTCTCCCTGCCCACCCCTCTCCCCAGTACGCTTTTCTCTTTGAAAAGTAAAAGAAAAATTCTTTCATTGTTTTACAATCCCTCCCCTCAAGTGCACTCCTTTATGCAGAACTTGGCAGTATTTTAAGATTATATTGACATTGACTATAAATAAAAACAAACTTCTTCAAATATACTCTCCCCTACCGTCTAATTATACAAAGTTCAAAGCATTTAGTATGTTGGATTATGACAGTTAAGTCAGAAGAAAGTTTTATAATACAAAAAACCTACTTTTACTCTTTATAGCACTAACAAATTCATCTAGGTTTACAGTAGCATGACCACTGGAAATTCAAAATGAAAGAAGAGATTCACTGAATTTATTCATTTAACAAATTACTGAGCACCAAAATGGAAAGGAAATTATTCTATTTTAAAATATGTTTCTATGTCTTTTTAAGATTCTTTAGTTAGCATATATCTTGTCATTTTCTCTAAAAGCATAAAGCTGACTGGGTCATAATGGCAGATATGCTAAAAGAACTGACAAGTATCAAATACTTCTAACTTTTTTTGATACATAGAGATCTTTTACATCACACAAAAAAACACACAGGAACACAGGTACTATTTGTTTAAATAGATGTTATGCAAAAATCACACAACTATCCATTCATTCCACAAGGCTGCCTACATTACTGAACAACTAAACTTGGGAGATTTATTTACAATTATCTTCCCTCCAATCTATTTCATGCTACTTAAGTGAAAATATTCCAAAAATAAGCACATCATCTAACTCATTTCCCCACCATAATTATGGTCACATTGATCTATTACAGAATTGTAACAAATATATATATACTACCAATAATACCAGGTATAAATGATACACTGAAAAATTTCTATCATTGAGGCAAATTTCAAATTGTGTCAGCAACTGCTAATAAATGTAACTCAACGTGAATAGTAATACTGCAGGTAGCTAAAATTTTTTTATATCCACAGTTGACTTTCTCTTTATGCTATAATATTTAAATAAGATAAGTCTAACATATACTAGTAACACAAATAAATGTCCAGCTGCATTTATTTATCAACAAGTGTTTTTATAAAATTCTCATTACAATCTCTAAATCATTAGGCTTTTAACAAAAGTGCTATATCAAAATATAAAGTCACAAACTTCCCCCTTCTTTTTAATAGGGCTTTAAAGGACATATATATAATATGGCTACCTAGCTAGATTAAGTAGTTTTTTTAAATCCTCAGTATGTGTTCCTGCCTTTGCTCTATGTATGGATGTATGCGTGTGTGCACTCGTGAATTAAAGCATGTATTTAGTTTCAACAGTCCTTCGAACAGTATCTCAAGTGCAGCCATTTATTTTCCATTTAAGTGGAAAAGCTAAAATGGGGTAGAGATAAAGCAAAAAGTAAGGAGGACAATTTCTATTTATTTAAATGTTTCTGTCTAAATCATACCACAGAGACACAAGTAGAAATAGAAAGTCCTAAGTTTAGAAATTATAGTATGTAAATGTTTCGACCAGGCAAAAACTGTCAAGCCAAACTGGATAGAATCAGTGAAAGCAGGGATCTGTTTACTGGAATATACAACTTGAAGGAGAAAATTTTGATACAGATCACTTCAATAGATAAAAAACAAGCCAAAACAACCAACAACTTTTCAGCCAAAGGCAATTCCCTTTTTATACCCCAAAGTGTCTGTCAGGTAATTTAAAACTATCTGTGTTCTTTTTCCCTCCTTGAACACTCAGTATTGGCTATTTTACATTCTTTGTACCTTTTACACTTTATAAAGATCAAACCACTAAAAAAAATCAACTTTGTCTAATTCATGAAATTATAAAAAAGGAAAGTTTAACGAAAATAACAATTTTCATACAAATAGTTTCTATAGGTACTCAGAAATAGTGCTTATGTAACCAGCAATATTTTTTCACCCTGAAGAACAGTAGACCCATATAATAAATCATTCAAGTTTCTGTAAAATACATTTTAATAAACCTACTGCCAAAACGAATCTAATACTTGTAAACAAACCAAATAATACTATTCCAACCTGTTTTTAAAATGTCCAAAGGAAAGAGATAGTCAATGACAGTGACTCATTATCACACTTACATGACCATTTTTAAGCTTTTAAATTGTCATCACAAGTATAAAAATATGGCTACAGTAGACATTAAAGAAAACAGAGTTTTCAGTAGCTCACCACAATATCAAAGGATTTTTCTCATGCAATAAATACATACACGAAGAAATAGTGCACTAAGGAATGGTAAAACCAAAACAAAACAACAAAATGTGTAATTCCAAACTCTACATGCAACATGCCAGCTGCAAGTTTAAAGCACAATATTGTCTCCAGATGAAACATGTTCAGCAGCAGATAATTATAAAGCTTTCCTGAAATGCTTTTTTAATAAAAGTCCCATAATGATATTATCATCATAAAAATTCACAGAGAAAGACAATTTATTAAAACTGCAGCATTCATTAACAGAGATGAAAAGTTTGAGTGGTTCATTCTTTTACCTTAGTGTCTAATAATTGGTTTAGAAATATTTTAGAGCTGTGATATTTTTAGGGGAAATAAAGCCTCAAAAACCACAAAGTTTCCACTGTTTTTTAAACATATACTTTCATAAATACAATACCAAGGTATAGTAATATGCTTGGAAATGTAAAATGTCCAAACCCTTTTTCCATTAATAATATCTGCATTTTACTGTTGTCTTACCTCAATAATTCTGTCATGAATCACCAGACCATCTGTTCTGTCAGCAGGTCCATTTTCCAAAATTTTTGAAACATAAATTCCTTCAGTTGATGTTTCTTCCTGATTATTCTATAAAGATCACAATCATTAGCATCAATAGTAAAAGTTAACCAGTATTAGATAAAGGCTACTTTAAACCACTGCCAATCTTCCTAAAATATGCACTTTTATTTAGCTGCAGCTTTGATACCGAATTTTAACTTACTTACCACCAAATAGTCATTAATCAAGATGGCAGCTTTAATGAGGAAGTCCAGTTTTTCTGGCTAGATTATGTATTTACTTCGCATTTTTAAGTACACATCAAAGAGCTATAGAGAAAGGGCAAGCAAGAGGGGCTATCAGCTGCCTCCTAAAAATAATTTATAAAACATCTGACTTGTATAGAGTGCTAGAAAATAAAAAGGGCACTAAAATTAAGATTAGGTGGAAGCATACCAAACTTCACTATATAGTAGAGTTGAGATCGTGTCATAGTTTTGGAAGTATAATTTAACTTCATGACCTAATAGATTGGAGAGGTAGCTACAACTCTGTCTATTCACAGGAGAGACCAGGAGCTTGCTCAAGTGTAAAATCACAGAAGATCAACTCTAAACCACTCTCCCAGGTGCAATTTGCCTAATGATTAGTTAAAAGTCCAGAGCATATCCCCAAGATGACACAAAGAGATTTTAGCCAGTCACAGGAAATCAATTATATTTAAAAACTTAATTTAAGGAAAATGTTCAATATCCTCTAGTTATATACCATATAATTTTAAATGTCATTTTACTTCATTGCAGGTTAAATGAAATTCTTTTTGCCTTAGTTAGACTTCCTTAACCAGAATTAAAATAGACTCTTAAAAATGTCCAATTTCATCCAAATGTGAAACACCTAACATTTATAAACATATTCAAGGAGAAAAAAATATTTTTTCATGGAGAGATTTCTACCTTTTCACAAGGGAGACTAGAAATACACCAGTGGTTAGTTACTAGGTTTTTTAAACACTAACACAAGGAAGAAGTATGTCTTAACCATCCTGACCTAAGCCTAGCATATGGTCCACAACTCTAATATGGTTTCCTAGGGCAACATCTGCAATGCAGGATGAAAAAAATTCATGGTAATTTATTGGGAAAATGAAAGAAGAGGATTCTTTAAAACTTCATCACCTTTTCTCAGTTATTGTAAAAGTTAAGGTTGGATTTAAAGGGCACAAAAGAACTTTGCTACTACAGTATATGGTACAAGTTTACAATTTAAAATAATTGGCATCCATAGGAAGAATACTATTTATTCTATTTAATAAAAGTTTTCATTTGAGGACCTGACATTTCAAATCAAGTATCTTTCTAAACTATTTCCTATTCAATTGTGAAAACAAGTACTCCTTATTTTAATTTGCAAAAACATAGGTTGATTCATTAATTATCCAGTCTGTTGTGGCCTATACACACTGAACAATTTGACTTAAAGCACAGGAAATACAATTAGCATTACAACTGCTGACCTGATATTATAAAATAAAACTTTCTTGGGGGGGCGGCGAGGAGAAAAGTGCGACAATGAATGAATGGAATTCCAAAATCTCTGCAGATGTTCTTTGAAATTAAAAAAAAAAAACCCTTTAAGACAAAAAAAAAATAAAATTTTCCTATCTACAATATAATAAAACACATTTTATAAATCAGGCAGAGTGCTATAGAACAAACTTCCTGCTGTGATGGGGAAAGGGAAACAGGCTGGGTGGTTTGTTTTTAATTTTAAAAAATCTAGGTATGTGTTGTGTGATATATGAAGGAATCAATGATATTTGATATCAGCATACCTATAAACTTTAACCCACCACGTTTTTCTTAGTTAAGATCCACAAATAAAAGCTGATTTTCCCAATTATTCTACAAATAAATGTTCAGTTAAGCATTAGTGAGTCAACTGACCTGATTTGGCCGACCTCCTATAATGTTGAATCCCAATGTGTCATTTTCTCTTTCTAATACAATGGTGAGTAGCTTATGTCCTCCACCCTAGAAGGGGGGAAAAGGATACAATGCATGTTGACTAATCCTGACTTCACTGTAAATTTAAACAAATTCCTGATTGAACTCTGTTTTATTATTTTCTTTATTTTATCTTTATTTTTATTTATTAGTACCTTTATTTGAAACTCTTTATGATTTTCCTTACTTAGAGATAGAAGTAAAATAGTTAAATGAATGACATTGTTGATATTTGTCATTAGTTGACAGCAACTCATAGCAGCCCTGTGAACAATAGCTCTGAACCCTGGTAAGCCAATCACACCATCTCTGACACACCTGACCCTATCTATTGCCGCCTTCACAGTGTCAATCCTTCTTATCCAGGGTCTTCCTCTCCTGTGCTGTCCCTCCCACCCTTCCAAGCATAAGGACCTTCTCCAAGGACTGGTCCCTCCTGGCCATGTGCCCAGAGTATGTGAGATAGAGCTTTGAAAGCCCAGCCTCTTGGTTCACCCTCCATACAACAGATCAATTTGTTCTCTTGGCAGTCCATGGTATGTCCAATACTCTTCTTCAGCACTACAACTCAAAGGTATCAATTCTTCTTTTGACATCTCTAGTCATTGTTCAGCTCTCTGATGCATAGTAAGTAATTGCAAGGATCATGGTCTAAATCAGGCACACCTTAGTCTCTAGACTAGCATTGTTGCTCTTGAGCAATCTTGAGAGATTCTTGACAGCAGACCTTCCCAATGCAACTTGTCTTTTTTATTTCCTGATTGCTTGGTCCCAAGACTGTTGACTGTGGAAATGAGCAAGATAAAAATGTTATCTCAAACTTTTCACCTACCATGATGCTGTCAATAGTATAATTTTATATTAAATTGCTATTTTGGAAAATTTTAGGGGATTTAGGAATAAATAGCTATTTATAATGCTTTGTGGTGGTGCAGTTGTTAAAGCACTCAACTGATAACCCAAAAGTGGGTAGTTCAAACCCACCGGCAGCTCCCAGGACAATGATACAAAAGTCTGCTCCTGTAAAGATCACAACTTTGGAATCCCAATGAGCAGTTTTTACTCTCTTAAAGGGTCACCGTGAATTAGAACAACTGCACAGCATTGGGTTCCGTTTTAATTTGAGCTATTTTATACATCTTTTAATGATAATATTCAGATTACTTCATATGATGTTGTTGTTGTTAGGTACTATAGAGAAAAGTTCGACTCATAGAAAACCTATGACCAATAGATATGAATCCTGTCCTATCCCCTGTCATCCCCAGTGATTTCTAACACATTTAAGTCCATTGCTGCAGTGACTGTCAATCCATCTCTTTAAGAGTTTTCCTGTTTCTCTGATCTTCTCTACCTTTCCAAGCATGATATTCTTTTCCAAGGAATACCTTCTCCTACCAACACACCTATATAAATGACATGAAACTCACTATCCTTGCTTGCAAAGAGCACTTTTATTGTTGTCAAAGTTGACTATGATCTATAGCAACCCTATGAACAATGGCTCTGAAGCTTGCTCTGTCCTAAGCCAACTTCACCATGTCTGACACACGTGATCCTATTTGCACAGTCACTGTGGGAATCCATCTCATCCAGAGGCTTCTTCTGTACTGAACCTTTATGCTTCCAAGTATGGTGTCCTTCTCCAAGTACCAGTCCTACCTTGTGACAAGCCCAAACTATTCCAGACAGAGCTTTAAAATCCTTGTCTCTAAGAAGCAATCTAGATTCACCTTCTTCAGGATTGATCTATTTGTTTTCTTGACAGTCCATGATATGTTCAATACTATTCTCTGGAACCATAACTCAAAGACATTGATTCTTTTTCTGTTATCTTTATTCAATGCCCAGCTCTCAGATGTACAGCAAATAATTTCAAAGATCATTGACTGGATCAGGTGCACCTTAGTCTCTAGATTGACATCATTACTCTTCATCACTACGCAGAGATCCTTGGCAGTAGATTTTCACAGTGAAATAATCTTTTGAGTCTCTGACAGCTGGTACCAAGAATGTTGATTGTGGATCCAAGCAAGGTGAAAAATCATTTCTCTATCATAATACTGCCTATTGGCCTGGTGGTGAAGATCTCTGTTTTTTTGAGGTTAAGATATAATCCATATTGAAGGCTGTACTAAGATCTTATACATAGCAATAATAATTTCAAATAGTCCTTTCAGTTTTGAGTAATTCTTGCAGAACAATAATAAAGTTTTTGAAAGGATGTCTTATATGTATTTCTTTGTTGATGACTAGTAAACAGATATCATGTCTATTACCTACTACTTTTTAGTTGGTAAAGAGCAATCAGAATATGACTTTATTCCTATTTATGAAAGTTTTTAACTATCTTCACAATTTAGGTGTTTGACAATTACTTCTGAATCTAAAATTTCACCAGTATCACCACGTCTCCCAGGAGGCTCTCCCAGGCAGTGCACACAGCAACCCCTACTGGCGGTGCCATAATATTACTACAGAGGAGACTATATAGATGTATAGAAATATAGATATATATGATATATAAAGATATATATCTTTTTCTACATATATATATATGTTGTTGTTGTTGTTGTTGTTATGTGCCGTCGAGTCGCCTATGATTCATAGCGACCCTATGTACAACAGCCCTAAACTCCGCTCTGTCCTGTGCCAATCGAACCGTCTCTGACACTCCCATCCCAATTATCCCAGTCACTGAATCAATCCACCTCATAGAGGGCCTTCCTCTCCTGCGCTGTCCCTCCACCCTCCCAAGCATGATGTCCCTCTCCAAGGACTGGTTTCTCCTCACAACATGTCCAAAGTATGTTAGAAGGAGCCTCAGAATCCTCGCCTCCAAGGAGCCACCCGGTTTAACCCTTTCCAGGACAAATCTGTTTGTTTTCCTAACAGTCCATGGTATTCTCAATACTCTTCTCCAGCACCACAGCTCAAAGGCATCAATTCTCCTTCTATCCTCCTTGGTCATCGTCCAACTCTCTGATGCATATATATAGGTTTGCATACAACATTTGAATATATGTTTAATTCATGTTGTTTGTATTTCACACATTTCATCATTCACACATTGTATTTCATGCTATCATTGTCATGTACTGTGTTTTACAAAATTAATCCCCATTAATCTATGCCCACTATCAGCCCATCTTTTCAGGTCTCCACTAGATCTATTCTAACCTCTTCATCCCCTCCCTAAATCCACCAAACCCTGCCAACTGGTGATTTCCTCACCCCCCCCCATTCCCCTTTTGAACTTCTATCCATATCTTACTAGTAGACTTTTGATAATTAGGCTCCAAACAGGGAACTCACTTCCAGGAACCATAAACTTCCTTGTTGCATAGGTTTCTGTAATTTAGTACTAGTTATTGCACCTTTCTATCAATCAATGATGCCCTAAAACCTAGAAACCTGCAGGCGTAATTCAGAAGGGCATCTCTGTGCTTCTCAGCCATTCCATTTTATAGCTCTGCCAATAGGTGTACCAGTATTACTAGCTGCCCAGTGGCCCCAGTGCATAAGGGTTCAGACAATAATTTAAAAGTCGGCGCTTCTACCCTCTCAGCCTAGAGAAAGATATGACAGTGTGCTTCTGCAGAGGTCTACAGTCCTGCAAACCCCTTGGGGCAATCCTACTCTGTCCTATAGGGTAGCTGTGAATCAGCATCCACTGGCAGCAATGGGTTGGTTTAGTTTGGGGTATTCCAGGAGCTTAAGAATCACAGCAGCCCACCTTTTGTAGGCTTATTTATTAGGGTAGAACCATTTTCTCCCCCTCACTCTAATCATCTTTGAGGTTCAAGAACAGAAGCTTCTAAATGCCTCAGCTGGAGCATACAAAACAACTCCAAAAGGGAGTCCTCCAGCATCGTTTCTCCCCAGGAGTGCAGAATGAAAACCGCTCCTTGAATGGAGTGCAAGTTCTGTTAAATCCTTGTTCACCATGGCAGCGCCCAACAATGTCAAACACTGTACAGAAACCCTCCACAAGAGAAGTAACAGCTTTATAAACAAGCCTCTTCACACAGGGTGCTGCAGAAAGGCTTGCTTATTCGCTCTGAAAACAGGCTTTCCACCAGCAGCTTCCACAAAGCAGAAAAGCACTCTTTGCTCTCCAGCAGACTGGGTGGATGTGACTGGACAGGAGCTGGGCTTTGCAAACTGTCTCTCTCACTCAAGGCTACCACCACCCTCACCACACCTGTAGGCCAGGCATGGTCCTCTAGGGAAGGTCAAGGTGGTGGGGGAAAAGGCAGTCCTAAGAAATCCTTCTCTCAACTCTTGAGATTGTCCTGGTCCATCCATTCCCGTTAGTCCCTGGCATGTGCAGAAGGCAGGTGACCAGGCAAACTAAGTCTTTCAGAGCTGTAAACTATTCCCCGGTGTGAACAGACAGAGCAGTGGGGAGGTGGGGGAGGAAAGGCAGGGTCGGAGTGCTCTTAGCTCCCTCGCATTTCTGTCACAGATTTTTTTTTTTTAAGGTACAAAAATTAGGCAGAGACAGGCAAGATAATAAACGATGAGTTGCAAGAATCTGGGTGGGGAAATAAGCTTTCTCAAGTCCAGCTTCTCCTTGAAAAAAGTTACAAGTGCATCTGTTTAACTCTTTGTAATCCTAAAATAAGTGGGAAGAGTACAATAAAATGCTAATACTGTAATAAAATGATACTATTAAAATATGATCAGGGCTGATAGATGCTTCCTAATGCTTAGTAAGGAAGATTAGAGAACCATTCCTCTTTTCCTCCCAATGCATCATCCCCCAGGATCTTTCCAGCCCAATGCAGCATCATTCCCTCTGTACTTACAGAGCCGAGGTGGCCGCCCAGGTCCTTGGAGAAGTTGTCTATGTGAGCCATGTACTGGATGAACTTCTCCTGGTATCTGCGTGCCATGAGCTGCACCTCGCCTTGCAGCGCCAGGAGCTGCGCCTGCAGCTCTTTCTCGCGCCGCCTCCAGACCAGCGCCTGCGGTTCGGGTCCCCGCCCGCTCCCTCTACGGCCGCCGCGCGCGCCCCCGCCTTGGCCAGCCACCCTCACGGGGACGTCCCCACCCCCGGCAGGAGGTCTGGAGGCACTGCCTTCGCCGTGCGGGCGCTCAGGGCCGTAGTCACAGCGCTCGACGTGTGCAGCCAGCTCGTGCAGTCTGACCGTGCGGTCGCAGCCGCGGACGCGGTAGTCGCACTGGATGCGCAGCTTCTGGATGAGGCTGCGCAGCGGCAGCACCCGGTGCAGCTCGCCAGGAGCCAGGGGCCGGCACTGCAGCGGGCACCGGCGCCGCCTCACCGCCCAGGGCAGCAGGCAGCTGGCGCAGAAGACGTGGCCGCACGGAGTGCACAGGGGATCCTCCAGCACCTGGCCGCAAAGCTTGCACTCCAAATCAGAGTCCACCGCTTCAGCGAAGCGCTCCAGCGCAAAGCCCATGTTAGGAGACCAGGGAAGGAGACGCAGCGAATGGGAGGCAAAATGGGGCCCACCTCTTCACAGCCCCCCGGTATTCCTCGCTAAGAATGGTTCCTTGCCCAGGTCCTTGGGGCTGCAGCAACCAGTGCTGCTTTGAGGGGAGGAGACGCAGAGCGGGGAGTGTGATCTCAGAGTTTGTTTGGCTGAAGTTTTCAGCTTTAAGCAAGGGTGCCAGACTTCGCCGTATTGACGCTAATAGGCGCTACCTGGAGATACACGGCCCGCCCCCAATCCCCTTCACAAATGGGCGACTTCTTTTCAATTTTGTCCCCTGGGAGCTGATGTTGTTTTAAAATTGTCCTCAGGGAAACTGTGCTCTCCTTTGGCCGCTAGATGAGATTCCAGAAGGCAATAATCTTGGCAGAGCTGGTAATGGGCACTGCGTGGATGCTGAGAAATATTCATTTCTCCATGTCAGCAGGATCTTTCTGGCTTTCTGATTTTCTGCTGAGCCCTCATCCTCATCGTCCGACATCAAGTCGGTCTTCACTAAATATGTTTGAAATAGACGTCTTTTAAATCTGCCAGAATTTTTAACAGCTTTGTTACTGCAATTTTAGGGCTTGACTATTTGCAGATCTAGGCTTCTCACAGGTGAATGTAGAGAAGTGGGGATGATTACTTGAGTGCAAATGAGTGTAAAAATGAGGGAAAGCCAGTCCCCGCCCCGACCTTCTAACTAGCATCATCTGCCTCTCAAGACTTCTTGATGGTCAAGGTAGTTGGAATTGTTGCCATCCATCTTCCTGACTCCACAGGCATTTTAGAATATTGAAAATGGTAAGATTGGAATTGTTGTTGTTGTTATGTGCCATGGAGTCGCTTGCGACTCGTAGCATAAGAAAAGATAATTAAAGGGAGGGATGATTTTGAAGACAAATAGGAAACATATTTTTAATGACTACTTTCCTGGACATAATCTGAACAAACAGCCTAGGATCCAAATTGGTCCCTCTTACACACAGGTAAACCCTTCAAAAAAGCTTAAGTTGCTGTAGCTCATTGCAAACATTCAGTAAAAGGTCCTTCCGAACTCTTTGCTCAACCGCTTTCACCATCTCTGAATTTTAGGAATGCAAATAGACCCACCACCTGGCTGAGAACAGCTTCTGTTATCCTGAAGCGAATACCAGATGCTAAGGATCTATTTATCAAATTATTCACTGATGTTTTCTTCTAAGGCACTATTGTTCCGCGAAAGCTGTGTAGTTCTCTACAGCATTAATCCGTATTAGTTTAACTCATAGAGACTCTAAACTCTGTGTTTTAAATCTTTGGAATTAGCTGAAGAATTAGAAAATTATAAGCTAAACCATCTTTCTATGAAAATTGAGATTTTTACTACGTCTGTTCAATATCTAGAGAGGATCCTAGAATAGCTTGCCAGAGATTTAAAGTGCTAATATATATATTTTCAGTACCATTTGCTATTGTATTCCATCTTTGCTTATTGCCTTTAGCCTTTCTCTCAAATAAGTAAACAAACAGTAAATTCCTGAACATGTAAGCCGTCATTTAAGAGTAACAGCATAAACATATTCTTGTGAATTGGACAGGCTGGAGAAGCTGTGTGTTACAGAATTTATCCAAATTATTCTGAGGAGTAGGGATCTATTCTACTTAACAGCCATAAGGACTTGATTATTTCCATGCTAGCATTTTCTAAAATTGGAAGAGATGTAAATGAAAGATATTCTACTAAGATGTTTTAAAGGAACTAGGGCAATGAAACTTACAACTGCATGAAAAGAAAAAAAAATTACGGTTATGTGACATCCTTGTTGTTATTTTTGTTATGTGCCATCTAGCTGCTTGTGACTCATAGCGACCCTATGTACAACAGCCCTAAACTCTGCTCTGTCCTGTGCCAATCTCACCGTCTCCAATACACCCATCTCAATTACCCCAGTCACTGAATCAATCCACCTCATAGAGGGCCTTCCCCTCCTGCGCTGTCCCTCCACCCTCCCAAGCATGATGTTCCTCTCCAAGGACCGGTCCCTCATTACAACATGTCCAAAGTTTGTTAGACGGAGCCTCAGAATCCTTGCCTCCACGGAGCCATCCGGTTTAATTCTTTCCAGGATGAGTCTGTTTTCCTAGCAGTCCATGGTACCCTCCAGCATCACAGCTCAAAGGCATCAATTCTCCTTCTATCCTCCTTAGTCATTGTCCAACTCTCTGATGCATAACAAGTGATAGCAAAGACCATGGCCTATATCAGATGCACCTTAGTCTCCAGAGAGACACCATTGCTCTTCAGTACTTTGGAGAAGTCCCTTAGTATATCCATTTATTTTCTGTACCAAAAGTAAGGATATTGTGCTGACTATATGGCATGATTAATTATAAGATGTTTGTTGTTGTTGTTGTTGTTGTTGTTGTTGTTATGTGTCATCGATCGAGTCACTTGTGACTCATAGCGATCCTATGTACAAGAGCCCTAAACCCTGCTCTATCCTGTTCCAACCTCACTGTCTCTCACATACCTACTCCTATTACTCCAATCACTGAATCGATCCATTTCATCGAGGGTTTCGTCTCTTGGGCTGTCCCTCCACTCTCACACTAAGATGTATAGTCTTCTGTTTATTAAAGACAAAAAGGAAATAGAAAAATCTTGTCTATGGAGAATAAGTTTAAAAATGGAACATGTGAATGAAACCAAGTAATGAAGTAGGTCAAAGGAAGCAGAGAAAAATTTTTCATATGAAAAAATGCAAGCTTGAGCACTTCCAAAAGAGTCAAGTACCAGAAGAAAAAGTTTGTAAGAGAAGAATGCTAAACTGAATGGACATGCCTATCTGAACCTCATGGTCTCTTCACATATAAAAACACTGTGACAACAGTTTAACCAAGTGATCTCTTTTCACTTTTCAGAATAACATATGACTAAAAAATTTGGTGAGCTAGAATTATTAAATCCAAATTAGTTTAGTAAGCAAATAATTTTATTAAAATTTATTATTAAATCACACAATTTATCCCAGAAAAACAGATCCAAAAAAATTTAGTTGAATTAGGCAACTGAGACAAATTGGCACCTTGTTATCATTAAGTTGTGTATATTCTTATATTTTCCATGATCATCATTTAACCTCAAAATCATGGTTAGTGAAAGTTGTACATTAAAAATAATATTGAGGGGAAACAGCTGAAAGTCAAACTGCTATTTTTTTGTTGGGCTAGGGTAATGTATAGTTGGCTTCCTGCTGAATGTGGTCAAGCTTATGTCTGTCACCTTTTTCATAACTTTATTCCAGCTGCCCTTAGAGTGTGCTTTATTGATGGAAAGATAGAAGGCAAAACACTAATTCATCCCCATGCCAAGGATTATGGCTTGATCCAGTGTCTTTAAGTAGAGTTTGTGCATTTGAGTATAGTCACTAGCTTATTTTTCAGTACTGTTAAGGTCATCTACCCATGGAAACAGAATAACAATAAACGTGCTAGATTCCTTCAAGAGCTCTGGTGGTTTAGTGATGAGGAGTGGTGCTGTCAATGCAAATTTACCAGCTGATCCATGGAAGAGTGGTGGGCAATCTCCTCACATGCAATTTACTGCTTCTGGAAACCCTCTGGAGGGTTAGCTTTGAGTCGGTTCTGATTTAATGGCACATAACAACAACGTAATCTGTGAAACAATTCCTAAAGCAGTGAAGAAGCTAAGATGTGTCCATGGCTATTTCCAATGAGAAGAAAAAGATTTCCAATTCAGTTCTAAATCATCCCTGCTTTCAAAGAAATAATAGAGAATCTGGGAAATGACTGACTGGTGGTTGAGTAAAAAAATAGGAGACCTAGGATGGAAATGCTATTCTAGGTCCAAAACTCTGATATTATGCATCTACCTCGTGTATGATTATGCAAAGGAATTTGACTGTGTGGATCATAACAAACTGTGGCTGACTCTGAGAAGTATGGGAATCCCAGAACACTTGATCATGCTAATGTGAAACCTATACTTGGACCAAGAGGCAGTCATCAGAACAGAGCAAGGGAACACTGCATGGTTCAAAATTGGGAAGGGCGTACTCCAGGGATATGTCCTGTCTCCATACCTTTTCAACCTCTATGGAGAACAGGTTATCTGGGAGGCTTGGCTCTATGAGGAGAAATGTGGTATCAGGATTGGCAGAAGATTCATCAACAATCTGTGTTATGCAGATGACACAACCCTGCACTTACCATAGAAGGTCAAGGACTGAAGCCTTCAATATCAATTGAGGCTCAATGTCAAGAAGACAAAGATTCTCACCACTGGACCAATTGGCAGCATCAGGATGGATGGTGAAGAGATTGCGATTGTTCACAGCTTTAGTCAGATTGGCTCCACGGCCAACACTCTTGACACCAGCAGCCAGAAAATTAAGAGATGTATTGCCATGGGAAAGTCTGATGTTAGGGACCTCTCCAAAGTACTGAAGAGCAATGGTGTCTCTCTGGAGACTAAGGTGCATCTGATACAGGCCATGGTCTTTGCAATAACTTGTTATGCATCAGAGAGTTGGACAATGACTAGGGAGGATAGAAGGACAATTGATACCTTTGAGCTTTGGTGTTAGAGAAGAGTATTGAGGGTACCATGGACTGCTAAGAAAACAGACAAACAAATTCAACCTTGAGAGGGTTAAACCAGAATGTTCCTTGGAGGCAAGGATTCTGGGGCTTCTTCTGACATACTTTGGACATGCTGTAAGGAGAGACTGGTCCTTGGAGAAGGACATCATGCTTGGGAGGGTGGAGTGCAGGCACAAGAGGGGAAGACCTTCTATGAGGTGGATTGATTCAGTGACTGGGGTAATCGGGATGGGTGTGTCAGACACAGTGAGATTGGCACAGGACAGAGCAGAGTTTAGGGCTGTTGTACATAGGGTCACTATGAGTCTCAAGTGACTCAACGGCTCATAACAACAAAAACAACAACCACCTCATGTGTAGGGAACACTGGTATCCTAGTGGGTAAGGATTTGCACTGCCAACTCAAAGGCATGTGGTTTGAATCCTCCAGATGCTCTACCTGAGTGATATGGACAATATTCTCCCATGTAATTGACAGATTCTTAAAAAAATCTGCTGCAGGATTCACTATAAGTTTGTTCTGACATGACATCACATCACAACAACAGCAACCTCAAGCATGGATTTTTTTCCCCCCCTATGAATCAGTTCCAACTTGGAAGCACTTAACAACAACAGTAACATCATGTTTAGATATTTTTTCCTGTACCCCATGCATAGATGGTGGTAAGAAGCAACACTGCAATCCCAAAGTCACATAGTTTAATCCACCGGCTTGCTTCAAGAAGGATGGGAAATCTCTTTCCCTGGGATTTATTGCCTCTGAAAAGCCACTGGAGTATCAGTTATGGGTCATTTCCAACTTGACACCACACAACAATCCTATGCATAGATAAAGATTTGCTTATATAAATGAATTTTTTTTCATCTTGTCTCATGTATTTGAACATTATTATCTACTCAGATAACTTAATTTTAACATATTGTAGTTGTAAAAAGATTACATGGTGATGTGGAGATGGTTGTATCTGACCTCCACTAGCTTCACAAGGGAGAACTATCCCCATCAACAACACCTATAACATAAGAACTATTCCTGTAAGGCCAGATGTATTCCTCATACTTCTTGATCCACATCTGCCAATTCTAACATTTCTCTCAATTCTCTCCCAGGGCTCTCAATATTCTACTACTGTGCCTAAAATCTGTTGCAATAATAGGTTAGTGAAATAATTGTGAATAGCAGAATGTCATCTAATATACAAATTGTCAGAAGAAGAATCCTTCAGATTGAAAGGCATTCAAAATATGACTGAAGAAGGGTTGCCTTCTCAAAGTAGAAAATATCTTCATACTATGAGCAAATATTTCCAGACCTTTATTTACGGACAATGTGACACAACTCAAAATGAGAAGAAATAATTTCAAACATCCCTTAGTAGTCAATGTACATTAAATGAACTATGCACCTAGAAAAACTGGAAATTGTGAAAAATTAGAGTATGTAAACATCAACATACTGTCCACTAGGGAGATGAAATAGACAGGTATTTGCTACTTCCAATCACACACATTATGGCAATATTGACAAACTGAAGAAGAATAGTTTTGCATTTATCAAGTGCATCGCAAACACGAAGGCACGCAATTCAAGGCCACCAGCTGCTTTGTAAGAGAAGCATGAGCAATCTCCTCTTGTGCGATTAACTGCCTCTGAAAACTTGCCAGAGGATCAGATATGGGTCAGTTCTGACTCTACAGTACATAACAACAACAACAACACCAAAAAGAACATTTTTAAATCATCTTGTAGATGCCTTGGTTGTCAGAAGTGTTTCCAACCCAAAATCATGCAGTTCAAATGCACCAAAATGATGGGCAATATCCTCCCTGGGGATTTACTAACTGAAAACCCACTGGAAGGTCAGGAATGTGTTGGTTCTGATTGAAAGGTACATAACAGCAACAACAACAGCAAACAATGCTGCCAGTGATAATATCCATTGGCAAATGAGGGAAACTTGTTCAAAAAATTGTTATTCAAATTTACAAACCATTCACTGTAGTCAAAGCTGTTGAGGATTATTACAAATTCCTGTAACCTCAAATTGGTCAAGTATGTCATCAGGAGGCATTGATAATTACTGTTAATTGTAATGCAAAAGTTGGAAACAGAAAAAAAAGGACCAGTGGTTGGATACCACTACCTTTGTGATAACAATGCACTGGAGATCCTATGACAGAATTTTTTGTATTATTGACAACTCACTCATTGCAAACACCACTTAAGAAAATAGAAATGGTAACTGTACTTACTTAGCCTGCTTTAAGAATACCCAAGAATCAACTCAACTATACTTGTGGAAAGAGACTATGGAGAAGCTAGATATTACCTTTCAGAACAAGTTCAGAAGCTGACTGTTGGGGAGATCGTCAATTGCTCTTATACAACTTCATGCTAAAAGCTGAAAAAAAAATGAAAATGGGTCCTCATGAAACAATATTCAACTTTGCATATATCCTGCCTGCCTACAGGTCACCTCAAGCATAGGTTTGATCCATTGGACTGGAGACCAGAAAAGGTAAAGACATTGATGATGATATACATGAAGAAAAGATAATTAAGACCGGGGGGGGGGGGAAGAAAATAAATGTCCAAACAGACTCTGATATTGGCTTTACAACATATGGAAACTTAAAGGAAGAAATGGTAAGAGAGACAAACAGAAACAAGAGTACATTGAGAAGACAAATTATTACAATGAAATGTGCAAAGCCCTGGACTTAGAAAAGCACAGGGGAAGATTTTGCTCAACATTTCTCAAAACAGAATGAATTGAGGGGGAAAAAATCCATTATCAAGTTGAAATAGTAAAGGATTCTATAGACAAAACATTGATAATAAATACAAACAAACAACATTGATGATCCATAAAACATCAGAAAAGGTAAGAGTAATACACAAAAGTCTCTCTCTCTAAAAAAAAACCCAAATAAACAAACAAGCCCAACCAAACACCAAACAACAGTTGAAGCTCAACCATTTCAGAATGAGCATATGATCAAGAACCAATGGTACAGAAGAAAGAAGATTAGGGAATAGTGAAGATGTGGACATAAAATAATAATACAGAGATTATATTTTTGTTTTCAAAGATTTCATTTTACTTCAATTTACAATCACCATTCATAAAAACAGCTGTAAAGAAATCAAAGGAACTCTAAAGCACTAAGGTGCAGAGACATCACTTAGAGGAATAAGGTGAGCTTGATTCAAGCTATTTTCCTTTTTTTTTTTTTGGTTTCTTTGTGTTTTGTTGTTGTTGTTGTTGTTGCTGAGTACCATCAAATTGGATCTGACCGACACAGGAGGAGATTGTCCCTCCTTTTCCAGTGTAGCATCTCTGGTGGATTTGAACTGCATGCTTTCAGGATTGCAGCGCAGCTTCTTGCCGCTAGGCCACCAGATCTCCCTACCATGCTATTTTTCAATCATCTCATACATATGTGAAATATGGCCAATAATAAGGATGACTGAAGGAGAATTCATGCTTCTGAAATGTAGTATTAATTAAGAATATTGAACTAGCCATAGATTGCCAAAATGACAAGCAAATGTGTTTTCCAAAAAGTGCTGCCATAACATTCCTTTTAAGTGAGAATGGCATGGCTTTGCCTCATATACATATGGGCATATTATCATGTTTATGGAGCGTCAGTAAAAAAAGAGAAAGATCCTCAGGGAGATGAATGTACAGTATCTATAACAACAGGTTCAAACATAGCAACAATTGTGAAGAGCCACAAGACCTAGAGGTGTTTGGTTGTATTGAACATGGCGTAACTATGAACCTGGAGGCGTTTAATCTCAATGTTTTTTAAAAGAAAAATTTTCTTTTATGCTGGTTTACTTAGAAGATTTGTATACTGTTTTTCACACCAGAACTTTCCCATTTCCTTTACCCAGCCTGCCCTCCACCCATCGAATTGTGCAACACTATGACTGCCCACCCCCACACCGGCCCCGCTCATCCTCACCCCACTCCTCCTCCCCGCCTCCCCTTAGAGCCTCGTTTTACTAGTTATCTATTTATACAATAATGATATTAAGACAGTATTTGTTCTTATGGGACTGACTTAGTTACCTTAGTATAACGCTCACCAGACCGTCTGAAGTAAGGTAGTACTTTGCGAAATCATTGTTCCTCCATGCTGTGTAGTGTTCCATCATGTGAATGTACAATAATTTCTCAATCCATTCTATTGTGGTTGAACACTCGGGTGGTTTCCATGTTCTTGTGATGGTGAATAACGTTGCTGTGAACATTGGTGTACAAGTCTCCATTTGTGCTTCAGTTCTCATTTTCTCCAGTTATATTCAAAGCAGTGGAATAGCTGAGTCATATGGAATTTCTATGTTCAGTTTTTTTAAGAAATGCCAAACTGTCTTCCAGAGTGGTTGTACCAGTTTACAATCCCACCAAGAGTGCATGAGAGTTCCTATTTCTCCACATCCTCTACAACATTTATTACTTGCTGTCCTGTTAAACTTTGCCATTACTACTAGGGTGAGATGGTATCTCATCATGGTTTTGATTTGCATGTCTCTCATTGAGAGTGATTTTAAACATCTCTTCCTGTGTCTGTTGTTGTTAATTGTCCCTGTGACTCATTGAGACCCTTAGTACAATAGCTCTGAAACCTGCCCTATTCTAAGCCAGTATCTCTGAGTCCAATACACCTAACCCCATTGCCTTAATTACTGTAACAATCAATCATTTCTGGGGTCTTTCTCTCCTGCACTGTCCCTCCACCCTTCAGGACGTATCTTTCTCCAAGGGTCAGTTCCTTCTGGTCACATGCCTGAAGTATGTGAGATGGAGCTACAAAATCCTAGCCTCCAAGGAGAAACTTGGTTTCATCCTCTCCAAGACACACCTATTTGTTTTTTTGGTGGTCCATGATATGTTCAAGACTCTTCTCAAGCACCACAACTCAAAAACATTAATTCTTCTGTCATTATTATTCATTGTCCAGCTCTCTGATACATAGTAAGTAATGTAATTGTGAAGACTATGGCCTGGATCAGATGCACCTTAGACTCTAGATTGACATCATTGCTTCTCAGTACTCTGGAAAGATCCCTGACAGCAGTTTACCTAATATAATTTGCCTTTTGATTTTCTGGCTGCTGGTGCCAAAAATTTTGTTTGAGAAGCTGATCAAGTTGTAACTGTCAACAACCTCAATTTCTTCTCCATCGATCATGGTGCTGCCAATTGGTCCAGTGGTGAGAATGTTTGTCTTTTTGATGTTGAGCTTCAATCCATATTGAAGACTGTAGTGCTTGACCTTCTGCAGCAAGTGCTTCATGTTTTCTTCAGTTGTGTATTTTGGTCATCCGAACATCTTCCTTTAT
>NW_006399815.1:11575351-11603045 GCF_000299155.1 Elephantulus edwardii
CTTTCTGCAGGTAGCAGTCCAGTTTTACCAGCACCACTCATTGAAGAGGTTGTCATTTTGCTATTTGATATACTTCTTTATTGAATATCAGTTAGCCAAAGATAGATGGTTCCCTTTCTGAGTTCTCAATTCTGCTCCATTGGTCTATGTGCCTGTTGTTGGACCAGTATTATGCTATTTGGGTTAATACTGCTGTGTAGTAGGTTTTGAGTCTGGGAATGGAGTCCTGGCTAAAATTCTTGGTGGCTAATCTGAAGATAGAGCAGCAGTTCAAAGAGACTCCATGAAAATGATGAGGCAGTCTGTTTCTGTAAAGATTCAACATCAGAAACCAAATCGGGCAATATTGGGTCACCATTATTAAAATTTCACAACAGTTGTTGGTTGGTTAAATCCTTAATATTGAGTAAAGAGCAGGATGTGTTTATGTTTGTAAAAAATATCTTTTTTCATATTTTATTGATTTGCATATAATCTTTCATATACATTTTGTTTCACTCATGTACATTATGATTTATACAATCATTCATATGTACATTATTTTATGAGTAATGACTTTTAATTTATTCCTATTATCACCCCATCTTTTTTATCACCTCATCTTTTCAAGTCTCCTTTGAATCTTTCCTATTCCTTTACTCCTTCATCTGCCCACTAACTACTGCTATTCTATTAATTTCCTTTCTTTCCCCCTTTTTACCCCATTCTCCATTTGAACATTTATATGCACCTTGCAAAATTATTCTACTATATTTACAATAATGGTCTTATGCAGCAATTGTCCTTATAAGACTGAGTTATTTCACTCATAATAATGTTCTCTAAACTCCCCCATGTTACTAAACTGTTGTTCCTTAGTGCTGTATATTATTTCATTGTGTGGATGCAGTAGTAAAGCATGGACGTGGTGACAGAAATGAGGCTGGAGATAGAATGAAAGAATTCTGTACAATCAATGACCTTTTCATTACAAATATCTTAACAGGACAGCAAGTAATAAATGTTGGAGAGGATATGGAGAAATAGAAACTCTTATAGACTGTTGATAGAATTGTAAAATGGTACAACCAATCTGAAAGATAATTTAGCATTTTTCTAAAAATACTGAAGATAGAAATCCCATATGAGCCAGCTATTCCATTGCTTGAAATATACCCTAATAAAAGTAATATTGAGGCACAGAGATTTGTACTTCAGTGTTCATAGCAGTTTAATTTACCACCACAAGAACATGCAAATAGCCAAAATGTCTAACCACAATCAAATGGATTGAGAAATTGTGGAACATTCACATGATGGAATATTATATTTCTGTATATAGTATGCCTATACTATACTCCTGCAGCTTGCAAGAGTAATGCTTTTGAAAATTACTACCTAACTTGGGAAGGACTGGAGAGCACTTTGCTAGGTGAACCAACTCAGTTTCATAAGGACAAATACTGTATAAGACCATTATTGTAGAAATAGATAAGTAATAAAACATGCATGACGATCTAAGGGGAGAGGGCAGGAGTAAAGGGTAAGGGTGAGCAGGGGGTTATCATAGGGTTGCTCAATTTGCTAGGTAGAGAGATGGGTGGGTAAAGGAAATGTGATAGATCCAGTGTAAAAAACAATGTTTATAAACTTTAAAGCAAACCTGTATTAAATTAAAAAAAGTAATGATAAAGAAATATAAACAGCAACTATACACATGAGCTTCTACATAATATACAGGAATCAGATTGTTTACATCTACAGAAAAAGTAGCTGGAGAAGCTCAGTATTTGCTGTGAAAACTAGGCTAGGTGCTGACTGGAACAGACCATCAACTACTCATATGCAAGTTCAAACTGAATCCAAAGAAAATCAAATAAAATCTACAAAAGCCAAAGTAGACTGCAAATATATCCTAACAAATTTAAAGACCATCTCAGGAGCAGGTCTGAGTCCTTGAATATTAATGAGTGAAGACTAGGTGACCTATGGGAGAATATCATTTATGAAGAATGAAAAAAGTCATTACAAAGACAGAGGAGGAAGAAAAAAACCAAAATGGTTATCAGAAGAGACTCTAAATTTTCACCAAAGTGGTGAGAAGCTAAAGCAAAGTGAATAAATCAGGAATTTAAGATGCTGAACAGAATATTTCAAAGGGCAACTTGGAAAGACAAAAGAAAGTATTATAATGAAATGTGTAAAGAGCTAGAGATGGAAAACCAAGTTGGATGAACTCATTATTTCTGAAGCTGAAGGAACTGAAGAGTAAGTTTAAGCCTTGAGTCACAATATTTAAGGATGCTGAGAGCAGATTGTTGAATGACCCAGGAAGCATCAAAAGATGATGAAAGGACTACGTAGAGTCACTATACCAAAGAGAATTGGCTGAGACTGAAGAATTTCATGAAACAATATATGATAAAGAGTCAATTGTGAAAAAGGAAGAAATTCAAGTTGCTCTCAAAGAATTGGTAAAGAACAAGGCCCCAGGAATTGATAAAATACCAACTGACATATTTCAGCAAACAGATGCTGCCCTGGATGCTCTAATCAGGTTATGCCAAGAAATATGGAGGGCAACTACCTGGGCAACTGACTGGAAAAGATACCTGTCTGTGTTTCATTGACTATGCAAAGGCATTTGATTGTGTGGATCACAACAAATTGTGGTTAACCTTGAGGAAAATGAGAATGTCAGAACACTTAATTGTGTTCATGCGAAAAAAGGTACTTGGAGCAGAAATCAGGAGTCAGAATATAGCAGGGAAACACTGCATGATTTAGGCACAGGAGTGGAGTGTGTCAAATAGGCATCCTATATCCATATCTTTTCAATCTATATGCAATACAGATCATTCAGGAGAGTGGACTTTACGAGAAGGGATATGGCATCAGGATTGGAGGAAGATTCATGAACAGCATGCGTTATGCAGATGACATAACCTTGCCTTCTGAAACTAGGGAGGACATGAGGTGTTTGCTGCAGAAGGTCAAGGACTATAGTCTTCAATATGAATTGAAGCTCAACATCAAGAAAACAAAGATTCTCAGCACTGGGCCAATTGGCAGCAGCATGATAGATGGTAAAGAGATTGAGATTGTTAATAACTTCAGCTTGCTTGGTTTTGCAATCAACACTCTTGGCACACCAGCAGTCTGGAAATCAAAAGATGAGTTGCATTGGAAAAGTCTGCTGTCAAAGACCTCTCTAGAGTACTGAAGAGCGAAGATGTCAGTCTGAAGATTAAGGTGTGTCTGATATAGGCCATGGTCTTCACAATTACTTTCTATGCATCAGAGAGCTGGACAATGACTAAGGATGATAGAAGAATCAATGCCTTTTAGTTGTGGTTCTAGAAATGAGTGTTGAACATACTGTGGACTTCCAGGAGAGCAATCAAGTCAGTCCTGGAGAGGGACTGCTCCCTGTAGGCAAGAATTTAGAAGCTCTGTCTCACATACTTTGGGCACATGGCCAAGAGGGACCATGCTTGGAAAAGTGGAGAGATAGTGCAGGAGAGGAAGACCCAGGATGTGATAGATTGACTCAGTGACTGGAAAAATGGGATTAGATATGTTGTAGGTGATGACATCGGCTCAAGATAGTACAGGGTTCGAACTCTTGTACATAAAATGGCTATTAGTCACAGGCAAATGGACAGCACATAATAATAACAGTAACATAACTTTTAAATCCACTTATTTGTTTATGTGCATTTGAATTGTTTCCATTTTCTTACTATTGTAAATAATGCTATGCTGATAATGAATAAGTATGACAGAAGAACCAGTTCCTTTGAGTTGTGGTACTGAAAAAAGAGCATTGAACATACCATGGACTGCCAGGAGAACAAACAAGTCTCTCCTGGAGAGGGTGAAACTATGCTACTCCTTGGAAGCAAGGATTTCGAAGTTCTGTCTCATACACCCTGGGTCTGGAGCCAGAAGGGACCATTCTTTGGAGAAGGACATCATGCGTGGAAGCGTAGAGGGTCAGTGCAAGAGAAGAACACCTTGGATGAGATAGATTGACACAGTGACCGCAGTAATGGGATCAGGTTTGTCAGAAATGGTGAAGCTGGCTCAGTCAGGATAGGGAAATATTCAGAGTCATTGTTCCTCGTATTGATATGAGGTTTCAGTTGACTCAACAGTACATAACAATACTACTACAAACATAATACTGTGAACATAAATATTTACATATCTCCTTTCATGCCCCAGTTCTGATTTCCTTGGGATATATTCTTAGCAGTGGAATAGCTGGGTCATATGGGAGTCCTATGTTCCGCTTTTTGAGGAACTGCCAAACTACCTTGCAGAGTGGTTATACTATTTTACAATCCCACCAGCAGTACACGAGAATTCCAATCTCTCCGCAACCTTGTCAACATTTGTTGTTTTCTGCCCTGTTAAATTTTACTACTGATGATGATACCTCATTGCTGTTTTGATTTGCATTTCTCTGATTGCCAGTGATTTTGAACATTTCTTCATGCATCTGTTTGCCCTCTGAGTGTCTTCATTTTGGGGGCTATTAGTCTTTATGTTGTGGAGGTACTATAGTATTCTTTAAAATTTAGTTATTGTCTGAAATGTCATTGCAAATGTTTTTTCCAAGTCTGTAGGCTTTCTTTTAACCCTATTTGAAAAAGTTTTTGATGCACACAGGCCATATTTTCAAGCCTATTTATGCCATAAGCAAGGACTTCTAAATTCAGTCCCATTTTGTGTCTTATAATCCATATGGTTTAAATATGACTCAATGATCACTATATTGTTATGAGGAGAAAAGAAATTAAGTATTTATTTGTATGTACCTCCATTTCCAGTCAGTAAATCTGTGCCTACAGTTAAGAACCTGCACTGCAATCTCAAAGGACAGGAGTTCAGATTCACCAACTATTTCAGGGAAGAAGGCTGGACAATCTCCTCCCTTGTGATTTATTGCCTCTGATAAGCTACTAGAAGGTCAGCTATGAGTTGGTTCTGACTCAATGGCACACAAGAACAACAGCAATATATGCATTGATTGAAGTAATGAAATGGAATACAACTTGAAGATGAGATTTATTTAGGAATCTACTTTTCTACTTCTGAATTCTTCCATGCAGATATTAGAAGCCTCATAACAAAATTTCATACCTATTGTAGATCAGAGGCTTGAGATTGGACACAGCTTTAGTTTGCTTGGCTCCGTAGTCAACAGTCTTGGCACCAGCAGCCAGGAAATGAAAAGGTGCATTGCCATGGGAAAGTCTGCTGTTAGGGACCTCTCCAAAGTACTGAAGAGCAATGGTGTCTCTCTGGAGACTAAGGTGCGTCTGATACAGGCTATGGTCTTCGCAATCACTTGTTATGCATCAGAGAGTTGGACAATGACCAAGGAGGATAGAAGGAGAATTGATGCCTTTGAGCTGTGGTGCTGGAGAAGAGTATTGAGAATACCATGGACTGCTAGGAAAACAAACAGATTTGTCCTGGAAAGGGTTAAACCGGGTGGCTCCTTGGAGGCAAGGATTCTGAGGCTTCATCTAACATACTTTGGACATGTTGTGAGGAGAGACCGGTCCTTGGAGAGGGACATCATGCTTGGGAGGGTGGAGGGACAGCGCAGGAGAGGAAGGCCCTCTATGAGGTGGATTGATTCAGTGACTGGGATAATTGGGATGGGAGTGTCAGAGACAGTGCAATTGGCACAGGACAGAGCGGAGTTTAGGGCTGTTGTACATAGGGTCGCTATGAGTCGCAAGCGACTCAACGGCACATAACAACAACAACAATTGTATATCATGTTCACCAATTTTAAGACATTATTTTTCTTTTTCTAATTTTTTTTTTTATTTTTGTGTGAGTGTACCATCAAATCAGATCTGACTGGTACAGGAGGAGATTGTCCCTCCTTTTCCCGGCAGAGCATCTGGTGGATTCGAACCCTGTGTCTCTGGGACTGTAGTTGCAGCTCCTTGCCACTAGGCCACCAGAGCTCCCCTAGACATTATTTTTCTTAATTTGAAATTTGCTGTGCTAACATTATACCTTTTTGTAGAAAATCATCTTTAGGCATTTTCTGCAGCCCAACATAGTATTCAGTATGTGTGAGATAAATGTTAAATGAATAAGGTAGTTTAAATTCTCTGCAATTTGGCTCAAAGTCAAGGTTATGACCAAAATATTTGCTTACAAAGTCACCTCATAACTGTAACAAGTTTCTAATTGGAGTAGAGAGTCTGATTAATTCCATTCATGACTAGCTCTGAGACCTTTAGTAACACAAAATCTATAATTATCATCCATATTACAGAGTCTTTGTGTTACATGTCCTCTCTAACTCTTTCTAATGCAAAAGTAACGATAATATTTTTATTAATTTTGTTTTTAAACAGTTTTACAATTCAAATTTACTTTTCTTTGTACCCTTTTTTTCTGCTTTTTTTCAGATTTCTTTCTTCTAAGACTCTTCCTCATAATCAAACATTCCTAGGAAAATTTTCTTCATTTCAATCATTCCAATGTAATCTAATGAAAGTAATACCAACTGAATTCCCTTTAAATTGAAGTAAAGCATACTCTTAATAAGTAAACTTTCAGACTCAAGGAAAAGGATGGCATTTATTCACAATCAAGTTAAAGTCTGTGGACAAAAACTCCTCTGAGCTCTCATATCAGGTTTCTACAAATAGCACTTGGATTTTCAGAAATTAAAGGTATATTTTTAAAAAATACACATAGTAATGAACTAACAAATGAGAATAAATAGCTGAAAACATTCAGCAATGGTTGGAACGTGGAATGTATGAACCATGAATCCAGGAAAATTGGAAGTTGTTAAAAATTAAGTGAAATGCATACAGATTGACATCATAGGCATTAGTGAGCTGAGATAGACTGGTATTAATTAATATTATGGATCAGGTGTCATCTATTATGTCAGGAACAACAAATTGAAAAAAGGATGGTATTGTATTTATTGAAGAAAAAAAAAATTCAAGATCTATCCTGAGGTACAATACTGTGAACAATGGGTTGCTATCCCTCCACATACAAGGAAGACATGTTAATACAACTATATTTAAATATATGCACCAGCAACTAAAACAAAAAAATGAAGCTATTGAAGATTTCTACCAACTTCTGTAGTCTAAAATTAAACAAAGATTCAGTAATAATTAAGGATGACTGAAATGCAAAAGTTGGAAGCAATGAAGGACTTGCCGGTAGAAATGATTGTGGAGATCATATGAATAGACTATCAATTATTCATGTGTACATTCCAACTGAAGTTGAAGAAAAGTAAAACAAGTCCATGAAATTAAAAATAGGACCTTAAGTCTATCCCAGCTGAATTGAAGAAAATTAAAACAAGTCCGTGAAATTAAAAATAGGACCTTAAGTCTATCCCAGCTGAATTGTAAAAAAATCTCAAAAATAGACATGATGCATTGAACACAATGGCCAAAGACCAAATAGGTTTTGGAGTGACATCAAGAATATCATTCATGTAGACAGCAAAAGTTCATTACAACAATAAGAGAGAAAAGAAACCAAAATGAGTATCAGCAGAGACGCTATATGTTGCACTAGAATATAGAAAGGAGCAAACAAAGGCAAGAAATGCTGAGGTATGAGTGACAAAACGTTTTCAAAGGGCAGCTTGAGAAGACTAAGTTTTCTAATGAAATATGTAACAAGCCAGAGTTTGAAAATCTAAAGATGAGGTCATAGTTTTATGTCTCAACCTGAAAACTTAAGAACAAATTCAAGCTTTGAGTTGCAACATTGAATGATACTCTGGGGGGAAATGTTGCACATTGCGGAAAGTATCCAAAGAAGATAAAAGACACAGAGTCAATAGACAAAAAAAGACATAGAGTCACATACAGAAAAACAAAACAAAACAAAAAAAGGTTGACACTGAACCATTTCGTTAAATAGCACATAACTAAGAACCAATAGTAATGAAGAAAGAAGTTTAAGTTGTATTGAACATATTGGCAAAAAATTAGTCCCCAAGAATGAATCGGATACAAAGGAATTACAACAAATAGATGCAGCTCTAGAAGTGCTCACTAGCCTATGCCAAGACATTTAGTAAAGAGTTCCTTGCCCAATTAACTGGAAAAGATCCATATTTGTTACCATATCCCTAAAAAAGGAGATCAATCAGAATGTAGAAATTACTGAACAATATCATTAATTTCACATGCAAATTGTGTTGAGAATTATTTAAAAAAAAAAAAAACAGCTGGCATAGAGAAGTTCAAAAGAGGGCCTGCATGGTATAAGGTATCACTGTTGATGTCACATGAATGTTGCCTAAAAGCAGGGAACACCAGAGATTGGTTTACTCATGTTTTATAAACTTGCAAAGGCATTTGACTGTGTGGATCACAGCAAATTTTGAATAACATTTGAGAAGAGTGGAAATCCAATGACACTTACTTGTGCTCATGCAAAATCTATACATAGATCAAGCGACAGTTGTCCAAACAAGGGAACACTGCACGGTTCATTGTTGTATCTTTTCTCCATACCTGTTCACTTCATATGTTGATCAAATAACTAAAAAAGCTGGACTACATGAAATAAAAATGTTGCTTCGGGATTGGAGAAAGTCCCATCAACAATCTATGTTATACAGACAACACAGCTGTAGAAAGTAAAGACGACATGAAGCACTTGAAGAAAATAAAAAAACTATAGCTTTCACTATGAACTACATCTCAATATCAAGAAAATTCCTTACTACTGTACAAATAGACAACATCATGATTGTTATAAAAAGCATGAAGTTGCCAACAATTTCATTTTGCTTGGATCCGCAGTCAATAGTCATTGAAGCAGCAGTCAAGAAATCAAAACATGTTTTCCAGAAAATCTGTTGTCAAGACAGCACCAATGTTCTAAAGAGTAAATATGCCAATTTAAAGGCTAAGGTGTGCCTGATCTATATCATGATCTTGTCAGCTGCTTCATGTACATCTGAAATTTGGAAAATGAGTGAGAATGGCAGAAGAAGAATTGATGTCTTCTAGTTTTGTTGATGCAAAGTACTGAATATTCCATGCACTTCCAATAGCAAAAATATATTTATCTTGAAAGAAGTGCAACCAGGCTGTTTCTTGGAGAAAGGATGGTGAAATTTGGCTTGCATACTTTGGCCATTGTCAGGAAAGGCCAGTCCTTGGATAAAGACATCATGCTGGGAAAGGTTATGGGTCAAAGAAAGAGAGAAAAATCCACAGTGAGATGGATTGACAGAGTTCTAGTAACAATGTTTTTGTTGTTATCTGTCATTGAGTTAAATACAACTCAGAAACTCTATGAACAAGTGATCTGAAACCTGTCCTTTCTGGTGTCTCTTCATCTTCTTTGCTGTACTTGAGCCTATTGCTGTAGTCACTGTGTCAATTCATCTCATTAAGGGTCTTCCTCCTTTTCACTAATCTTCCACATTTTCTGGCATGGTGTCACTTGCCAAGGAATAGCCCCTTCTGGAAACATGCCCAAAGTATGTGAGATACTAAATGGAGATCAGGAGGACCAAGCATAACAGGACAGCGTTCTGATCTGTTTTGTATAGGGTCACAATGAATCATGGTTGACTCGATGCCACCCAATGACAACAGTGTTGATTCTACCAAAATATTTCCAAATGCAAGTCAACAAATCTGGAGAACAAACTGGTAGCACCTATTGGCATCAAAATCATGCATCTTTGTGATCTTCTGAATAGTCTCTTCCACAGATGTTGGAGAATGATATTTCTGTGATTTGTATCACTTTTCCCCAGAGATCATGAAAAAAGAGGAACCTAGTATTCACCTCCTAAGAAATAAAAGGAAGTGTGGTAGAAATAGCCAATGGCTATGCAGTAGTAGGCAGCATGACCTACGAACACATAACACAGTTGAGTATAAAGCACAATATTGAGTGTAAATTAACAAGTAGGATATCTATAGCAAAATACTACCTTTATAAATTTGAAACAGGAATATTGAAAAAACAACTATGTACATTTTTTCCAGGAATATACATATACAAGGACACATATTAAATGCATTAGAGTAGGTGGCTATGAAATAAGGGAAACTAGTGAAAGGAATGTGAAGGGGGGTGGAAATGAATGAAATAAAGCACAAAAATATCTTGCATAGGTTAATGGCAAAGAGACCATGAACTGACAACTGTGATTACAACAATTACCTATTGCTAAAGTCCAACAACAACCAAAGAAAGGGAGAGAGAGAAAGAAAGGAAGGAAGGAGGATGGGGAAGTTAAAGCAAAATTATAGGCAAGTCTTAATTTCATCCAGATCCTTTCAATGAATTTTTTTTTAAATCTTTCCTAGTAGCTCTATTTCAGTTTGCATACCTGAGTTGCACCTCAGTGTGTTTTCTGAAAATGACTGCTTTAATTTTATTTTATTCTGATGGTTGCAGAATAGGAGTTGCACTACTAATCAAAAGAAGACATCTCTCTGGTGGTCTGATTCTATAAGTATCTCTGAAAGATGGGCAATCTCTTCTTGTGTGATATACAGTCTCAGAAACCACTGGAAGGTCGGTTATGGATTGGTTCCAATTAGAGAGCAATAACTATAAGAAGTCCTTAAAACTAATTTAACTGATAAATAAATTTTAAGAAGGAAAAGTTGCCTCTCAGATTGGCTTTCTCTTTTACTAGTCTTCTGAATATGTCTTTTAACAGGACTGTTTCTATAGTTATGTATCAATCTTTGCATTTTCACACAGAAGAGAAAAAATGTTTCCCCTTTTTTAAAATTTAAATGATAGTTTACAGAGACTTCCATTCATTCATTGTTGCACGCTTTCCTCCCTGCCTAACCCACCCCCCGGTTCACTTTTCTCTTTGAAAAGAAAAAAAAATTCTTTCATTGTTATACAATCCACCTCCCCCCAGTCCATTCCACTATGCAGCTTTCATTCTGGACTCCTATCATGACAGTAATATCTACTCATATATTCTTCCAAAACAGTTCTTGCCCTCATATATTTCAATGCAGTATACATTATTTATCCCCTCTTATATTCCCCCCAACTCCGATGTCAGTCTCATTTTACAACAGTGGCACTATGCAGTATTTGTCCTTCTGTGACTGAGATATTTCACTCAGCATAATGTCCTCCAGGGTCACGCTTTTGAATACTATTTCATGAGTTCCTTATTTCTCAATGCAGGATAGCTTTCCATTGTATGAATATACCACAGCTAGAAAAGAAAATTTTTAAATAATAAAAGTGCTGAGTATTTTCATGTCTGAATTTGACTGTGTGGATCACAGAAAACTGTGGCTAACTTTGAGAAGAAAGGGAATCTCAGAAAGCTTGATTGTGCTTATGTAAAACCTATAGTTAGACAAGGAGATAGTTGTCAGAAAAGAGGAAGAAAATGTTGCATGGTTCAAAACTGGGAACTGTGTACACCAGTGATGGGTCTTATCTCTATACCTTTTCAATCTATATGCAGAACAGGTTATATGGGAGGCTTGGCTCTGCTAGGAGGAATGTGGCATCAGGATTGGAGGAAGACTCTTCATTATGCAGATGACACAAGCCTGCTTGCTCAGAGGAAGTCCTGAAGCACTTGCCCCAGAAGGTTAAAGACTGCAGCCTTCAACAGAGATTGAAGCTCAAGATCAAGAAGAAGAAAAAAAAGATTCTCACCACTGGGCTGATTGGCAAAGTCATGACAGAAGGTGAAGAGAAGGAGATTGTTAACAGCTTCCATTTGCTTGGTTCCATAACCAGCACTCTTGATACCAGCAGCCAAGGAAATCAAAAGACATATTGCATTGGGAAATCCACTGTCAGGGATTGTCCAGATTACTTAAGAGCAGAAATTTCAGTCTGAAGACTAAGGTGCGACTGATTCAGGTCATTGTCTTCATAATTACTTGCTATGCATAAAAAAACTGGAAAATGACTAGAGATGATAGAAGGAGAATTGATGCCTTTGAGCTGTGGTTCTGGAGAAGAGTACTGAATACATAATTGACTGTTATAAGAACAAATAGGCTCGTTCTAAACGGGGTGAAACTAGGCTGCTCCTTGGAGGCAAGGGTTCTTAAGCTTCATCTGACATGCTTTGGGCATATAGCAAGGAGGGATCAATCCTTGGAGAGGGACATCATGTTTGGTAGGGTGGAGGGACAGTATAGAAGAGGAAGACCCTCAATGAGATGGATTGACTTAATAACTGCTGTAATGGTGGTAGGTGTGTCAGAGATGGTAAGTTTGCCTCAGAATAGAACAGGGTTCAGAGCTGTTGTACAAAGGGTTGTTGTGAGTCACAAGCAACTCAATGGCACACAAGAGCAATCACAATATGAGTGATTTTTTTATCTGAATTAGAATTTCTACCATAGAATACTATCACTAAATTAAAAACAAACAAGCAGAAAAACTTCCTTACCTTTGAATCAGAACTGGTTCTTAGCTGACCCTTCAGTAGGTATCACACAGTAGAATTTTTTCCACCTATCTCCTGCAGAATAGCTAATGTTAGATGGATCTTAGCTGAAAGCAGGGAATACCAGAGGAATGTCTATCTGTGTTTCATTGATTATGCAAAAGTATTTGTCTGTGCGGATCATAACAAACTGTGGCTGACGTTGAGAAGAATGGGAATCCCAGAACACTTGATTGTGCTAATGCAAAACTTATACTTGGACCAAGAGGCAGTCGTTAGGATAGAGCAAGGAAACATCGCATGATTCAAAATTGGGAAGGGTGTACGCCAGGGATGTGTCCTGTCTCCAGACCTTTCCAACCTCTATGCAGAACAGGTTATCTGGGAGGCTAGGCTCTATGAGGAGAAGTGTGGCGTCAGGATTGGTGGAAGATCTATCAATAAACTGCGTTATGCAGATGACACAACCGTGCTTGCTGAAACTGAGGAGGACCTGAAGCGCTTGCTGCAGAGGGTCAAGGACTGCAGCCTACATTGTGGATTGAGGCTCAATATCAAGAAGACAAAGATTCTCACCACAGGACCAATTAGCAGGAATAGGATGGATAGTGAAGAGATTGAGATTGTTCATAGCTTTCATTTCCTTGGCTTCACAGTCAACAGTCTTGGCACCAGCAGGCAGGAAATTAAAAGACATATTGCCATGGGAAAGTCTGCTGTTAGGGACCTTTCCAGGGTACTGAAGAGCAATGGTGTCACTGGAGACTAAGGTGTGTCTGATACAGGCCATGGTCTTTGCAATCACTTGATATGCGTCAGAGAGTTAGACAATGACTAATGAGGATAGCAGGAGAATTGATGCTTTTGAGCTGTGGTGCTGCAGAAGAGTATTGAGTGTACTGCTAAGAAAACAAACAGATTCATTCTGGAGAGCATTAAGCCAGGCTGCTCCTTGGATTCTGAGGCTTTGTCTGACATATTTTGGACATGTTGTAAGGAAGGACCAGTCCTTGGAGAAGGATGTCATGCTTGGGAGGGTGGAGGGACAACACAGGAGGGGAAGACCCTCTATGAGGTGGATTGATTCAGTGACTGGGGTAATCAGGATGGGTGTGTCAGAGACAGTGTGATTGTCACAAGATAGAGCAGGGTTTAGGGCTGTTGCTCATAGGGTCATTATGAGTTGCAAGTGACAAGAGGGCACATAACAATAACAACAATATCTCCTGCAGAGTGTATTCCAACATCTTTGAATTAGTAATGTGATTCCCTATGGATTACACCACTATAACTTCATTATTTGGTAAAGAAACTAGGAAAGTCGATTCCTCTTAGAGCAATCAACTATATATTTGAACCAAAAGCCATTTCATTGTGACCATTCTATAATTGTCCAGATAGGGAGCTTTGTTGACCTAGTTGTTAAGGACATAAGCTGATAATCGCTGCTGGTGTTTTAAATCTACCAGCTGCTGAGAGGGACAAAGATGAGGTCTTTTCCCATGTGATTTATAACCTCTGAAAACCTGCTGGGGAATCAGCTAGGAATCCATTCTTATGCTGGTAATGAGCCCATGTTTGAGATATACAAGTTCCACATATGTCATGATTAAATATTTTAAAAGAAAATTAGAAATCAATCTGAAGGCAAAGGAAGCTACAAATAGGTTTAATTCTATTATACATAAAAAACTGCACATCAGTAATAAAAGAAAAGGCAAGCAATAATCATGCAAATTGTAGATTTCTACGAAAAACATACTAATATACAACAGAAAAATGAGCAAAGGGAATTTACAAAACAGAAACAAAAATGACTAAGTAATAAAAAAAGGTTAACTTTATTATGTGAAAAGTATGTTAAATAAAGAAGGAATAAGAAGTACCTTTTCGCTAACAAATTAAGCCAGTTGTTAATTGAGTCTAGATATCTGTATGAGTGTGTATATGTATGTTTATGTACATGTGTGTGATGTTAGGTGTGGTTAGTGAGTCAGTAGACTTTACATTCTCAGTTATATGAACATTTAATATTCTTTAGTGGTATAAGCACTAGTTGAGGAAGAATGTGGCATCGAGATTGGAGGAAGGCTCATCAACAGCTCATCAACAGCTTGCATTATGCAATGACAACAGCGTTGCTTGCAGAAACTGAAGAGGACCTGAAGTATTTGCTGCAGAAGGTCAAGAACTACAGACTTCAATATGGGCTGAAGCTCATCATCAAGAAGACAAAGATTCTCACCTCTGGGACAATTGGTAGCATCACAATAGATGGAGAGACTGAGATTATTAATAATTTCAGTTTGTTCAGTTCCACAATCAATATTCTTTGTACCAACAGTCAGGAAATCAAAAGATGCATTGCACTGGAGAAGTCTACTGTCAGGGCCATTTCCAAAGTGCTAATGGGTAATGATGGCAGTCTAAGGACTAAGGTGCATCTGATCCAGACCGTGGTCTGTGGAATTACTTGCTCTGCATTAGAGAGCTGAACAATGACCAAGGATGACAGAAGAATAGATGCCCAAGAGAATAATCCTAAGCAAGATATTGCTTGCATGTAATGTTAATGATTTTGTTTGATAATTTCCCCATTCTACTGGATCAAGAACCAGTGGTAATAAAGGAAGAACTCCAAGCTGCACTGAAGTTGCTAGCAAAATTGATGGAATAAACTATTTTAATAAACAGATGCAATCCTGTATGTGTTTTATAGTCTGTGCCAGGAAATCGTGAAGACAGCTACTTGACCAGCTAATACAAAGAGATCTCTATTTATTCCAATTCTCAAGAAGGTGATCCAGCAGAACGTAATGGATAAAGTATATGTAAATATTAAGTATTTTTCTTTATATCTAATTACAAATTCCACCAAATAATTTATCTTCCAACAAAGAAAACAGAGCAGAGATTCAAAGCTGATTTTCTTGTATCCATGCTGCTGCTGTCTTAGCAACCTTATGTATAAAAGAAAGAAACCCTAAAAAAATGGGATAAATAATGTACATGCATTGAAACAGATGAGGAGGAAAACTATAAAATGAATATGTGATTAGATATTATTGGCATGACAAGAGTCCAGAATAAGAGCTCCATGGTAAAGTGGACTGGGGAGGGGGGAGGGGAGGGTGTTACTGTATAGCAATGAAATAATGTTTTTTTCCAAAGAAAAAAGCGAACTGGGGGTAGGGGAGGCAAGGAGCAAAATGTGCAACAATGAATGAATGGAAATCCAAGTTCTCTATAAACTTTAATTAAAATCTCTGTTTAAAAAAAAAGAAAGAAGAAACCCTGTCTGGTCCTAGGCCATTTTTACAATATCTCGTGTTCCTAAGTCCATTGTTTCAGTCACTATGTCAATTCATCTCATCAAGGGTCTCCTTTTTTTATTAACTTTCTTTTCCAATCATGACATTCTTCTCCAGAAACTGACCCATCCTCAAAATGTGCCCAATGTATGACATCACATTGTTTTTGTATTTAAGGAACACTCTGGCTTCACATCTTCCAACAAAGGTTTGTTCTTTCTTTTGTCAGGCCATGGTATATTCAGTATTCTTCATTAGCACAATTCAAACCAGCTGATTCTCCTGTGATCTTACTTATCCATTGTCAGTTTTCTTCAAGATGATATTTTTAAAAGACAGGATTTATGGAGAGAAATAAAATCGCTTTTTAAACCCTCAAATCCTTCTTTAGATATCAGAAACAACCTGAAAAATTTGGATTACAGATGTTTACCGTAAGACACAAGTAGGAGAACTCAGATGATAAACCAAGTACAATGATCACTTGGTGTTTCCAGAGAAAGAGAGAGAAAAGGAGAGGTAGTCAGACACCTCATGGTATCCTTTCATTGGTGCCTTCTTTCTTTGCCTTCCATCCTCAAAGAACAAGACCTTTTTCAGTCCACCTTAGAGATGCCCAGAGCTTGAATTAGAAATCTCATCTGCTCTGTCTCCTTCTACTTCTTTGGTTCTGTAGGTAGACAGTTCTTGTGGCCTAGTCCATAGTGGTACACTGCTAACTCAAGATCGTGTCTCCCATGGCTTAAGTCCAACCAGCGCCTCCTGAGAGAAAAAAAGCTAGGCACAGTTCCTCTTGTGCAATTTACAGTCTTAGAAACCCAACAGATGGTCAGCTTTGAGTCAGTTCTGACTTCGTGGCAATAAGACTTGAGCTTTTCTGTGCAACATGAGAAAGATTCAGAAGTTTTTATGTACTAACAGTGTGAGAATACAGAAATGTTTTAATGTACTTCTATTGGAGTGACACAACGTTGCTTGCTGAAACTGAGGGGCACCGTGAGGCATTTGCTGCAGAAGGTCAAAGACTGTAGCCTTCAAGAAAACAAAGATTCTCAGCACTGGATCAATTGGTAGCATAATGATAGACCAAGAAGCAACTGAGATCGATAACAATTTCAGCTTGTTCAGTTCCACAGTCAACACTCTTGACACCAGCAGTAAGGAAATCAAAAGATAGATTGACTGGGAAAATCAATTGTTAGGGACCTCTCAAGAGTGCTGAAGAGCAGACTTAAGACTAAGGTGCTCTTGATCCAGGCCATGATCTTTGCAGTTATTTGCTGTACATCAGAGAGCTGGACAATTACTAAGGATGACAGAAAAAGAATCAATGTCTTTGAGTTGTAGTGCTAGAGAAGAGTTTTGAACATACCATGGACTGCTAATGAACAAACATGTCTGTCACAGAGAGTGTGAAACCAAGTATCTTTTTGGAAGTAAGGATTTTGAAGCTCCATCTCACATCTTTTGGACATATTATGAGAAGGGACCAATCCTTGGAGAAGGACATCATACATGGAAGGGTTGAGGGACAATGTAGGAGAGAAAAGACCCTGAATGAGATGGATTAACTCAGTGACTAGGGTAATGGGAGTAGGTGTGTTAGAGACAATGAAATTGGTTCAAGATAGGGCAGGGTTCAGAGCTATTGTACATAGGACTGCTATGAATCCCATTTGACTTGACAGTACATAACAACGGTGTGCTAAGTTATGAAATAAAGGAGGTCCTCGATGTTAACTCTAAGGTTAGAGGTTCAAGTCCATCCAATCTTTATTTTCTACTCAGACACATGTGGTATCACCATAAACTCAGAATAAACTCCACACCAAATGGGTTGGTTTTGTGTTTTGTCGGCTTTTGGTTTTGTTTTTTAAGAGAGTGATAATCATTATGAAGGAGGAATGAAACTGGATCCAGGAGGAATGTGTCTGATTCAGATGAAACTAAATCAGAGGCTGGAGGGCAGACAGTCCAAATTTGGAGGTAGCAGGGTCAAGATGGTAAGGTTAGAATATTGCAGCACCGACTTACAGCAAACTCGTCAGAGATCACCAAGAGTCTAGGATGATACATCAGTCAGAACTTCCTGGAAATGAGGGGATTCCTACAACTTGCAATTTTTTGGTTTTTATTATAATAGCAACAGGAAAACCAAGATTGGTTAGTCTCCCATCAGGCTTTCACTGTGCTCAAATTAGGCTACATATTTCTGGACTTGGAGTTTAGTCTCAGATATCTGTAGAGCACCTCTTGTGTAAGGAACTGTGGAATCTACCATTACATGACTTTATAACATCAACCCCAAGAACAGCTGCCAGCTAAGCAATTAAAAGGGACAAAAGGAAATGTTCTCAGTGAGATAGGGTGGCAAAGAAGTGCTTAAACATTAAGCATTTACTTGAAGTAGAATATTTTTATCACATATTTCCCCACCTAAATGTAAAATCAAAGTAAACCCTTTAATAGGATAAGTTTATGTCCTTGTTCTTTTCCCCAGTACAGCATGAAGGCTTGGAAACAGAAAATATAGAACTAGACCTAACCTAAAACCCACTGCTGCGTAGTTAATTGTGATCCATAGTGAACTTCCATCAGATTTTAGAGGCTGTAAATCTTTATGAGAGGAAACTGCCCATCCTTCTCACTTGAACAACTGGGTTTTTTAAACCTTTGGCCTTTGGTTAAACTCTGACACCACAAAGGAACACTAACTTTTTGCACAGGTGCAGGAGAAGGATGGGCAATCTATTCTCGTGCAATTAACTGCCTCTGAAAGCCTGCTGGAGGGTCAGTTATCAGTCTGTTCTGACTCAACGATATACAACAACAAGGATCTGCAAGGTTTAAATATTATTATACTTGTATAGTGACTTTATGCTGTGTCAGATTGCCTCAACTGGAGCTTTGTTTAGATAGTTCTCTTCCCTAAATGGGTCTAGGTTAGATACACTGTGAGCATAATTTCTGCTTGGCTTGGAAAGAGAAAATGGACCATCAACCTATTTGTGCTCATGCGGTCCGTTAGGACCAGATGCTATTGTACCACATTCAGTGCCCTGGACTGCCGGGCTCACCCTGGTTGCAAGGACCTGAGCCTGGGCTCACAATTTCTACAGTTCTTGCTGGATTTTCTCCTTCAGCTTCTTCAAATTTTTTTCTTTTTTCCTCAGAGAATCTAGTGGATTCATATAGCCATTATTTTTATTAGCAACCCAACACATAATGCCATGCAACACCGGGCCTCCTTTATTCCTCAGAAGCTTCTTATTTTCTTAATTGTTCAGACAATAACACTATAGCTGAAAGAAGGTGAATAATTGGTCCTGAATTATACAACACCAGAAGTGGTAACCTAGGATTAGAATCCAAGTTTCTCTGGGAAAACATTATTTTGAGTTGGTGTCCCAGTGATCTCTATCATTCTCAAACTCAATCAGTTTATCATGATAGTCACTGTCTATCAACACTCTGGCAGAGGAAACGAGAGGGCAGGTAAACTGTAATCCAGGAGAATGGAGATGGGTGAAGAAGACAGGCCCAGCTCAAATGAAACAAAAAGCATACTGGGGCCTGCACAAGGATGACATGCTACTTTGTGAAACTTTCCATAGTTTGGAGGCCTTTTTTAAAAAAGATTTTTTTTTCATGTTTTATTCAGAATAAATAAAAGAACAACATTTTTTTAAAAAAAGGCATACTCTGGTTTCCTGAGCTTGAAGTCTATACCAACACTATAATAAGGACACTGTTTCAGGTTTTTTCTAAGTATCTTACAGTTAACAAATCGTGTAATCCTTATGACAAAGTGTACACTTCATTACAAATTTTATCTTAGAGATTGGTAAGACTATTCTGTTGTTAGATGTTGAGTCTGGTTTTAAAACCAGAAAGTCTGTTCTACTGGATGGGATCCTCTAGATACAATAAAGTATGGTTCGTTGCAAGAGTTAGGATTTCAATGAAAACTGTATTTATTAACCTCACAATGTTGTTTGTAATTAACTTCACATCTTAGAAAAATATTGCTTTTTTAAAAAATAAGATGAATAGAACACAGACAACAAAGTAAAATCTTAAGAACTTTCCTCAGGTGACTTAATAATCATCGGCTTTTTACAAGAAAATAATGACTAATTAAAAAAAAAAAGTTTACACACTTGAATGTTGAAACTACCATTATGTTAACCACTATAGTAAGATTTATTAAACATAAATTTCAGGAGAATAGATAATTTGCTTATATCTAAGGCTGCCAGTGATTCTTCAGGTGTCCATAGCATAATTCTTGATTACAGTAGGGCCTATGTTTAATGACTTTCTGTGTAAATTACTGATGTTCAGGTTTTACAGGCAACATGTTTAATTATGATTTAAAAATTATACCAAAAGAAGAAAAAGAAGGCCTTTGTAACATCTTTAAGAGGAAAGTAAAGTACAGCATATAAAAAGGGAGCCAGCTATAAGCACAAAGGAAAAAGAAAAAGAAAAAGAAAACCCAACCAAAAACCCTGAAACAAAGAAAATGCATTTGAGGAATTCCAAATTGTTTGCTTCTCAAAATTAGTCTTTTGGAGTGAGATTTAAATGTTATTTCTTTAGCATGAGATTGACTTACTCCAAAGTTAAGCAATAATCCTAAAGAATCTGCAATGAATTACAATAAGCATTTCAGCTTGACAAAGGTACTCACTGAAAATTCAGAGAAAATTACCCTATACATTTCCTTAAAAGCAAGAGAGAAAAAAATGGAAAGTTGTTGGTTGCTGTTGTTATATGCCATCCATTTGACAACAATTCAAAGCACTCCTACGAACAACAGATCTGAATCTTGCTCTATCCTGTACCATTCTGATGATTTCTGTTACGCTGTTGCAGTAGTCCCTGCAATAGTTCATCTCACTGAAGATTTCCTCTCCTTTTTTGCAGACCTTTCCCAGCATGATGTCTCTTTTCCAGGGCCAATGAGAGACATCATCTCAATACCAACTGAGGTGTTTCAGGAAACAGATACAACCCTGGATGTGCTGGCTAGTCTCTGTCAAAAAATATTAAAGATAGCAAAATAGAAAAGGAAGTTAAAAATCAATAAATATGTCTCTGAGAAGCAAGCATGCATTTGATCCTACTTTACTATATTTTTTTCTTTCTGTCTAGACAGCAGTCATTAAGAATAAGAAATCAGTAAGTGAAGAAACCTCAAGGGATAAAATACATTTACTATATGACTTTTTAAATGAGTATGTTCAAAGAATACTGACTACATTTTCCTCAATAACGTTTAGTAAAAAATCCAATAATTCATCCAGTTTCTCTAGGACTTTAGAGCTTACAATCACATTCACATAGGTTTTCTCTTTGATCTTCCCTCATACCAATTCTTTCAAGTAAGGACAAGTGCTATTATCCCTGTTTTAAGATAAAGAAGGAAGCCTGCTGCTATCTTCCTTAGGGAGTTGTGCTGCTAATCAAAGGCCACAGTTCTATGTCAGTTCCAGTTCACCAACGGTTTTACAAAAGAAAAATTGGCAATCTCCTGCCATGCAATTTACAGCCCCTGAAAAACCTGCCAGAGGGGCAGCTTTGAGTTGGTTCTAATTCAACAGCAATGAGTTTTAAGTTTTAAGATAAAGAAACCAAGTTTCAAAAGAAACCAAGAAACTTTAAATGAGTTGTCCCAAGCCACAGACTCAAAGTTTGAAAACTCATTTTAAGACTAATGCTTTTTCTACACTTACACTTTTATTCTTCCTCTTGTCCCTTATTTTATTTTTAGTTATACAATAGCACACAAATTTTACAGTTTGGATAAAGAAGATTTCTATAATTGTTTACTAATATGGTGGAATATTTTACTGCCTTATTATTTAAAAATACACGTTCTTTTTCAAAGAGAATTTAAAAATTCAGGTGCTATTGAAGTTTGAAGTTCCACATTTATTCATCTGTAAAAGTTATTTGTCTGAAAGATGAAATTCTATGTGAATGAGCTTTTAGCAAAAAAAATTCCTATACTCAAAAGCACTAGTGCTTTGAAGACAGCTCAGAAATGTTCATGTATATGTATATGGACTACATGATTTCTCTTCAGAAACTATTATGGTAAGGGCATAGTTCCTGAAGAGAAATAATATCTTAATTTTTAAAAGCTTGTCTCTCTAACAAGTTTCACATAGCAATAGAGCTAGTGATAGATACATAGGTTAGCTAGACAAGTAATAGATGCCATTGATTTCAACTTATGAAGGTTTCATGCAACAGGATAGAATTGCTCCTAGTGGTTTTTTGGCTGTGATTGCTAAGGTAACAGAGTGCAAAATCTTTTTCCCAAGGAGCTATTTGGTGGGTTCTTTGGTTAGTAGTTGAGTGTTTATCCAATTAGTCAATTGCTAAAAAGAGAAACAAAAATATTAAGGAATTGTTGTTGTTGTTGTTGTTGTTGTTATGTGCCGCCGAGTCACTTGTGACTCATTGCCACCCTATGTACAACAGCCCTAAACTCTGCTCTGTCCTGTGCCAATTGCACCGTCTCTGATACACCCATCCCGATTACCCCAGTCACTGAATTAATCCACCTCACAGGGGGCCTTCCCCTACTGCGCTGTCCCTCCACCCTACCAAGAATGATGTACCTCTCCAAGGACCTGTCCCTCCTTGCAACATGTCCAAAGTATGTTAGATTAAGGAATTAGTATGTTGTATTAAGTAATTAGTTCATTTAATTGTGAGTATTGGCAGGTTCAGTAAATAAAGTAATATGTTTGTGATTCTTGCAGTTTTGTGTTTAAAAATATATAGGTCCGACTATGGGGAGATAGAAGAAGGAAAGAGTTCTGTAAAAATATCAAGGGACAAAAAGAAACACTAGAGAAATGTTCTTTTAGCTCTTAAGGTCTTCCTTCAACTGGTTGATTGATATTCATCCACCCATGTTATGGAAGGTCATTCATGCTACTATTTTTGTTATGGACAGCGCAGGAGGAGAAGGCCCTCTATGAGGTGGATTGATTCAGTGACTGGGGTAATTGGGATGGGAGTGTCAGAGACAGTGCGATTGGCACAGGACAGAGCAGAGTTTAAGGCTGTTGTACATAGGGTTGCTATAAGTCGCAAATGACTTGATGGCACATTTAAGGCTTTTGTACATAGGGTTGCTATGAGTCACAAATGACTTGATGGCACATAACAACAACAACCATCCAGTCAGAACCCGTGGGTTTCATATTCCAGAAACTGATCCCACCTGATAAGATATGAAAAATGTGAAAGACAATCTGGCTTCTTGGGTTTAAGAAACAGTCTACATCTTTGAAGACATATTTGATCACTCTTTCGGCTCTTCATGGTATGTTTAATATTTTTTGCCAACATCATTTTTCCCCAGTTTCATACTGAATACTATAGAACTTGACCTTCTGCAGCTAGTGCTTCAGGTCCTCCTCAGTTTCAGCGAACAAGGTTGTGTGATCTGCATAATGTAGCTTGTTAATGAGTCTTCTTCCAATCCTCATGCCACATTCCTCCTCATAAAGCCTGGCCTTCCAAATGATCTGTTCTGAATATAGAAAATGTATGGACTTAGGACACATCCATGATAAACTCTTCTCCAGAGTCAGAGAAGCAATGATATGAGTTTAGAGACTAAGCTACACCTGATCCAGGCCATGGTCTTTGCATGCATCAGAGAGCTGGACAGTGATGAAGGATGACAGAATCAATGTCTTTGAATGTGATACTGGAGAAGAGTCTTGAACATACCATGGGCCACCAAGCTCTACCTCACATATTTTGTGCATCTGGCCAGGAGGAACCTGTCCTTGGGGAAGGACATCATGCTTGGAAGGGTGGAGGGACAGTGAAGAGGAAGATGCAGCCCTGTATGTGCTCACCTGTCTATGCTAGGAAATTTGGAGGACAGCCATCTGGCCAATGGAGCAGAAGAGGTCCATATTTGTTCCCATTCCAAAAAAAAGTGATCCAAGAGAATGTGGAAACTATCTAATAACATCGTTAATATCACATGCAAGCAAAATACTAATGAAGATAATTTTAAAAATGGCTAGAAGAGTACATAGGTAGGAAACTGCCAGAAGTTCTAGCAGGATTTATAAGAGGCTGTGGTACCAAGGATATCATTCTGATGTCAAAGGGATCCTGCCCGAAAGTAAGGAAAACCAGAAGAATGTCTATTTGTGCTTTACTGACTATGAAAAGATATTTGAGTATGTGGATCCTGACACATTGTGGCTGATATTGAGAAGTATGGAAGTCTCTGAGCACTTGATTGTGCTCATGTGGAACCTATATCTGGACCAGGAGGCAGTTGTGTGAACAGAGCAGAGGAACACTGCACGGTTTAAAACTGACAAAAGAATGTGTCAGGGTTGTATTCTCTCTCCATACCTATTCAATCTATATGCTGAGCAAATTATCCAAGAAGCTGGACTCTATAAAATAGAGAACTGTGGTATCGGAATTGGATGGTGACTCATCAATAACCTGTGTTATGCAGATAGCACAACCTTGCTTGCTGAAAGTGAGGAGGGTTTTAAGAATTTGTTGCAGAAAATCAAGGAATGACAGTGTGGATTACATCTCAACGTCAAGAAAAGAAAGTTTCTCACTATTGAACCAATAGGAAATATCATGATGGATGGAGAGGAGAATGAAACTCTCAACAGCTTCACCTTGCTTGAATCCAAAATTAACAGTGTTGGTACCAGCAGTCAGGAAATAAGGAATTTTTTTCAAAAAATTGGAAATAGAAACACCATTTGATTTAAGTACCCCACTACTGGGAATACACCCTAAAGAAATCAGAGTCATTACTCAAATAAATGTATGGATACCCATGCTTATTGTACATTTTTCATGATAGCAAAGAGATGGAATCTGTCTTTCAACAAATAGATTGATAGAAAAACAGCTGTACATTCACATAATGGAATATTACACTGTTGAAAACATGAACTTGCAAAATACTACCAAACATGGACGAGTCTGGAATACATGCTTAATTAAATATCTCAGTTATAAAAAGACAAATAATACATAAGATGGCTGCTATAAAATAAAATTAACATGAGGAGGGGGCAGGTAGAAGAGAAAAAGACTTGCTTATATAATGAGCATTTTACTGTACCAAAGGAAAGGACTGTTTGAAAGGAATGTATGATTAGGCTTTATATGTTTGACAATTAGCAATCTGGAATAAGATGTGCATTATTAAACCAGTTGATGAAGGGAGATGAGAAATGAGGAGGAAGACGTGCACAATGAATGAACAGAAATCCAACCTTTCTGTAAACTTTCATTAAAATCACAATTAAAAAGAATATGTATCTCACTATTACTGGTGTGAGATGGTACCTCACTGTGGTTTTGATTTGCATCTCCCTTTTTTATTTTTTATTATTAATTTCAATGAACATTTACAGAGATTGTGGATTTCCATTCATTCATTGTCACACTTTTCTCCCTGTCCACCCCCAGTTCGCTATTCTCCTTGGAAAGCAAAAGAACAACTCCTTCATTGGTATACAATCCCCCCACACCCTCCCACCCTCACCCCAAGTATACTCCACTCTCCAACCCTCATTCATAACTCATATAATAATCATAATGCCCTAAAATATATTACTTTTAAACTGTTCTCTCCCTCATCAGCTTCAATGCAGTAAACATAATTTATCCAGTTTTTCTCAGACTTACCCCACCCTGATGTCAGCCTCATTCTACAACTGTGGAACCATACAGTATATGTCCTTTTGTGACTGAGATACTTCATTCAGCATAATGTCCTCCAGGGTCACCCATTTTGAATAATATTGTATGAGTTCTTTGGTTTTCAATGCAGCGTAGTATTCCATTGTGTGAATATACCGCAGCTTCTCTATCCATTCGTTTGTTGATGGGCACTTAGGTTGTTTCCAACTCCTTGCTATTGTGAACAAAGCTGCGATAAACATGGATGTGCATATATCTGCTTGGATGTTGGTTATGGTCTCTTTGGGGTATATTCCCAGTAGTGGAATTGCTGGTCAAATGATATTTCTATTTGCAACTTTCTGATAAAGCTCCATACTGCCTTCCACAGTGGTTGCACTATTTTACACTCCTACCAACAGTGAATAAGGGTTCCAGTTTCTCCACAACCTCACCAGCATTTGTTGCTTGCTGTCCTGATTTCCATCTCTCTTATTGCCAGTGATTTGGAGAATTTCTTCATGTGTCTGTTTGCCATTTGAATATTGTCCTCTGTAAAAATTCTTTCATATGTTTTGCCCATTTAGTAATTGGATTATTAGTCTTTTTCTTGTGAAGGCCCAGTAGTATTCAGTTAACATCTAAAAGTCTTTTCTGATGGTATTACCAAATATTTGTTTCCAGTCGGTAGGTTTCCTTTTCACCCTGATGGAAAAAGGTTTTGATGCACACATCGATTTAATATTTAGAATGCCCCATGCATCAATTTTTTCCTCACTAGATTGTGCATTTCTGTTTGTATTTCGCAGTCTCTTTATATCTTGGACTAATGTTTCTTTCTAAGCTTAATCCTAGTTTGTCTCTTATGAACTCTTATACATTGTTGGTGGGATTGTAAGATGGTACAACCATTCTGGAAGGCAGTTTGGCACTCTCTCAAAAAGCTGAACATAGAATTTCTGTATCATCCAGCTATTCTACTAGTGGGAATATACCCTGAAAAAGTGAGGACTGAAGCACAAATAGAGATTTGTATACCAATGTTCATAGCAGCATTATTCACCATCACGAGAACACTGAAACAGCCCAAATGTCCAACCACAAACAAATGGATTGAAAAATTATGGTACATTCACACAATGGAATGCTATGCAGCACTCAGGAGCAATGATTTTGTAAATTATTACCTAACTTGGGAGGGACTGGAGAGCATTATGCTGAGTGAACTAACTCAGTCCCACAAGACTAAATATTGTATGAAACCATTATTGTAAAATGAGAGTAAGGATCCATGAGGGGTGGGAGAGGGTAGAAGCAGAGGGATGAGGATGTGCAGGGGGAGGGGGAGGTTAATCATGGGGTTGTACAATCGGGTGGGTGAGGGAGTGAGGGGAAATTGAAGGAATTTGTTCTTGAAAACTATGTATTTAAATTTTGTAAATAAACTAGTTGTTGTTGTTAAGTGCCATGGAGTCATAGATTATACATAGCAACCTTATGACTGAAAGACCTGAACACTTAGATAACTTTCATTGTTTCTCCAAGTTCATAGACTTTCTGGAGGCAAACTATTTTGGAAGTGGATGCCACTCCTGCTTTCAAGCTTGTTTTAATTGGGTAGAAAAAATAATAATAAAAAATAATGTATCTTAAGGCAATAGTCTTGGGGAAACAAATAACTAGTCCTAATTGATCCAATAAGTTGGGATATTTTTTAAGGAATTTTAGGTTCTGTTCCTCATTTTTCTCCCATTTTATCAGGATCCATCTATCCTGATACTAATCAAGATTGTCAATAGTAATAACCAGGTACCCTCTGTTTCTTCTGGTTTCCCAGTAGATGAGGCTGAGATTCATAAAGACTACTTTTTTCTCTAAATTTCTTGTTGCTTTCTTTCTGTTTTGCTATTGGTTGAATAGAGGTCAATAGTTTTCTGAGCTGGTTATCTAAAATGTATACTTACCAAAAAGTATTAAAACTCTAGGTACTACTCAGCATATCTTAAGCTCAAGGAACTGAAGAACAAATTCAAACCTCGAGTTGCTGTAATCAAGGATGCTTTTGGCAGAATGTTATATGATCCAGGAAGTATTAAAAGAAGATGGAAAGAATATACTGAGTCACTGTATCAAAAGGAATTGGAAGACACAGAAGAATTTAATGAAACAACATATAAGCAAGAGCCTATGGTGATGAAAGAAGAAGTTCAGGCTGCTTTGAAGGATATGGCAAAAAATAAGGCTCCAGGAATAGATGGCATAC
>NW_006399815.1:11604435-11605454 GCF_000299155.1 Elephantulus edwardii
GTGCGATTGGCACAGGACAGAGCAGAGCTTAGGGCTGTTGTACATAGGGTCACTATGAGTTGAGGTGACTCGACGGCACATAACAACAACAACAACAACAACAACAACAACAACAGGTACTGCTTAACAAACTAGGATTTAGTACATTATTGCTATTAATTATATTATTTCAGTTGCTTAAATTATCACATGAGTCTATGGGGCTAAGTCTACAAACATAGAAAATTCACTTTGTAAAATGCCTGCATTTAAGAAATGTCAATAAATGTGCCTCATATGAACTTTATTATATATATTACTATATACCTACGAAAACCAAAATTTGACCTTGAGCCTAACCCACCTGAATTTCAAAACCATCTCAGGAACACGTTTGAGGCTGTAAATATTAATGAATGAAGACCAGATGAGTTGTTGGAGGATATCAAGAATAATGTCCATAAAAAATGCAAAAGGTCAGTACAGAGACAGACGACGAAGAAAACACCGAAATAAATGTCAGAAGAGACTTTATTACACTAGAGTTTAGAGAAGCCAAAGCAAAGAGAAGAAAATGGAAGTAAAGGAGCTGAACAGAAGATTTCAAAGTGGGCAGCTCTGGAAGGCAAGTCTAACCAGTTCCCTCGTGCATAGTCTAACACACCCTATTCACATATTCCTATCCTTTCACATGGCAGAGTCAAATTTGATGGCTCAGAAAGGTGTTTTGAATACTGAACCCTTTACATCACAGATTCAAACACAGTAATTATTATGAGAATGATTCAGGATCTGGCAGGATTCATTCTGTTGTATATTGGGTAATTAAGAGTTAGAAACTTGTATATGGTACATAACAATAGAATTTTTTCGGCTGAGACTGTTGATAGGTTCTGTTTATTATAACTTCATCTCTGTAGAAATGGTTATATAACTACGTTGTTGTTGATATGTGCCGTCGACTCATTTGTGACTCATAGCGACCCTACGTACAACAGCCCTAAACCGTGCTCTATCCTGTGCCAATCTCATTGCCTCTG
>NW_006399815.1:11605765-11646651 GCF_000299155.1 Elephantulus edwardii
CCTGTTTCAGGAGGACCTTAGTCTCCAGAGAGACACCGTTGCTCTTGAGTACTTTGGAGAGGTCCCTAACCGCAGACTTTCCCATCGCAATATGTTTTTTGATTTCCTGGCTACTGGTGCCAAGAGTGTTGACTGTGGAGCCGAGCAAACTGAAGATGTGAATACCTATTTTCACTAGAACATATTTTTCTAATTTTTACCGAATTTTCAAAATCTTAAATTTCTGCTTTCTCTTTGCACAGATTATTTTTTAATATATCTTTCCTCCTCTACAGTTGACTATCAGAAAGCAGTAAGGAGAAACTGCAATTTTGCCTACAAATTTCTGCAGCTAAATATCCATGTTCATCCCTCATGAATTCTATTTTACTCAAATTATCACATGTAATTCAACCTATTTTTTTAACTGCTTGGCAGCAAGGATCATCTATCTTTTATTCTTTAATAACATGTCCATCATTTCCTTTTAAAAATTCACCAGAAGCACATTTAATGCTCACCTTTCTAGGAACATTCTGGTCATGATAATAGAAACTTCATCTACAGTTTTCTTTCTTTCTTTCTGTGCTTATGTGAAATGTAATGCCCATAGTTCTACCAAATATCTCTTTAGGAAAATCAGGCCTTTAATATTAAGTACTTCTAAAGTCCTCCAATCTCTACCCATTACCTTTAAAATAATTCAGTCACTTGAACATATTAAAGTGTTTTTAAAAGAAGCATCCTATTCTCTGGTATCAGACCCTGTCTCAGTTTTCTTTGAGAGTCTATATAAAAACATGACAAGAAGTTTTGAAGAACAGGAATTTACTGACTTACAGTTTTGTCAAAATCAATTACAATTGCAGAAAGATATAAAAACCTCAAACTATTTCATATCTGACCCTCTAGGGTTTTCTAGGAGGCTGTAAATTGCTAGAAAGGAGATTGTCTATCTTTCCTACTTGGAGCTTCTTATGGATTCAAATTGCCAGAGTAGCATCACCTTTGGCTTAGCAGTGCAATACCCTATGGTCAATGCCCCCAGAGCTCTCTACAGAACTGACAAGAAAAAAAATTATTATATCTATGCTACTGTGAAGAAACAGTATTTGGACTTAAAAGGGAAAACAATTGGTGATCCTTAAAATAGGCTATGTGTAGTTTCTTTTTTAAAAAATTTTATTATTTTTGTGTGTGTGTACCGTCAAATCAGATCTGACTGGTACAGGAGGAGATTGTCCCTCCTTCCCCAGCAAAGCATCTGGTGGGTTCAAACCGTTTGCCTCTGGGATTTTAGTTGCAGCTCCTTGCCACTAGACCACCAAAGTTCCCCTGCTATGTGTAGTTTTGTTTTAAGTTATTGTTTTATATTCTAAGTTATTTTGTTCTAAGTTTATGTTATTGCTTAACATATTTTGTCGTTTTTATGTTCCATCTACAACTCATAGTGACACTATCAATAATGGCTCTCTCTAAACTTTGCCCTACTCTGAGCCAACCTCATCATCTCAGACACACCTGACCCCACTGTCACAGTCGCTATGTAATATCAGGGTCTTCCAATCTCATCAAGGGTCTTCCTCTTCTGTGCTGATCCTCTACCGTTCCAGGTATGATGTCCTTCTCCAAGGACTGAGTAAGTGAGCCCAACGTAAGTGAGATGGAGTTTCAAAATCTCTGCTTCCAAGGAGCAACATTAGTCTCTAAACTAACATCTTATGCTTTAGTACTCTGGAGAGATTTTTGGCAGTAGATTTTCCCAATGCATTATTTTAGGAATTAATAAGTAGACATATTTTATGCATTCATAAATACCATTTAGGTTTACTTAAGGCAAAGTGAAGCACCGGGTTTTGAGTGTAACATTAGAACATATTTCAGAAAAGGAAAATATAAGTTATGCTAATGACTCTTGGGTTTGGCAATGTGACTGCTCCAGGATATAGAGACGTGAGTGCTTGATTCTCATCTCCACATTTAGGCGATAAATGTAGCAATAAGTGGTTAAACTAAAAGTATGAATTAAAAGGAAATTAAAGCTTAATGATAGCTCAGAAACCTTTCAAGGATGTCCATAGGTACAGGCAAGTCCTTAACCATACAGTTTTCAAGCAAAGCAAAGCAAGATAAAACAAACAAAAAACAGAAACACCCAACAAAAAACCTTGAAAGAGTATATTTCATTTGTCATTTTGACTACTGAAGACTTGTGGCAGTGAATAACTATCATTTCCTTCTCCCTGCTCATATGGAAAAACAAATTACTTGCTATATAAAATAGAGGTTATCAGCAATATTGTTAATTGATGGTGTAGCTGCCAAATACTAAGTCAGATTCTGACAAAGAATATGATCTAATGTTATTCAAGAACATTTCATCAATCATAAGTCAGAAAATAGCCAATAGTCAGTATTTTCTTTGGATCAGCAATGCAACTCAATAGTGGCAGTTAGCATAATTAAAGGCCAGTAACCAGATTAAAATGTCTTAGTTTGTAATTTTTCTTTACTAAAAAAGGATATGTATTAAATGATGCTTGAGTTGAATCCAAAGTATGGAGAAGATGCCACCAATATGATTAAAAACATTTCAATGAGTATTTAATAAGTACCTTCCTTGTGCCCAGTGAAGAGTATTTGAGAGGATATAATGCTAGAGGATATAATCTCTGCTCCCATGAATTTACATTATGATTGGGTAGAGAAAACCAGCAGATTTTAAATAAAATAAAAAGCTCAATGGTTAAAAACAAAACACTTCTAAATGCAAGAGGATAGCTGAGGATAAAGATAACTATGCTGAGTTAGAATAGTTAGACAATAACACTGTGCAGATGGCAAATCAGAAAAAGAGAGGATGTGGAAATGGAGAAAGATGGGTAATTTCCTCTCATATAATCTACAGCTTCTGAAAACTCCCTGGAGTGTTAGCTATGAATTGGTTTTCATGTGATGACACATAACAACAATTTTCCTGCATGTTGGCTTCCATACAGACTCACCTAAAGTGTTGTTGGTAGGTACCAAAGAGTTTTCTGCAACTAATGATCTTATGAGCAATAGATCGAAACCTTAACTCATCTGGCCTCAGCCTCACAATCTCTACTTTGCATATGACCATTGTTGTAATCATTACATGAATCTATGTTTTTGAGGGTCTTCCTCTCCCTCAATAATCCTCAATTTTTATAAGCATAAGTCTTTTTCCAGGAATAGTCCTTCTCTATAACATGTCAAAAGTTGACAGATGACACTTTCTCAAAAAGTTGCAAATAGAGATACCATTTGACCTAGCAATTCCACTACTGGGAATATACCCCAAATAGACCATAACCAACATCCAAGCAGATATATGAACACCCATGTTTATCGCGGTTTTGTTCACAATAGCAAGGAGTTGGAAACAACCTAAGTACCCATCAACAAACTAATAGATAGAGAAGTTGCGGTATATTCACACAATGGAACTACGCTGCATTAAATACCAAGGAACTCATGCAATATTAGTCAAAATGGGTGACCCTGGAGGACATTATGCTGAGTGTAATGTCTCAGTCACAAAAGGACAAATACTGTATGGTGCCACTTTTGTAGAATGAGGCTGACATCAAGGTGGGGGTAATACAAAAAAACTGGGTAAATTATGTATATTGCATTGAAGCCGATGAGGGAGATAACAGTTTAAAAGTAATATATTTTAGGGTATTATGATTATCATAAGAGTTAGGAATGACGTTTTCAGAGTGGAGTATACCCAGGGTTGGGGTGGGCAGGGGTGCGGGGAAATTGTATACCAATGAAGGAGTTTTTTCTTTTGCTTTTCAAGAAGAGTGAACTGGGGGTGGGGTGGGGTGGGTGGAGAGAAAATTGCAACAATGAATGAATGGAAATCCAAAATCTCTGTAAATGTTCTTTGAAATGAATAAATAAAAATAAAAAAGTTAAAAATGAAATTTCATCATCTTTGCCTCTAAGAATCACCCTGGCTGTACTCTTTCCAAGACAGATTTGTTTCATTTTTGTCAGTCCATTGTGTATTCAATATTTTTTACCAACTCTACAGTTCAAAGACACTAATTCTTTTTAGTTTTCCATGTTCAGTGTTTAATTTTCACATGTATATGAAGCAATTGGAAGCAAGGAGCAGTGGGAGCATTGTGTACAACATCTTAGAACGCTAACCAAAAGTAAGAAACAGAAACTTGCTGCAAGACTGGTAAAACACCATCCACTTCTACCCTTAACGGATTCATTTCACCCAGGTCTGAATTTTTTGCTTCCGCCAATGGCAACTGAAACCCCTGGTGGGAGATAGAATGACTGAATGGTATACATTTGATGATTTATTAATCACAAATACCTTTTATTATTCAAAACAAATGTTGAATATACACATGGTCCTCACCTGATGGACTACACAAGAATTGGATTGACTACATCTGTGGAAAGAATCATTAGTAAAGCTTAAGATCAACAATCAAAAACGGGCCAGAAGTTGCCTGTGGAACATCCCATCACTTACTCATGTTTAAGTTAAGAACTCATGTTGAAGCTGAAGAAAACATAAACAAGTTAACAAGAATAGAAATATGACCTTGAGTCTATCCTAGCTGAATTTAAAAATCATCTCAGGAATAGGGTTGAGGCATTAAACGCTAACAACAGAAGACTAGATGAGTTGTGGGATGACATCAAAGATATTATTCCTGAAGAGAGCGAAAGATTATTGCAAAGACAAAAGACAAAGAAAAGATTAAAATTATTATCAGAAGAGACTCTGAAAATTGCACCAGTGTTGAGAAGCCAAAACAAAGCAAAGAGATGTCAAAGTTTAAAAGCTGAGTAAGTATAAAAAGTCGAAGTATAAGATTTCAAAGGTGATCCTGAAAAGACAGAATAAAGAACTAGAACAATGTGTGAAGAGCTGATGTTAGAGAATGGAAATGGAAGAACTCTTTTAACAGTTCTTAAGTTGAAGGAACTGAAAAAAAAAATTCTGTCTTTGAGGTGCAATACTAAGAGGTGTTTTGGGAAAGTCTTGTGTAATCCAGTAAAAATTAAAAGATGGTGGGAATACACAGATCACAATAAAAAAAATTGGTTGACCCTGAAACATTTTAGGAAATAACAAACATCTGACAAACAGTCAATAGTAACAAAAGACAAAAATCAAACTGCATTGAAAGCATTGGCAAAAAAATAAGGCTCAAGGAATTGATGGGATACCAACTGACATTTTTCAACTAAAAGATGCAGTCCTGAACATGACCACTAATCTGTGCCAGGGGATTTAGAAGACAGTTATCTGATCAACTGACTGGAAAAGATATATATTTTCTATTCACAAAAAGGGCAATCAAACATAATGTAGAAATTATCAGAAAATATCACTGATATCATATGCATGCAAAATATTGCTGAAAGTGATCTAAAAATGGCTAGAACAGTGCACATAAAGGGAAAAGCAAGCGATTCAAACTGGGTTAGGAGAGACCATGGTATCAATGATATCATTGCTGATGTCAGATGGATCCTGGCTGAAAGCAAAGAACACCAGAAGAATGTCTATTTGTGTTTTTATTTGACTATACAAAGGCATTTGACTGTGTGGATCAAAACAACTATGGCTAAAATTGAAATCAATGGGAAACCCCAGAACAGTTATGTATGCTCATATGAAATCTATACCTAGACGAAAAAGCTGTTGTGTAAACAGGACAATAGAACACTCCATGGTTTAATTTTTTTTAAAGATGTACATTAGAGCTCTATTCTTTCTCTATAACTATTCAAATGTATGCTGAGCAAATAGTTTGAGAAGCTGGTCTCCAAGAAGAATGTGGCATCACGATATGAGGAGGACTGATCAATAGCCCATGCTATGCATGTGGCACAAACTTGTCTGCTGAGAGTGAGAAGAATTTGAAATGATTACTGCAGAATATCAAAGACTACAACTTTCAAAATGACTACATCACAATATCAAGAAGACAAAAATTCTCACAACTGGGCCAATACGCAGCATTATGATGGAAAAAGACTGAAATTGTTAATTTAATCTTAAATAGATTCACAATCAATATACCCTTGATACCAGCAGTCAAGAAATCAAAAGATGGCTTGCACTGAGAAAGTCTGTTATTAAGGACATCTCCAAAAGATGAAGGAATAACAGTAACCTTTTAAAGACTAAGGTGTGCCTGATTGAGGTCACAATCTTTTCAATCAATTCCTGTGCATCTGAGACCTAGATGATGAATAAGGATGATGGAAGAAGAATTTATGCCTTCAGATTATGATATTGGAGAATACTTGAAAGGACAAGGAGATACGTCTTGGAGAAAGTATAAGCAGAATATTCCTTGGAGGTAAGGATGGTGAAGCTTTGTTTTACATACTTTGGGCATGTTTTTAGGAGAGGCTATTTCTTGGTGAGGGACTTCAAGCTTGGAAAGGTCAGCATAAGAAAGGACCAACTTCAATGAATTGAAGGAATTGACACAGCAGCTACAGCCATAGCTTCAAGGATGTCAGAGGTGATGAGGATGGCACAGAATAGAAGAGGGTTCAGATCTGTTCATAGCATCACGGTGAGTATTACTTGATGTGATGGCACCTTGTAAGCACACTAATCACCTTGGTCCTGAACTCTAATCTGTATCTCTTTATCATGCCAAGATTGATGTGCTATTCTGGAATATTTTATTTGGCTCCGTAGCTACTTCTGTATAACTTCCAGTTTTGGCAAGTGTCTTACAGGGGAAAAAAAAATATCCTTAGTTACATTCATTTTTTTTTACCTGTTTCTTCTTGCTGTAATCTTGTTCTCTCAAATTTCGTTTTGTCTTTCAAGCCCAGTGACCAAAGTTCCTTGGGTTTCTCTCCCCTCCCACTCCACCCCATCCCACCCTGTTCCCATCTCCCAGCAATATTTATAGCCTTCTTATCTGAGAAAAGCCTGGATCCTAAACCTCTTACACTGTGTCCCTAATTGCAAATATCTTGAAGGTACTAGTGATTGCAGGATATCAACTCACCTCAACAAGTTCTACAAAATCTTGACTCATCCTGTTCTACTTGTTTCAACAGCTCTGTGATGCATTTAAACAGATAATGATCATCATCATCATCAGGATTTTGTGGCTTTTCTAGTCGTTCTCAGAGGAATTAGAAATTAAATGATGAAAGCAGTCCATAGATTGGAGGTTTTCATCTGGAAGTATAAAAGTAAATTTTGTTTGGACATCATTTTTCTTTCGCTTTTAATCTTCAGTTTTAACGGACTTTGGAGTTATTTTCATTTCTCTTCTTATGTTTAGAGAATGTTCTACATTCTGAACACCATTTATCCATCATAGAAACGAAAATGCTTTTCCCCAAAACTTCCTTGCAAACAGTTGCTATGCATGTGAGCTAGCTTCTGCTTTTAGACACATCATGTGAGATCTCTACCGGGAAGTAACAGAAGAACCTGATAGTGAGCCTGAAGCCAGTGTTCTGCTTCAATTTTTTTCTGTCTCCCCCATGATTAGTGAGAAGCATGGTACTGCATTTGCATCCCACAGAGAGACTTGGCAAAGATTTCTAACTGCGCAGCCCAAGCCAGTTTCTTTCCCCTCTTGTAGTTTCTATTGGCTTCCTAACTTCCTCTGTTAAAGAATTACTGTTTTAAAGGGATATAAAAGAGATATTTATAGTGCATAATTTAGGCACCAGCATTCAAGTGGTAAATAAAAATTATCAGACATAAGCTTGAGCCAGTAGACATTGAACTACAAATAGAATCTGGATAGGAGGATATGGAGAAAAGGTAACGTTTAACTTTGAGAGATATAGGAAAAATTATTCATCGTTAAAAAAAAAAGGAGAGTAGTTAATGAGCTATTAATAGTCCTTCAACAACTTGAAAGAACCAAGAATTGCCATGTGCTTGGCAGACAGAAAGTCATTAGTGTTTTTTTCTTTTAAAAGGAGATAAGAGACCAGAATGAGGAGATTTGTGGGATAAACAATAACTATCTTGAAGAAGCTTAACAGTGAAGTGTCTAGCTGCTATCTAGAGTATTCTGGAAGCACTCAGATTACAATGTTGTTCTTTCTGAAACAAAAATTATGACTGTAAATAACATTACTTTAGTGGCCTTTTATTGTGCATAATGGTAGATAAAAACATCTTCACAAAAAGAACTATTTTTCTCCTACCAAGAAATTAAGATGAATGCTAAATGTGAACAGAGTAAATTGGCTCTTTAGTATTATTCAGGGCAATGGTGCAAATTCTGATGGTGTTTTCTAATACCATGAGGTAGTGATGGATGACTGATCCAATTTTTTAGGCCAGAGCCATTCATCAATGTTAAGAAGAGCTTCTGATACCGTGGCTTTATATTGTGGTAATATTTATGTAAGCAGTCAAATATTACTCATTCTGTGTGCTCAAGTTATTCTTTGGTAGTACTTGAAATCTAATAGTCAACATTTGAATTTTTAAACATATAAAAAATACAAGGTATTTCAAGAAAAATTAAGCCCCAAATAGTAAAATATGTGCAAAAGGATAAAAGACATGAATAGCTATTAAAATTACAGTTATTTTATTCAATCTAGATATCTGATTATACCAAAAATAAGAGCTTAATTTGGGGGTTTGCTAAATTTTGGGTTTGTTACTAGTTTATCACTAGAATTCCCTCAAAGTAATTACATCCCTTTCCTATTCCCATGTTTCTTCCTGTGAAGACATTTTAAAAAAATTATTTAGTTATTTTATGCTGGGTTATACACAGACTTCAGAAAGTTCGTATATGTTGTTTTTCACACCAAATCTTTCCCCTTTCCTTTACCCATCCCTCCCACAAGCCATCCAATAGTGTGACCCTATGATTAAGACTTTTTCAAGCATCTACCTTTTAGGGTTTCACAAAGCTTTATCATTTCAGTGACTGGCACAAATTGAAAGCTGAATCTATTTGCCATTGTACCTATCATTCGCTTATGTTTGTCGGTTCATGTTTCTGTAACTCTTTTGTGACGTGATATTATTTCAAAGAGTTGCTAATGAACAACTGTATGAAACCTATTTTTGGACTGCTAAATCTGCTGGCCTACTGGATAAGGAGTTGTGCTACCAACCTAGAATCAGACAGTTTAAATTCATCAGCTGTTCCATGGGAGAAAAACAGGCATTCTTCTCCAGTCTGATCTGTAACCTCTGAGAACTACTGGAGCTTCAGCCCTGTCAGTTCAGACTCTATGACAATGAGTAAGTGATATGCTTACGACATCTACTTTTGTCCTTCCTGTGTTTGTATCTTCAGGCTCTATTCTTTAACTGGAAGCAAATGTACTTTATCACAACAGAATAAAAGGCCAGTGGAGCTACTGTGATCAAGTTTCATGTTTTGCCATTGGAAGACTGATGTCTCTTAAAACATAGTCTACTGTCTACCTCTGAACTTATAGGGTGTTTATTGTTGTTGTTGTTAGGTGCTGTTTAGTTGAAAACAACTTATAATGATTCTATGAACAAACAGATCTGAACCTTGTCTAATCTTGTGTGCCATTTTCATCATTTCTGACACACTTTTTGTCTTTTTTTTTCTGAGCGCATTATTGTAGTTGCTGTGTCAATCCATCTTACTGAGGGTCTTTATCTTTCACTAACTTTCCACCTTTCCAATAACAATGTCCCTTTGCAAGGAATAGCCTCTGCAAGCAACATGCCCAAAGTATGAAATGAAGCTTTGCCATCCTTGCCTACAAGGAATATTCTGGTTGTATTTTTGCCCCAAGCCTTTTTTGTACTCTTCTCCAACATCACAATTCAAAGGCATCAATTCTTCTTCTGTAATTCTTAATCATTATCCAGCTCTCAGATGTATGACAAATGAATGATTGAAAAGATCACGGTCTGAATCAGGTGCACCTTAGTCTTTCAACTGATATCATTGCTCTTCAGCAATTTGTGTGTTTATTACTCATAGGTATTCCTGGGTCATACCATATAGCACTAGTGACTCATATAAGTGTTAAATCCAAGAATGTAAGATTCTCATAAATATAAGTTGATCAGATGCATGACAAAATTTGAAAAGCACTGCTGGGAACATTTTCAGGAACTTTCAGTCCTTCAACTCATAATGCCTTTCACATTCTCTCTCAATTCTTTTCTCTCATTGTAATTTTATATTAAAAATGGGGTAGGGAGATATGGGGAAGCAAAGAATTTAGTTTGTTGTTATGTGCCATCGAGCAGCTTGCAACTCATAGTGACTCTATGTATGACAGCTCTGAATCTTGCTCTATCCTGAGCCAATCTCCTTATCTCTGTCACACCTTCTTCTTTTACCCCAGTCACTGAGTCAATTTCCCTCGTCCAGGGTCTTGCTCTCTTGTGCTGTCCCTCCGCCCTTCCAAGTATGATGTCCCTCTCCAAGGGCTGGTCCTTCCTTGCAACATCCCCAAAGTTTGTCAGACAAAGCTTCAGAATCTTTACCTCCAAGCAGCAGCCTGGTTTCACCCTCTCTGGGACAAACCTGTTTGTGCTCTTAGCAGTCAGAGGAGTATTTTCAATATTCTCCTCTAGCACCACAGCTCAAATGCATCAATTCTTCTTCTATCATCCCTAGACATTATCCAGCTCTCTGATGAATTGCAAGTAATTGCAAAGACCATGGCCTGTATCAGGTGCACTTTAGTCTCCATGCTGACAGTTTTGCTCTTCAGTACTCTAGAGAGATCCCTGACATCTTTTGAATTCCTTGCTGCTGGTACCAAGGGTGTTGATTGTGAAGCAAAGTAAACTGAAGCTGTTAACAATCTCAATCTCTTCACCTTCTATCATGATGTTGCCAACTGGCCCGGTGGTGAGAATCTTTGTTTAACAAAACCAATTCTACTGTCCATTTGAAATTTTTATTTAGTATTAGATGTATATATAAGGCTAACAGCTGCATTAATGAAGTGACTAAACTTTTTTTTTTCTAAATTGAACAATGGAAAATGGTTAAAAGAGAGTAATACAAAACCCAGCTAATATACAACATAGCTTTAAGGGTAAAAAAAGAGTCACTGAAAATGCCTCTATAAATTAAGTACAAATTATTAGGTACTTCAAGCTCTCAAAAAAGATGAATCAGGTATTATTGCACCGTAAATACCTCATAGAGGTCAGTGTTTTAGAAGCTATTCTGAAGAAATACGTTATTTATAAATTGGTTAAGTTTGGAGGTCTTCAAGTTTTAAAATTAATTCTACACAGGAAATCCATTAGAAAATATTGACATACAAATAAATATTATGTTTTCAAATTGCTACAGTTCTGATAGTTTAGAAAAGAATAGTCAGCAAAGTACCTAGGTTTCTACATATTTTTAAAATATATGCATGGAAGAAAAAAAACATTGTACATTTTTATACAGTAGCCCAGCTCAGCAGCAAGTATCTTCTGAAACCCAAGTAATACCTCCACCGGTGTATAACATTGATAAGTCCAGTATTATACTGCTACAATGATCCATGTTAACCTGTAATTTCTATTTAATGACTTATTTGTCTGGCTTAGAATTAGATGTTTCACTTGAAGATACTGCTGCCAAAAGTCCACTTACAATTTCCCGTCTAATTTCTCCAACAATAGACTCTTAAATCTCCCGTATCACTTGCTGTAATTCGTCCTGCTCCACATCTGTATGCACCTCCTCAGCAGCTGGCACTAATGGGATATTTCTATGTCCCTCTTCCACTGCAGATGTACGTCCTCCAGCCTCAGCAGCATCTTCAGCTGCTCCAGCTTCCTCAGAACTTTCTAAATCTGGAGGTGTCTGCACAGAACCTGTTCTAGAAGGAGTGGTTGGTGTGAGGGCAACTGATGCACGGAATACTTTCTTGCTTGACACTAACTGGGTTCTGGGTTTGCTTGAGTCACCAGAACGTAGTTCTGCAGTTCTTTTATTAGCACGAGAGGGACTAGAACACACAGAGGAGGACTCGGATGTTTCTTGGGAGAAGACAGATTCGGAGCTTTCTCCAGGAGGAATTTCAAACCCTACTTCTCCGAGTGCCAAGCCCAATTCTGACTTCAGATACGATTGTTCCCGCATCAACTCAGTGACTGGTTCCATTACATTCAATGGAGAAGGGCATGACAAGTTATCAGCGCTTCTACTGCCACACATTCCCACCAGCGCTGAGGGGCGGAAGGGAGAGGACACTCGCAGGGTGCGAAGGTGCTCCTCCAAGCCCAGCAGGCGCTCTTCCAGCTGCAGCTCCAGGTCCTGGAGCTCCATTCGAACTGAATTTCTCAAACTCTGGAGCTGATCAACTTCATATCTCTCCTCTTCAGTCATATGATGATAAACCATGGTTTGCTGACATAGCATTGCCAACTCTAAATCCATCATTTGTGTTCTGAACAAATTCAGGCTCCGCCTCATTACTTGGAGCTCCTGGAAAGTATTTTCATAAAGTATTTTCATAAAGAGGTAGAACAGATGATTTCTGGGTACTGTATGGAGCAGCAGCAAGAAAGAGTTATCTTTCTTTCCTTTAGTCAAAATAAAATATTGCCAAAATCACAGGGCCTATGACTTGAATGGATAGAAATAATAAGGCTGATTTTTTGTCTTTTCAAGGTGGAAGTAATTTTTATTTGTTCTCCTCATCCATAAGTGGTTCTAATTCCATTTTGATCAGTGAGAAATGTTGGGATTTTTTTTTAAAAAGGAAAAAAATGGTCTCTTTAAGTATATGTGTGCTAAATAGATGTGTAAAGTAACAATGAAATGTTATTGGTATTATTCTTTCAGCATTTTTCTTTTTCAGTTTGTTTCTTTGTGTGCAGACTTTTAATCAAAAGCAGTTGAGAAGCTAACAGTGTTCTTTGAAAGAATATCTGAAAGATCTGTAAATGTTTAAAATATCACACAAAGGCTGATTTCTTAAAAAAAATAATAAAACAATAAAGTATTTATTTTGCCTAAAAAAATTATTAGGTACTGTGCTATATATGTTACATTTATGGTACCATTTATACTTATGTGTAAGATGTGAAAAATAATATATTCAGAGGAGACTTAGATATATTTTGAAGCACCTTTCCTAGTATCACCCAGTAAGAAAAGGATCTGAGATAATAATGAAGCAGCATAATTCCTACAACTGATTTCTTAAATAAATGCTATGATTGACTGCTTGTATATATTCATAAGTTACATAAACTTATAAATAGAAAATGGGCATATAGTCAAGTACCACAAAATTAATATGTATGTCTCTTCTTTTCCCCCCAAAAGAACTTCACTAAAATTAAACTGATAAGATATAAGACCAAGAGAGAGTGATGTCAAGTAATGAACTAAAAATATTAATACATTTTTAGACCTTAAAAAGGGATGTTGTTGTTGTCAGAAAGCAGAAATTTTACTATTATGGTCAATGAAATTCATATTTCTTAACATCACAGAACTTCAGAAAGACTTAGAAATTGGAGGTACTGCTAATCAGAATAAGGTAAAGGTATAAAATTAAAAATGAATGTTAAAAAATTAATTCCCCAGGTCTTTTTCAACATCTTAAGAGAAATCTTGAGCTTGGAAAATATTCAAACTAAGACTAAGAAAGAGCTGCCTTCTCAACCAAAATATCTATCTTTATATAGATGAAATAAAGCATTCAAGACCTTCGTTCGTAGCATGATTCAAAATGAGAAGAAACAGATATAGACCTTCATTAATAATTGGAATGTGGAATGTCCAAACTATGATTCTAGGAAAATCAGAAGCTGTCAAAATAAAATGGAATGCATAATGTGTTACATATACTAGACATTAGTAAGTTGAAATGAAATGGTAATGGTCATTAAAAATCAGACTATCTATGGCCTACTATGCCATGAATGACAAATTGAAGAAGAATGGTGTTGCATTAATTGTCAAACAGAACTTGTAAAAATCTGTCCTGACATACAACCTAGTCAGTCATAGGATAACATTCATATGTCTACAAGGAAGAGCGATTAAAATGTTATTATTCAAATTTACATATTAACTTTTAATGCCAAAGATGAAGAAGTTGAAGATTCTTACCAATTTCTACAGTCTGAAACTGATTTACTATTATCAAGATTAATTGCTAATTGTTATTAATAGGAATGCTAAAAAGTTGGAAATAAAGAAGTGGAACTAGTGTTTGGAAAATATTACGTTAGTGATAAAACTACTCCAGTGATGCACAATTAGGAGAGAATAACATCAATGAATGGGAATGTCTAAGGGTTAAGTCCCTGTGTGCTTCAAAACCCTTTTCCAATAGGGTGAAAACAAACCTACTGACCCAGAAAAAAACATTTGGCAATGCCATCTTAGACAAAGGTCTCATAATGAAAGTTTATAAAATACTACAAAGCCCCCACAAGAAAAAGACTGATAACTCAATTACAAAATGGACAAAAGATATAGAAAGATCTTTCACAGAGGAATAGATTTGAATGACCAACAGATACATACAGAAATGTTCAAAATCCCTGGCAGGCAGGAAGAGAGATGCAAATCAAAACCACAAAGAGATAGCAACTCACTCCAACTGCAGTGACAAAGTTTAACAGGACAATAAGCAAAAAATGTTGGAGAGGATGTGGAAAGATTGGAACGCTCATACACTTTTAGTGAGATTATAAAATGGTACAACCACTCTGGAAGGAAGTTTGGTGCTTCTTCAAAAAGCTAAACATAGAAATTCCATATGACCCAGCTATTCCAGTGGTAGGAATATAAGTCAAGCACCAATGAAAAATTTTATGGGGGAAATATTGAATGACACAGGTATCATCAAAAGCAAATGGAAGGAATAGAGTCACTGCCCCAAAAAGACTTGGCTGATGTTCACAATTTTGGGAAGAAGTATATTATCAAGAACCAATTATACTGACTAAAGAATTCCAAATTACACTGAAGACATTGGTGAGGAACCAGCTCCAGGAATTGATGCTATACCTATAAACATGTATCAACAACCAGATGCAGCACTGGAAGTGTTCACTCATCTACGTGAAGGAGTTTAAAAGATAGCTACCTGGACAAACCAATGAAAGAAATCTATTATTGTTCACATTCTGGAGAAATATGATTTAACAGGATGCAGAAATTATGAAAACATTATTAATATCTTATGTAAGTAAATTTTGCTAAAGGCAATTCAAGAGCTGCAGGATAAATAAGTAACTGCTAGAAATTTAAGACAGACCCAAAAGAGGACATGGAGCAAGGGATATCATTGCTGATAACAGATGATCCTGGATGAAAGCAGAAAATACCATAAAGATGTTTAACTGAATTTTATTTATTGTGCAAAAGCTTTTAACTGTGTGAATCATAACAAATTGTGGAGAAGATGCACAAAAATGGAAATGCCAGAATATATAGTTGTGCTTTGTTAAACACATACTAAATCCAGAAGTAGTCATTCAAGTAGAATAGGGAAATACTGGGTGGCTTAAAATTAGGAAATGTGTTTATCAGGTTTGAACCTTTTCATTATATTTATCCAGTTCATAAATAATAAACAAAATAATGAGTAAATAATCAAAAATAAAGAAAGAATAACACACCCTCAGAATGGTTATTCAAAATTCAATTATAAAAAATTATACCAACATGTAGTAGTGCCTGTGCTATGCAGATGGCACAACCTTGCTTGGGAAAGTGAAGAGAACTTGAAGCACTAGAGAGATCAAAGGTTTTAAAGTTCAGTATGGATTACTCCTCAACAGAAAAAAAGGTATATTCTCATAGCAGAATAATAAAGATATTATGATAAACACATAAAAGATTGGTGTTGCCAAGAATTTCATTTTAGATCCACAATCTAAGCCCATGGAAATAGCAGTTCAAAGAATCAAAAATATCCAGGGATGTATTTCATTGGGCAAATCGCTCTGTAAAGTATTAAAACCGAAAAATATCATTTTGAAAATTGAAGTTCATCTGACACAAGCCATGATATTTTGAATTCTTTAAATGCATATGAAAGCTGAATAATGAATGAATTAGGACAATTGATGCCTTTGAATTATGGTAATGACAAAGCACCCTGAGCTTACTATGGGCTTCCAGAAGAAGAAACAAATTTATTTTGATTGCTCCTTAGGTAAGATGGTGAGACTTTGTCTAGTACACTTTGGGCATGTTATCAGGAAGAATCAATCTACCAAGGAGGACAATATGCTTGGTAAAGTGCAAGGTCAGCAAAAAGAGAAAGACTTTCAACAAGATGGGTTGGCAGAGTGACTGCAGTTTTAGACCCAAGCAGCAATGATAGTGAGGATAGTAGAAGACTATTCTGTGCTTCTTTTTGTTATTGTATAAAATATCACTATTACTAGGAATTAACTTGATGACACCTAACAGATCAAATAATTTGTGAAGTTGGACTCTGTGAAGAAGAATGTGGCATAAGGATTGCAGGAAGACTCATCAACAACCTTCATTATGCCGATGACACAACTTTACTTGTTGAAAGTAAGAAGGACTTGAAATACTTGCTGCAGAGGATCAAAGCCTATAATCTTCAATATGAACTGTATCTCAACATCAAAGAAACAAGTTCTTACTACTGGGCCAATAGGCAGCAGCTGTCAATGACTTCATCTTACTTTAATCCACAATCAACACCCTTGGTACCAGCAGTCAGGAGATCAGGGGATGTATTGATTTGGGCAGGTATGGTATCAGGTACCTCTCCAAAATACTGAGGAGCAATGATGTCAATTTGAAGAACAAGATGTGCCTGATTCGAATGACGGTATTTCAATCACTTGATACGCTCTAAGAACTGTACAGTACGTAAAGATGGCAAAAGAATTGATGGCTTTTAGTTGTGGTGTTGGAGAAGAGGCCTGAATGTCCCAGGGACTGGCAAAGAACAAAAGCATACGTCTAGGAAAATGTGCAACCAGAGGTGTAACTATTTGGAAGTCAATTTTTTGTCTCTCAAACTTTGGCCATGTTGCTAAGAGATGCTATTCCTTAGAAAGGGATATCATGCTTGTCAGGGTGGAGGATCAGCAAGAGGAAGACCTCTTTTCACAGCAACTGCAACAATGAGCTTAAGTGTTTCAGAGATAATGAGGATCATACAGGATAGGACAGAGTCCAGATCCGTTGTATATGGGTATGCTATGAGTTGTACTTGACTCAATGGTGCCTAACAACATGAAAAAAAATAATTTTAGAATGATGAAGAAACTCCAATTGGCACGAAATGCATTCATCCCATTGATAAAAAATAGCTTGGAATATTCTACAAGGTTATAATCTGCAAGGTAACAGAACACGATTTTTTTCTCGTCTACTTGTTTCCGACTCATAGTGACTCTCCATTAGGCTTCCAAAACTGTAAATCACAACGGAGAGAGAGTATCACCTTTCTTCAGAGCCACTGAATGAATTTAGGTGAATTCAGGAGACATACAACCTTTTAGATAGCAGCACAGCTTACTATAGACTACGATCTCCCTAAGACAAGCGCCCCCTTAGTATAAAAAGAGGAAGGGCAATGTGGGATAGCCATATCTGACATTTACTAATTTCATAATAGGGAACTCTCCTAAAACAGCGTCAACAACACAAAACCTATATACATAAGATTAGACATATCCCCCACACTCCTGTACCTCTTTCTACTTATCTCAAAGTCAATCTTAACCACTTTACTGAGTCCAAAATCTGATGCAATAGCTCACAGATCATGCAGAACAGCCATACTGAGGAAGTTAAAGGGTTATAACTAGTGTTAGTGGCAGAAAATAGTCAGGACAGCTTTTGAAATGTGCTGGCAGGCATTTCAGCCTTGATCCTTGCAGCTTTAGGCTAGTGTTACAAATTTTCTCCTGCCAATATTCCCTCTCCCCACTCCCCACCCTGCTAGTTGTCCAATAAATAATCTTGGGCAAAGGCTCTTAGTTTAGCTCTGGTTCTGTCTGGGGAGTAGCAGTCCTATGTCAGTTCTATCTCATGTTGAGATTCTCATCTTCTTCTCGGCCATGGCTGCTGCTGTTGTAGGTCTAGCTGGCACAAGAATTTCTGGGACTGAAGATGATACATTCTCTAGAAGATGCTGGATCTCCTCAAGTTAATGGTGAGACTAGCCAATCCCCTTTTGGATAAGCTAATATACCCTATTCACATATTTCTATTAATCCACATGGAAAAAATAAAATTCAATGGCTAGGAAAGTGATTTTGAATAATAAGCTTCACACTTAGCATTTAAGTATGTACATAAAATATACACATTTTAAATAAAGTATTCAATAATTCAATTTTTGAAAGCAAAAATTCAGACTTTCTCTTGGTGTCATACATGCCAGGAATTTCTGCCCAGTTTCCTGTTTCTCAATTCTCATCACTGCCCTCTTTGGCCCATAGAACATAAACCCGTCTAACTACTATATGGGTTTCTTACTCATGATGGTCAGCGAAGCATGCTACAGCTCCTGAAGTAGATGCCACGGAGAAGTCACATAGTATTGAACATAGTCACCTACCTAGTTGCTAGATTTGTTTCTTGTGACTGCCATCTGCAAGGACTAAAGAGGCACAACCCACTTTCTTTGACTTCTCTTCAGAAAGCAAAGTTCTTTGCGGTTGTCTGAGGTGACAAACTAATGATCACATAATTTGGCATTTAAACCAATATATTTTGTTAAAGAGTGAAGCCTAGCTCACTTCATTGCCTTTGACTCTGAACTAACTCATAATTGACCTTCTGGTGGGTTTCCAGGGCTGTAAACCATATGGCAGGAGACAGCCCATCTTTGTCCCTCAGCTGATGCTTTTAAATCATCAGATGATCTGTATAATCAGAGCCCTCAACTTGAAAGTGCAAGAAGAGTATGATTATTAGCTGTGAGGTAACTATGTGAACCTGAACCACTGGGTACAAAGAGGAGCGTGGCTATTCTGTAATGATCAGACTCCTCTTAGCCATTTCACAATTTTCAGAGATCACTAATTTATGGTACATCCAGAATTTATTTGCAGTGTGTAATTATACTTCTAAAACATCTTTATTCTACCTTCACACTTACTTAATAATGCTAGGATACAGAAACTGAGAAACTAGGAATTATTTTCTCTTATAATATAAAAACATTAACTGATGGTCTTCATGCTTTCAATATTGTTGAAAAAAGTCACTGTCATGCTGCTTCACAAACCTATCTATTTAGCCTGTTTTTACATCTTTTCTTCTTTTTATTTTGTTATGCCTCAATTACTAATTCATAACTTTGTTTATGCTCTTACCACTGATTACTGGATCTTATTTGGTATTCCCTTGCTACTGTTATTCAAAATATCTAACCAATGACCATCTATCTCATGGCCCTGAAGTTAGAAGTGACTCATAGATGACCCTCTCTTGAGTTTTCAAGGCTGTAAGTCACACGGGAGAAGATTGCCCATCTTTCTTCTAAGAGTGCTGGTAGACTTAAACCCTCAGAGAGAAGTAGTCTTTCTATCATCAGTTTAACTCTCTGTGCACTATATTCTATATTGTTGTCAGGTGCCATTTAGTTGAATATGATTCATAGTGAGCCTATGAACAAAAGGTCCTGTCTTACCCTTTGCTGTCCTCACAATCTCTGACACATTCAAGTCAATTGTTGCAGTTACTATGTCAATCCATCTGATTGGTATGTCTTCCTCTCTTTCTCCATCCCTCTACCTTTTCAAGGATGATGTTCCTCCACAAGAAATTACTTCTCTTAGCAACATGCCCTAAGTATGTGAGATGAACCCTTATCTTCTTTGCTTCCAATAAGCATCTGGTTGCACTTTTTCTGTATTATCATTCCCTTCAAGGAGTACTTTGGTTGCACCAAGATGAATCTGTTTGTCTTTTGGCAGTTCATGAAATATTCAGCACTTTTTTTCAACACCACAGTGCAAAGCTGTCTATTCTTCTGTCAACTTTATTCATTGTCCATCTCTAAGATGCATAGACCATGGACTGAATCAAGTGCACCTTAGTCCTCAAACTGACATCATTGTTCCTCAATAATTTAGAGAGGTAATAATAATTTAGAGACTTTCCCATACTACTCTTGATTTCCTGATTGCTGGTACCAAGCATATTGATTATGGATCCAGGTTAAATGGAGTTTTTGATAGTTTCAATCTTTTCTCCATATATCATGATGAACCTCTCAGTGCAGTGGCAAGAAGTTTTGTTTTCTTGATGTTGAGATACAATTCATATTGAATGCTAGTATTTCATTTTCCGTAGCAAGCTCTTCAAGTTTTCACTTTCAGCAAGCAAGATTGTATCAGGCGCGTAAAAAATGTTCTTGATGAGTCTTACTTCAATTCTGATGCCTCATTCTTGTTCTGTTGTGTATATTTTATATGGTCACACATTAAATCATTCCAGTTTCATTTTTATAGATTTTGTTGTCATTGTTTGAATTATATTTTCCCTAAGATCCCAAACAGATCACTTTGTTTAGGCTTTTGTACATTGCTGCCTGAGCTGAGTTATCCCAGAATTTCTCTTATATGCTGAATCCACTAGTCTTTTTATCCCAACATCTAAAAGCTACTCTTAGTTCCATCTTCTCATGTTACTGAGAGCTTTGGTGACTTAGTGGTAAGAAGCTGTGCCAAAGGAACAAGGTTTGAATCCACTGCTCTGCGGGAAATGGATGGGCAAACTCCTCCTGTACAATTCACTGCCTCTGAAACTCACTGGAAAGTCAGCTATAGAACAGTTTCAACTCAACAACACATACCAACATTAATATATTAATGAAGGACATCCTATAACTGCTCACAAAGAATATGTACACAGAACAGAATTTGTTTAAAATCTTACATAGTTTGTATATGTAAATATGTGTGTTTGTGGCTTGCACATTTCAACTGAATGCATGCTTTTGTTCTTCTATATTTATGAATGAGAACTATTCATTTTCTTTGAATTAGTATATTTCCCCCTTATTTCTATGAAATGAGAGAAAAGTTCTGTGAAATTTTAATGAAAGTTCAATAAACTATCTCTTTTATGTAAAGTTGACTTATTTAGAGTTTTCACTTTCTTAGTTATCAGGTGAAAGAAATACTTGGTTTTGATTATGTGGATAACTAATTGCTATATAGTTGTATGGTAATTTAACAATTTCTAACCAACTACCAAAAAAGAAAAAAGAAAAAAGAAGAAGTAGCAGCAACAGTAGATTCTCCTCACCTGGATCACACAATTGAAAAAAAAAAAAAAAGAACATGAAGAAACTTTAAAGCAAGTGTTAAAGAGCACTGGGGAAATTCTGGTTGCCTACTCCAAAGGGAGTTGCACTGCTAACCCAAAAGCAGCTAGTTCAAACACACAATCAGTTCCAAGGGAGAAAGATCAACAATCTCCTTCCCTGTGAGTTAAACCTCCAAAATTCTGCTGGAAGGTCAACTATAAATCACTTCTTACTCAATAGCAATGAGTTGGGTCTTGAGTCGGAAAATAACAAATTATTAACCTATTTTTTCACTCACACTCATAAGGGGAGAAGATAAAAAAAAGTCAGTTTCTAAGGCCTGAATCCAAAGTTTACTTTGGAAACCTTCACTAATACCTTGGTATCTCAAATCACACTTTTGGAGTCACATTTAGTATTCCTTTGAGGTTATCAGGATTAAAACACTATTAACTATGTACTTTAAGTCAAAACGAAGTTCATGCCAAAAATTAAGCATAGTGAACACTAATAAAAACTACTCAGAAGAGTGGAATTTAAATTATAAGCTCAAGTACTACATATTTAAATACTAAATATAGTCCCTTACCTTATCCACATAAATTTTGTTTCAGATTATTTTAGTAGCAACTTTCAGCTCTACATGTGTGATTCACTCTTTAGTTCTTCAAAAGAAAATATCTACATAAATATATTCTTTCTTATTCTATATCAGAAAACATGTACATATTTCAAAATGAATTAGTATTTTTAAGACTTGTGTCAAAGTACTGAATATCTGAATATCTTCTAATTTCAAGCTTATATGTCAGATATATATATATATAATGATATATCAGAGATTATATATACATATGAATATGTATATGTATATATTAACTGACTCTTTCCGGAGTTTTCATATTAGACAATTTTATATCTCATACTATTTCCCTCAGCTCTCCTGTTTTGAACTCCACACATTGTTCACATAGGCTGTAAGCACATTTTCATTTTCCTGACAACAGTCACTGTGACCTATTTGGCATTTTGTTCTAGTACCTTGCACAGCCTGTCACACAGTAGGTAGTTGGTAACTGTTTTCTGATTGAATGGGTGGCACAGGTGTGGTGATGATGGAATGTTTGCCTGTAACTACAAAGTTCCCTCCTTCTGTGAGTTTAGAGATGGGGATTGTAAAGTGTATCTTCCAAGGTATCTGTGGACTCATTGAGAAATGCCCTTGGCGTGACTTTTAAACCTAGAGGCATCTAATATGGTAGTGTAAAATTTTAAATTTTAAAATTAAATTCTATTCCAACTAGTGTCCATATAAGAAATTAGATGACAGAAGAGAGTTTAAAGAAGGGATTAATGTTAAAGATATCAGAAGAGTCAAGGAAATAGTTGAGGGCAAGGTCATTACTTCTAGGCCTCAAGGAACAGTTGCAGAAACCTCAGAGAGGCTTCTACTGGGAACATAGCTATTACAAACTATGACCAAGTGGAGAGGAAGTTGGGACATAAAATACCTAGCATTTCCCGCTCGCTATTTCTGCCTTTTCTATTGGTGCCTTAATTAACCATAGTCACCTGGAATTCAGAGGACAATACAATCAATAAAGGGCTGCAGAACAGGATGGAAAGAGGGAGAAAATGGGTCTGCTGGGCAATTATTGAGAATGGTTTTCTTTATTTTACTGTGCTTCCTTGAGACTGAGAATAAGGACAATAAAAACTAAGCAGGAAATTAGGATGATTATAGATTATAGGCTTAGGAAAGTAAATAAATAAGAAGTGAATATAGGGAATAACAGTGATTTTAGAAACATTAGAGAAATCTCCCTGGAAAAACACATCTTAAAGAAACAAACAAACAAACAAAAGTAAAACCAGTGACAAACCAAAGTCTGTTTTTCCAAACTTTTTGTGTGATGCCAACTAATTACAACCTTGAACAGCAGTAAGGCTACCCCATAGAGTTTCCCTGGCTTTATAGGAGCAGAAAGCCAGATCTTTTAGTGGCTACTGAACATATCTGCTATGGTTGTATTTAGCTGCTGATCATTTGACTACTACTCATAGCATGTCTCTGAATGACAGATCTGAACCTTGCCCTCTCTTGCACCATCGTTATCATCTTTGTCATGCTCAAGCCCGTTTATGGTAGTTATTGCATCACTTCATCTTGTTGAGGGTCATCCTCTCTTTTTCCATCTTTCTACCTTTTTCATCATGACTTGTCTCTTTAAGGGCTGGTTCCTCCTGACAACATCCTCAAAGTATGTGAAATGGAGCTTTACCACCCTTGCCTCTAAGAAGCACCGGGATTGCTCTTCCATGGCAGACTTGTTTGCTTTATTGGCTGTCTATAGGATAGTCAATATTCTTTGGTAAAGCCACAATTCTACCTTGGTATTTTTTATTCACTACCCAACTTTCAGAAGCCATTGAAAATACAAAGACTTAGACAAAGCATGCCTTAGTCTTTAAAATGGCATGATTTCACTCTTTAGCACTTTGGAAAGACCCTTGACAGCTGGGTTTCCCAATACAGTGTGTCTTTTTATTTCTTGACCGCTGCTACTAAGGGTGTTAATTGTAACAAGTAAAATGGAATAGTTTATGACGTCAACCTTTTCTCCATGGATCATGATGTTGCCTATTAGCCTGACAGTAAGCTTTATTGTTTTCTTGATGATTAGAAAAAATCGCACATTGAAATATTTACAGAATTCAATATACCAAATCTTTTCAGAACAGAAAAATAAAATTGATCAGAACGTGTGACATATATTAAGAACACGTTGTTTTGTAAACTATGGTTTTAGTTAACATTTACATATTATGCGTGGGTGATGGCTCTTTGGTGTAAAACATGTTCATCAGGTGCATTACAACCTTATACTTCAGAGTCTAATCTGACTCAAGCCGTCCGTAACCCTCACCTTCCAACACTGTCCTCATATGCTTTTCAGAACATAGAGTTGACCTTGCCTTCCAAAAGATAAGAATATCTACTCTTCCACCTCTCTCCTCTCCTGGTAGCCTCTTCTCTGAACTTTTCTTCTTTTTTCTTAAGTGTATTTGGGACATCCACTACAAACATCATGATAGATGGAGAAAAGATTGAAGTTGTCATTCATTTCATTTTACCTGAACTCACAACAAGCATTCATGGCAACAACAGGCAAGAAATCAAAAGATGTGTTTGTTGAACTGGGAAATCTGTTATCAAGAACTTCTCCAGAGTTCTAAAATGCAAGGGTGTCAGTTTAAAGACAAAGGGAGCCTGATATGAGTTTTGGTATTTTAAATTGCTTCCTAGGCATATGAAAATTTGACAGTAAGGATGATAGAAGAGGAATAAATGCCTTTAAATTGTGTTGCTATAGAGTATCCTATATACTGTGAACTACCAAGAGAACAAACATATTAAAGAACGTACAATCAATGTGTGCCTGAGAGGCAAAATGGTAAAACTTCATCTTACCCTGGTCATATTTTCAGGAATAACCAGTCGTTGGAGAGAAATATCATGCTGAGAAAGGAAAAGGTTGGTGAAAGAGAAGAGCCTTAATAAGATCTATTGATCTGACATACTTTGGGCATGTTGCAAGGAGGGACTGGTCCTTGGAGAGGGACATCATGTTTAGGAGAGTGGATGAACAGTGCAGGAGAGGAAGACCCTTGATGAGATGATGGATCGATTCTGTGAGCTGAGTGGTAGGAATGAGTGTGTTTGAGATGGCTAGGTTGGCACAGGATAGAAAGGCGTGTAGAGCTTCTTGTACATAGGGTCGCTATGATTCGCAAGTAACTTGATGGCACATAACAACAACAACATTTCCAATTTTTTTAGAAAGCACAATACTGCCTTCCATAGTGGTTGCACCATTTTACACTCACACCAACAGGAATAAGGGTTCCAATTTCTCCACAACCTCGTCAGCACTTTTTGTTTGCTGCTCTGTTGAACTTTGCTATTCTTATTGGGGTGAGATGATATCTCATAGTTGCTTTGATTTTCATCTCTCTTAGAGCTAGGGATTTTGAACATTTCTTCATATGTTTGTTCACCATCTAAATGTCTTCTTTGGTGAAGTGTCCTATGCTCATTTTGCAAATGAATTGTTTACCCTTATCTTGTCATGCTCAAGTATTCTGTAAATTCTAGATATAAGTCCCTTATCAGACATCTCATAATCAAATTATTTTTCCCCAGTCTGTGGCTTTCCTTTTTACCCTGTTAGAAAAGATTCTGGATGTGCCAATGTTTTTTATTCTTATTTCTTTGACCTTATATCTATTTTTTTTCTTTCCGTCTCATTTGCCAACACCTATAGTCCTATCTTTGACTTTATAATCAAAGAAAACCCTAACACTACCATAATGTCTATTTCAAGAGTCAAAATTTAATTCCATAGTCTGTCCTTTTAATGTGTTTATTCTCATTCCTCAATTCCAGGAATTGCTGCTTTCAGGAAGATATTGAATCATTTTACTCTATCATCTTTTCCCTATACTTACCATACTCTTCTAGTTTTAATTTCATCATCAAAAATTTAAGTCCAACCTCAAAATTAAAATGACTTGCTTGCTAAAACCTTTGTACTACATTTCTTTTCTTCCATCAGAGTTTTGTAGGAAAAATTCCAACACTAGTGAGAACCCAGATAGTCTCCATTCAGAATCTGTAATTGAATACATAGATGTTACTGGAAAAAATGCACAACTGTGCCAAGGAGATCATGACTTCCATTCTCTAATGAGGACACAATTTTGGTTATATGTTTTACTATCCTACTCTTTAACTTCCCTTTGTTTAAACCCCAGACTCCTTCTTTGCTCTGATCTAGTGCCTTCAAGGAGAAAATGTTAACAATCAAGCAGGAACTTCCACTTTTTCAAACTTCCAAATCCGTAAGCCTGCAGGGCATCTGTGCCTAGACTCTGTTTGTTCCCTTTTAAAATAGATGAGGCCTTCCCACATACATCCGAAGTGACTCTATCACTCATTTCTTGGCTTTAAACCTATCCCTTCCCTCATATACCATTAGTTTCTCAATGTCTGTTAGTCAATTTTTAGCACACAAGAGTATTGTGAGATGATTTTTTTTTTTCTTTTGGTTTCCTCCAACATATTTCCTCTCTCTTTAACAATAAAATCTTGAAAGAGTTGAAGCAACGCAGTCTCTTCACCAAATTACTTCCCCATTATCTCTATTTACTGAGGAGGAGGTATTTCCAGTTGTGTCCTGAATCCAAATACTACCAATGAATTTAAAATTTTAAAACCTAGTGGTGATATTGTGCCCTCATTTAATTTCTTAAACATAGTTAAGAGTCCTTTCCTCTTGCAATCATCTGCTTTGACTATATGGAAATACTATGCTGTAGCTGTTGGAGTTTTTGTTGTTGTGAATTTGGTGATTAGTTGGTTTTTCTTTTTTCCTATAACCTTGATAGTCTCCGTTTTCTCTACTGACTTCTTTGCCTTTTTTGCTAAAATGACTGGACTCTGTTTCTCTAACTATGCCTTTTGTTCTACATGATGACCTTCAGCTCTTGGCTTTAAATATACATTATTGCTCATTACCATTAAGTCGGAACTGATTCACAGCTAACCTTTCAGCCAGATTTTGGAGGCTATAAATCACATGTTTAGACTACTCAACTCCCTTCTGCTGGTGGATTTTTACTGCCAGAGAGGCACCACCTTTGGGTTAATAGTGAAATGCCCTATAACCTACACAAACAGAGCTTTCCAATGGCTGAGATGAAAATTTATATCTTTACCCCAGATTGTTTTCTTGGAATATACACAAATTCAATTTACCAGCTGTTATATCTATCTGGATGTCCAATAAACATCACACAAATACAACAGAATTTATTATTCTCCTCTTTCCTCTCCAAATCTTCATCTCAAGGAATTGTAACTATATTTATTTGTTTTAATCCAAAAACATAGGAGTCACTCTTACATTGCTTTCTATATCTAAGTAGCAAGTCTTTGCTATAGTTCCAAGTATCATATTTTTTTATAGCTACTTTAACATTGTTCTGAAGAAATTCTGGTTACATAATCCTTTGCACAATTTACTGTTGGCCAAGAGGGTGTAAATCTCTAGTGGCTCAAGTTCACTAATATCTTTACGGTATAAAGGTGAGTAGTGTCTTTCCATTAAGATGTATAGTCTCAGAAAATCTGATGGAGGGTCCATATGTGTTAGAACCAGTGATTGACAGTAAGTGAATGGCTCCATTTAGTATACCTGCGGAGTCACAAACAAGGGATCTTGTTAGCACAGAGGTTAAGGCCCTCAACTACTAACTAAAAAATTGGGAGTTCAAATCCACCAACTTCTCCGAAGGGAAAATATGTGAAAGTTGACTTGTTGCTTCCATAAAGATGTGGTCTTGGAGACTCTATGTTGCAGTTCTGCTCTGTCTTACCTGATCACCATGAATCAGAATAAATTAGAAATCAGTGGGATTTACTTGGCTATTTTTGTTTGGGGGGTCACAAAAGCATTGTTTAGACAAGGCTCTTTGTTATTGAGGAATCTTTGGTGGAATAGTCTGTGATGAGTTATGCTACCAATCCAAAGGCTTTACCAGTACAATGCACCAGGCGCTCTGCAAGTTAATGAGAAATCTCTTCCTGGAAAATCCACTGGAGGGTCAGTTATGGGTCAGGTTCTAGCTCAACCGCAATGAATTTGAGTCATTATTTTTACTTTGTCTTGTTTTGCAATGCGGTCCATATTTTTTTTTTTCATATGGACTGAAAATCAATATCAAGAAAAATAAGATTCTTACCACTGGGACAATTTGCAGCACTATGACAGATACAAGAGAATTTGAGATTGCTAATAATTTTAGCTTGCTTAATTACACAATCAACACTCTTGACACCAGAAGTCAAGAAATCAAAAGGTCAGAAACCTCTCCAGAGTGCTAAAGAGCAACAATGTCAAACTAGAGACTAAGGTGCACCTGATCTAAGCTGTGGTAGTTGCAATTACTTTTTACATGCTGGAAAGCTGGACAATAAGGATGACAGATGAAGAACTGATGCTTTTGAGTTGTGTTGCTGACAAAGAGCATTGAGCATACAATGGACTGCCAAAATAACAAATAGGTCTGACCTGGAGAGAGTGAAGCCAAGTTTCTCCTTGGAGCCAAGGATGTTGAAACTCTGTATTACATATTTTAGGCATGTTGCCTAGAGGGACTGTCCTCCTTGGAGGAGGACATGAAAAGGTGGAGGAACAGCAAAGAGAGGAAGACCCAGAATGAGATGGATTGACACAGTAAATGAGATAATGGGGGGGGAGAATATGACAGACACAACGAGACTGGCTTAGGGGAGAGCAGGATTCAGAACTATTGTACGTAAGGTCACTAAGAGTTGCAGTCAATGTGACAGAACATAATAACAGCATAACAAAAACATAGTCTATCAAGTTGAAAATCAAAGGAACAATGAAGTACCATCTCACCCCAGTAACAGCAGCAAAGTTTAACAGGAAAGCAAACAATAAGTATTGAATAGGATGTGAAGATATTGAAACTCTCATACACTGTTGAGAAAACGATGGGATGGTAAAATGTTACCACCATTTTGGAAGACAGTTTGATGCTTCCTCAAAAAGTTGAACATAGAAATCCCATATGCTCCAGTTATTCTACTGCTGGGAATGCAACCAAGGAAAATAGAAACTGAGACATAAATGGAAATTTGTTCATACACTGTTATTCACAACAAAAAGAAAATGGAAATAGCCTAAATGTCCATCAACAAATGACTGAACTGAGAAATTGTGACACATTCAGATAATGGAATACCATGCAACACTAAGAAACAATGATTTTTTAAAAATACTATATAACATGGGAGAGTCTAGAGAGCATTATGTTGACTGAACTTAATCTCAGAAGGACAAATACTGCATAAGATTGTTATTGTAATATCATTATAGTAACTAGTAATATATGTATAAATGTCCAAAATGGAAGGGGGTGATAGGAAGTGAGGTAAAAAAATGGAGAAAAAGATAACCATAAAAAAAGAAAAGATAAAAAAGAAAAAAATCAGGATAACAGAGTTTAGTGGACAGATGAGGAGGTAAAGGAATAGAGAAGATTAAAAAAGATGGGATGATAACAATAAGCATAGATCAACAGTATTTAAATATATAAAATACAATGTATGAGAATTGTATGAAGCTTAACAGAAATGAAAGGTTTTATAAAACACAATGTACATGAATGAAACACAGTGTATACAAATTACTGTATACAAACCAATGCAAAATATAGACTCTTTCAAGTGTTTGTAGATATTTTTAATGCATTACTCTAAAACTTAAACTTGCTTACATGATGCCAGATATAGAACTATGCTGAGTATTTTGAATAATCATAAAGAGTATTTTAGCATTTGTTAAAGAGGAGAAAACAAGATTTACAGGCATAGGGTCATGAGTGTCTCTCTGAAAGAGTCAGAGGGAGTAAAAATAGCACTGTTTCTCACGGCCTTAGAGTAGAAAGCAGATAAAGAGCTTGTAGCCCAGCCCCATGGTGACTCTAGAATCACACCAACAGCAAGAGGTTTGCCTATTCGTTCTTAACTTTCAGTTGAGGTACTGAGCATAGGGTTTAACTTTAGGGGAATGGGGGAGGCAAAGAATATCTCACAATACAAGCCCAGGCTTTAACCCAACAGTTCCAAGCACAATTCCTCAAAAAGTCCAGGCTCCAGTTTCAGTTCAACAATCAAATCCAAATCATCCAGTAGGGTTTGCCCTACAGCCGTTATAAGTCAGCTTCACCTTCAAGTATTGGCAAGAACAGCCAAACCTTTAACTGTAGCCAACACAAATGCAAGAAGCCTCAGGTCACACCTTGCCACAGTTTTCTCCACAGGAATGCCACAGTCTTTCTACCACCAGTGTCTCACTTTCACCAAGATCTTGGTGCCACAAACCTTACTTACCTCAAATCTTGCTGCCAAGTATTGGAAGCACTCTTTAATTTATTCTAGTCCCAGAGCTGTTGATGATTTGCAAGACCATGTTGATTTGCAAGATCATGTGTCTGCTGTTAAGGTAACTGGAAAGCAGAGGCAGCTAACTATAATGACTTAAAAAAAAAAAGAGTCTAGTTTTAGGCTAACACCACAGTATTTAAAGATAGAAATGTAAATGTAAAAAGGTAGGATTTTATTCCCTTATTTATATGTCTGGTTGTGACACATAAATCTAGGGTGTGAAAGAACAAATGTGCTTGTGGTCAAGCGAGCAAGAATGTTAATTTCTCCTGTTATATTTCCTCCTCAATCAGCCAGATGCTTGCAACCCCAGCATCGCACCTCAGAAGTGAGTCTGTACCAATAAGAGTTGATATATATATATTTTTTTAAGGTTCTTTATATTGTCTCAGTTCAACTCCGGGCACACAAAGACCAGTGCATGCTTTACTTTAGTAAACAATCTGATCTTCACAAAACTTAGAAATTACCTTATATGTAGGTAAAAACTTCCAGTGGCAAGGCTAGAAGATGAGATATTTTGATACAGGCACACTATAAATTTAAAAATACAGCCAAAAGATAAACTACGAGCAAGTCAGAGATTAAAACATAGGCAATAAAAACAAAACAAAACAAAACATAGGCAATAGAAAGTCTAGATTAATGAGACATACTGTGCTAAGATATAAAGGATTGCTAAACCTATCATCTCTTTACACCAGAGCTAGTCTATACCTGGTGGTATATTGACTACGGAGCTCAACTACTGACTAAAAAGGAGGTAGGATATGTGGAAGTTTCTTCTGTAAAGATTTAGAATTTTGGAATCTGTATGGGGAGTTCTATGCTGCCCTTAAAGGAATTGTGGTGCTGGAGAAGATTATTGGACATAGCATGGATGGCAAGACAAAAAAATAGGACTGTCCTGGAGAGGGTGAAACCAAGTTGCTTTCTGGAGGCAAAGATATTAAAGCTCCATCTCAATATGTTGGATGTGTGGCCAGGAAGGACTAGTCTATGGAGAAGGACATCACACAGGGAAGGGTAGAGGGACAGCACAGGAGAGAAAGATGCTGGATGAGATGGATTGACACAATGACTGAAGTAATAGGGGTAGATGTTCTGGAGACAACGAAGTTGGCTCAGGGTAGGGGAGGGTTCAGAGCTATTGTTCATAGAGTTATTATCTACAACATTTATGACTGTAAAGTACCATTTGAGCAGGTTATTTGCTCTATCCCTGCTTCCCTAATTACAAAATGGGAACAATAGTTATCTTGAGTTTACATTTAATTATATCACAATTAAATGATATTTTGTGAATGAAAGGTATTTTTAAAAAATAAAAGTCTCATTCAATTGTAAGTCATTATTATTTTTATTATTGATAAATATAACAAAAATAATTGGAACATGTGGCATCTATGAAAATCAATATGAAGAATCATCATTTGAAATATCAGTTATACATGTTTTTATTAAAGCATACATCCACTCTTCAATTTACTACTGCATTTTCTGTTAGTCTCTCTACTACCTATTCACTCACTCTCCAGTTATTTATAATAAAGATCAATCTATTAATTTTTTAAAAAGCTAGCACTTAATATTCACAAAGCCCTTACAAAATATGTCAGGAGTATATTATGTATTTTTCAAGGTTATGAAATTATGTGTTTAATTACACTCTGTCAGTGTCTTGTCACATAATCTCATGTCTTAATTCCTACTCTATGTTCCAGTTTTCAACAATGAATATTTTTTTCTTGAACTGTTCTTAGTTTTCCTGTGTCTGTCCCTTTCACAGACTTTTCACTTTTCTACAATTTGATTGTAATTCTTTACTTCTCCTTTTTGTGTTTCATTTAGTCAATCAGAAAACTTTTATGAGCATCATCTCAATCACCTGCTATGTATCAGAAAGTTGGACAATGAATAAAGCTGATAGAAGAATCGATGTCTTTGAGTTGTGGTACTAGAGAAGAGTACTGAATATCCTTTGAATTTCCAAGAAAATAAACATATATGTCTTGGGGAAAAGTGTAGCCAGAGTACTCCTTGGAGGCAAAAATGACGAAGCTTCATCTTTAGTACTTTGGACTTGTAGATAGGTGAGGTTATTTCTTGGAAAGGGACATCATGCTTGGAAAAATGGAACATCAACGGAAGAGATGAAGACCACCAATGAAATGGACTGACACAGTGACTGCAGTAATGGGTTTAAGTGTGTCAGAAATCATGAGGGTGGCACAGGATAGGCTAGGGTTCATGTCTGTTGTTCATAGGATCACTCTGAGTTGTACTCAAATTAACAGCAAAGAGGGCTCCGGTGGCTAGTCTGGAGGAAGTTGTACTGCCAACCCAAAAGATGAGCAATCTCCCACTGTGTAATTTATAGCATCCAAAAGCCTCCTGGAGAGTTGGTTCTAAGTCTGTTTGACTTGATGACAATATATTTACTATAGGCTAAGTACAGATATGAATGCCAATATGCCACACTTTATATTAACAATGCATGTATTACTGTTTGTTCATTTTTAAAAAATAAATCGTGTAACCACCTCACACATTAGCTTCCTATAAGCACTACATATATTATTTACATAGGCATTTTATATGTGAAAAATACAGTATATGGTTATAGTTTCTGATCTTAGAAAGCGTATCCTTTAGTATGAGAGATGAATAAGCCAATTCTGATTTACAGAAAAGCAAAATCAATTTTTGAAGTTTTGCCTTAAGACAAGGGGTCTGAAAAAGCAGATATATGAGTTAAAGTTTGGTGCATGGTTTTAGCTAAGAAGAAAAAATACAGATAAAAGTATTTCAGGGAATAGTAGGTAAAACTAAACCATTGTGTAATTTCTAGCAAATAATGCTGCATAGATTAGTACTTGGGGGAAATATATTCAGTGTGGGATGTGTATCTGGAACAGACAGAGGACGGGTCAGTATGTCTTACAGACTGAGCAAAAATTTTAAATTTTATCTTAAAGGTTATCATGAACCATAAAGGAACTACACTGATCAAATTATTATTTCAGAAAGGTCATGCTGACAGTAGGCAGAGTGGAGTCATCTGGGAGAGACTGGAGTAGCAACACCAGCTGTGTTATTATTGAATTTTATTCTATGAAGTTCAGTGTCTGGAACAGAAAAAAAAAAAAAACCAACACACAAACCTTTATGCTGGAAATTAGAGAGATAGCTTTTATTTTACATGGAAAAGGGTACCTTCAAGGGTAGTTGAATCTTAGTTTCCATAGATAAATGTTATCTTCTTAGCAACAAATCCTTGCAAATATATTTTTACATATGCAAATATTTTAATTGGGTTTGGTATGTGATAGATTGTGCCAACCATGTTGCAAAATGCAAATTTGGCAGAAACAGAACCTGACAGTTCAGAAAACAGCATGGAAGGCAGCTCCCAGGCACTGGCCTGACACTTGTATCCTTGTCCAGTAGTTACATGTTGTTGTTATGCATCTGAAAGTCAGAACCAATTCATAGCTGACCCTCTAGCAGATTTTCAGAGGCAGTGAATTGGGAGGTTTGCTTCATTTCTCTTGCTTAGTAGCTGGTGAATTTGAAATGCCTGCTTTTAAGTTGGCAGTGCAACCCCTTACCACTGGGAATGAGCAGTTAGGAGCTGTTTCCATTTTGCAGAACATAATTACTGAGGGCATGCCAAAACAAATGTTCTAGAAGATAGGACCTGTGAGAAGTGTAAAGAAAAAACTCTGGATTTCTTATGAGAGAAAATCCACCCTCCTTAATCTTAGTTTCATGAAAATAAAATAGTGAGGATTCAACACATTACACATACACTGTAAAATGAAAATGTATAGGTTAAGTATAGGTTTGATGGCTCATCTAATGTGAAGGGTGAGTGTCAAGGAGGAAGATAGATGATGTTCAGATTTCTGGGTTGGCACTACTTGGTCAGTAGTGGAAAAGAATTGCTTTATTTTTATTTTTATTTCTGCTTTTTCCTCCCATCACTTTGAGAGTTTACTTTATTCTTAGGGCTTTCTTTGATTATTTTGCTTTGTTCCTTGAGCTTTTAAAAATTTGAGGACCTTTTGTCTATCAAGAAATTTCCTGATAAAAATAGTGCTTTAGCCAGAATGTTTCTGCCTCCCCAAGCCTTCAATTCTCTGCTCAAGGACAAGCAAGCCAGCCTGTATCACCTATCCTACGTTCCCCTTCATTTCTAGGCAGAAAAAGTTAATGACCAGGACATTGCATGCGTCTTTCTTGATAGTAAATTCTCTGAGGGTGGAAAAATTCAAGTCACTTGCAGTACACTAAGAGATTTACGACAAATTAACAATATCTGCTGTTTTTTACATCTGAACAGTTTTCTCCAATCAAAGAGATAAAAAAAACTAGCTCTGGAGAGAGATGGAATATACATATATATAATAAATACATATTTATATATATATTTATATATATATAATATAGATATCATCTCTCTATATATCTCTCTATACATCTCTATCTCTATCTCTATCTTTGATGGGGAAAAGATACACAAAGATATATGTAATTGAAGAGAAATCCTCACAGAGCAATAATTCTGTGACATTTCAACACATCAGTGATGACTATCCATTTATAAGATGTTATAATTGGTATCTTAAATCATGTGAAACACACATGACAAATAGAAAAGATGTAAAAATTTACTATTTCTCTGAGACATGTATAAGACATATATGTGCCTTTATAAGAAAAAGGATGAGACTTTAAAGTAGGTAATATTTACTATAATTATGTGATTTGAATCTATCAGCTGTTCCACAGAAGAAAGATGGATAATCTCCTCTAGTATGATTTACTGTGACTGAAAAACTTCCCTAAGGTCAGCTATGGGTTGTTTGCAACTCAATAGTACACAACAACAATATAATATAGAACAAAAGTATAGGATTTTACAAATAGAGCATGCATAGTTCCATGAGTGGTGGTGCTAATCATTAGGTGTTGAACTAAAATGAAAAGGTTTGCAGTTCAAACCCACTCAGAGATCTCAGAAAAAGTCCTGAAAACCCTGTGTAGCAATTCTACTCAACATTCATGAAGTTCTTATTGATTCGATGACAACCAACAAGATTATAAATATCAGATTTTAACAACAGTAATTTTTGTGGAATGTAGTGATCAAATGACAAAATCATGAATTAAAGTTCTAATTATTGCAAAGAAGCCTCTCCTAATGTCCACAGAGTATAAAAATCAGTATTTTCATTTTATTCATCTCATAGACAATTTGCAGTTACCGCTTTTGAAATTATGTAACAATATGAAGAACTGTTAATTTAACCTACTAATTTTAGACTTTACTTCCAATATCATTATCAAGTATTTTCTGTATAGATTTTACCCTTAAATTTTTTATTTTCTTGGGGAATTGCAAAGAGTGCCTGGGTGTTTTGTTTTGTTTTGAGTTTGCTTTTTACTCCCAGGATAACCACTAATGTTGAGGCTTTACCACATAACACAGAATCTATCCTCAACTGTGCCACTGGAAAATTACAGAAACCAACAGAAACAAAAAAATGCTGTGCTTATGGAAGAAATTAAATTTTAAAATCCCAGCTTATCTTTGCATATATATTTGATAGTTGCTGTTAAGTGCCATCAAGTTAAATAAGACCCATAGTGACACTATGAACAACAGATATGAACTCTGTCCTGTCCTGTGCCATCCTCACATTTCCTGACATACTAGAGTGCATTCCAGCAGTCATTCTGTCAATCCACTTGGTTGAGGGTCTTCTTCTCCTTTGCAAATTCTCTGTTTTTCCAAATACCATATCCCTCTCCAAAGGAAAGCTCCTATTTAACATGCCTGATGTATGTGAGGCAAAGTTTTATTATATTTACCTCCAAAGAGTACTCTAGCTTGAAGTGCTTTCTCCAAAACATATTTGTTTGTTCTTTTGGCAGTCCATGGACTGCTTAGTACTCTTCTCCAAAATCACAGCTCAAGATAATGAATTCTTTTGTCATCCTTATTCATTGTCTAGCTCTCAAATGAATAGCAAGATGTCTGAGACCATGGTTGAATCAGATGTGCTTTAGTCCTCAAACTAACATCATTACTCTTCAATAATTTGGAGAGGTCCCTAAGTGCAGATTTTCTTTGTTCAGTACATCTCCTGATTTCCTGATTGCTGGTAACAAGGGTATTAATTGTGAAAATCAAAAGGGCTGAACTCGTTCAGCATTTCTTAAGTTCAAGGAACTGAAGAACAAATTCAAACCTCGAGTTGCTATAATCAAGGATGCTTTAGGCAGAATAGTAAATGATCCAGGAAGTATTAAAAGAAAATGGAAAGAATATATTGAGTCACTGTATTGAAAGGAATTGTCAGACACAGAAGAATTTCATGAAATAACATATGAGTAAGAGCCTATGGTGATGAAGGAAGAAGTTCTAGCTGCTCTGAAGAAAATAGCAAAAAATAAGGCCCCAGGAAGAGATGGTACACCAATTGACATATTTCAGTTAATGGATGCTGCTCACCAAGTTGTGCCAAGAAATCTGGAGAACAATCAGTTGGCCAACTGACTGGAAGAGATCGATATTTGTTCTCATTCCAGAGAAAGATGACCCAACACAGTGTGGAAACTATGAAGCAATATCATTGATTCTACTGAAAATAACCTCAAGACGACTGGAACAGCACATTAGCAGAGAACTGCCGGAAGTTCAGGCTGGGTTTAGAAGGGGCCATGGTACTAGGGATATTGTAGCTAATGCTAGATGGATTTTAGCTGAAAACAGAATACCAGAAGAATGTCTATCTGTGTGTGTTTCGTTGATTATGCAAAGGCATTTGACTGTGTGGATCAGAACAAACTGTGGCTGACTCTGAGAAGAATGGGAATCCCAGAACACTTGATCATTCTAATGCGAAACTTATACTTGGACCAAGAGGCAGTCATCAGAACAGAGCAAGGAAACACTGCATGATTCAAAATTGGGAAGGGTGTATGCCAGGAATGTGTCCTGTTTCCATATCTTTTCAACCTGTATGCAGAACAGATTTATCTGGGAGGCTGGGCTCTATGAGGAGAAGTGTGGTGTCAGGATTGGTGGAAGATCTATCAGCCATCTGTGTTATGCAGATGACACTACACTGCTGGCTGAAACTGAGGAGGACCTGAAGTGCTTGCTACAGAGGGTCAAGGAATGCAGTTTTCAATATGGATCGAAGTCCAATATAAAAAAGACAAAGATTCTCACCACTGGAGAATTGGCAGGATCAGGATGGATGGTGAAGAGATAGAGATTGTTCACAGCTTTAACTTCCTTGGATCCACAGTCAACACTCTTGGCAACAGCAGCCAGAAAATTAAAAGACATATTGCCATGGGAAAGTCTGCTGTTAGGGACCTCTCCAAAGTACTGAAGAGCAATGCTGTCACTCTGGAGACCAAGGTGTGTCTGATACAATCACTTGTTATGTGTCAGAGAGTTAGACAATACTAGGGAGGATAGAAGGAGGATTAATGCCTCTGAGCTGTGGTGCTGGAGAAGAGTATTGAGTGTACCATAGACTGGTAAGAAAACAAACAGATTCATCCTGGAGAGGTTAAACCGAGGTGCTCCTTGGAGGCAATGATTCTGGGGCTTTATCTGACATACTTTGGACATGTTGTAAGGAGGGACCAGTCCTTGGAGAAGGACATCGTGCTTGGGAGTGTGGAGGGACAGCGCAGGAGGGGAAGACCCTTTATGAGTTGGATTGATTCAGTGACTGGGGTAATCAGGATGGGTGTGTCGGTGACAGTCAGATCGGCACAGTATAGAGAAGGGCTTAGGGCTGTTGTACATAGGGTCACTATGAGTCACAAGCGACTCGATAGCACATAACAACAAGAACAAAAGGTAACATGAAGTTGTTGCATTTCAATCTTTTCTCTATTGTAATGTTTCCTACTGGTTCAGTGGTAAGAATATTTGATTCCTTGACATTGATATGTAGTCCATATTGAAGGCTTTATTCTTTGATTTTCTGCAACAAATACTTTAAGTCTTACTTTTAGCAAGAAATGTGTCAACTGCATAATGCAGATTATTGGTAAGTTTTCCTCCAGTCTTGATGCCACACTCTTCTTCACAGAGTTCAGCTTCTTGAATAATTTGCTTAAGGTACACTTGAATAGATATGGAGAAAGAATACAACTCTGACACATTTCCTTCTTAATTTTAAACCATATAGTGTACCCTTGATGGGGATAAAACACATCCCTGGAATACACCCTTCTGGATTTTGAACCATGCAGTGTTTACTTGCTCTGTCCTGACAACTGCCTACTGGTCCAAGTGTCGGTTTTGCATAAGCACTATCAAATGTTTTGGGATTCCAATTATTTTCAGAGTTAACTACAGTTTGTCGTGATCCACACAGTCAAATGCTTTTGCATAGTCAATGAAACAAAGATAGGCATTCCTCTGGTACTCTGCTTTCAGCCAAGCTCCATCTAATATTAGATACAATATCCTTAGTACCATGACCTCTTCTAAACCCAGCCTGCACATCTTGATGTCCTCTGTTGATGTTCTGCTCTAGTCATTTTTGGATAATCTTCAGTAGAATCTTACTTGCATGTGATATTGATGATATTGTTTGATAATTTCTGCACTCCATCAGGTTACTTTCTTTGGAATGGGAACAAATATAGATCTCTTCCAGTCAGTTGGCCAGGTTATTTTTACCAAGATTTCTTTGAATCTATATGCAGGAGGAATCTATATGCAGGAATCAGTCAGGAGGCTGGGCTCTATGAGAAGGAATGTAGCATCAAGATTGGAATAAATCTCACCAAGAACCTGCGTTATGCAAATGTCACAACTCTGCTTATTTAAACTGAAGAGAACCTGAAGCACTTGCAGCAACGTTCAAGAACTGAAACCTTCAATAAGGACTGAAGCTCAGCATCAAGAAAATAAAGATTCTCACCACTGGGCCAATAGACAGCATCATGATAGATGGTGAAGAGATTGAGATTGTTAACAGCTTCAGTTTGCTTGGCTCCACAATCAACCCTCTTCATACCAGCAGCCAGAAAATCAAAAGATGCATTGCATATTGCATTGGGAAAGTCTGCTTTCAGAGACCTCTCCAGTGTACTGAAGAGCAACCATGTCAATATGGAGACTAAGGTACACCTGACTCAGGCCATAATCTTTGCAATTACTTTCTATGCATCAGAAAACTGGATAATGGCTAAGAATAATAGAAAGGGAATTGATGCCTTTGAGCTGTGGTGCTGAAAAAAAGTGTATTGAATATACCATGGACTGCAAGAAGAACAAAAAGTTTCAGCCTGGAAAGGGTAAAACCAGGCTGCTCCTTGGAGGCAAAGATTCTGAGGCTTTGTCTGACATACTTTGGACATGTTGCAAGGAGGGACCAGTCCTTAGAGAGGAATATTATACTTGGAAGAGTAGAGGGACAGCACACTTGCACTTGTACTCATGTGCAAGTACAAATTGACGCTGAAGAAAATGAGAACAAGTTCATAATATAACCAAAGACGTACCTTGAGTTGATCTCACTTGAATTTAAACATCATCTCCAGAATAAGTTTGAGGCATTGAATATTAATGATCAAAGACCAAATGAGTTATGGGTGACATAAAAACATGATCCATAAAGAGAGCAATAGGTCATTAAAAAGACAGAAGAGGGTGTAAAGACCCAGATGAATGTCAAAAGAGACTCTGAAAATGGCACTGGAGCCATTGAGAAGCCAAAATAGAGAATAAATACCCTAGTAAATGATGTGACAGAAGATTTTGAAGGGAAGCTTGAGAAGACAATGCAAAATATAATGAAATATGCATAGAATTGGAGTTGGAAAATAAAAGGGGAAGAATTCTCTAGGTGTATATATAAAGTTGAAAGAAATGAAAAACAAATTCAAGCCTTGAGTTGCAACACTGAGACACACCATGAGTAAGATCTTGAATGATCCAGAAAACATCAAAAGAAGATGGAAGTTTCTAATCTCCCCACATCTTCTTTAGTATTTATTGTTTGCTGTCCTGTTATACTCTGCTTCTGTGATGATATAATATTTCACAGTTGTTTTGATTTGTATCTCTCTGATTGCCAGTGATTTCTGAGCATTTCTTCATGAGTCTCTTGGCCATCCAAAATTTTTCTTTGTGAAAAATCTGTGCATGTCTTTTGCCTGTTTTGGTTTTGGGTTATCAGCCCTTTTTTGGTGGAGTTATTGTAATACTCTCTAAATTTTCTTTATGACACCCTTGACTGAAATGTCATTGCCAAATATTTTCTTTTCAGTCTGCATTTTTATTCACTCTGTTGGAAAAAGGTTTTGATGCATACAAGGACTTAATTTTTAGAAGGTCCCCTTCAATGATTTTGCCCTCTCCTAGTTGTACGTTTCTTGCTATGTTTGCAAGCCTATTTATGTCAGAGGCTAAGGGACTCTCATGCACTGATTGTGGGATTGTAAAATGATACCACCATTCAGTGTGCCATTTTCTCAAAAAGCTTAACACAGAAGTCTGATATGACACAGCTATTACACTGCTAGGAATACACCTAAGAAAATTAGAACTGAGACACAAATTATATATATATATGTATAGTAT
>NW_006399815.1:11647091-11651877 GCF_000299155.1 Elephantulus edwardii
AATAATATATACATTCCTATGTTTATAGCAACATTACTTACAATAGTTAAGAATATGGAAACTGGGTAAATGTCCATCAACAAACAAATGGATTGAGGAATTGTGGTACAGTCACACAATGGAGTACTATGAGGCATTAAGGAATAAAGATTTTGGAAAATACTATATTAATGTGGGAAAGTCTAGAGAGCACTGTGATGAGTGAAATAATTCTGTTTCATAAGGAAAAATACTGCATAAGACCGTTATTGTAAAGATAGAAGCATAACTACTAAGATGTGTGTAGAAGTCCAAAAGGGGAAGGAGAACAGGTGAAGGGGATAGAAAAGGAGAAGAGTGGGAATCACTGGGAGAGTAGAGTTTAGTGGATGGACTAGAGGGAAGGTGAAGGAATAGGAAAGATTCAATGAAGACTTGAAATGATGGTTTAAAAATAAGCATAGATCAATAGTAATATAAGAATACAGTGTATATGAATGCCTATGACACACAATGTAAATGAGGGATTGTATGGAACACAACATACATGAATGAAATACAATGTAAATTATTTATGTTGTTGTGGTTTATTGCCATCGAGTTGTGCATGACTCATAGCAACTCCATGTACAAAATACCTGAGGCCTTTTTATAACTATTGTTTCCCCAAGTTCATAGAGTTTCCAGGAGTATATGATTTAGGAAGTGGATGTCACTCCTACTTCATAACCTGTCTTGAAACTGGAAGCTCCACCAAACACTGTCCATCATGGGACACCATTTATTATATGAAAACCAATAAAAATATTTTAACAAAGGGAGATAAAAGAAATATACAGAGCCCAGTAGCAAAAAGAATAAGCTGACACCCCCCAAAAAACCTCAGAAAGTATGATAAGAACCTGAGCTAATGATAATGAAGAAAAAAGTTCAAGCTGCACTGAAGGCAGTAGCAAAAATTAAGGACCCAGAAAATAATAGCATACCACTTGACACTTTTCAAATAGCAGATGCATTAGTGAACGTGTTAAGGTGCTTGGTTAACCGACTGGAAGAGATATGTATTTGCTCTCATTCCCAACATAGATAATCCAACAGAATGTGGACATTACTAAACAATATCATTAATATCACATACAAGCAAAATATTGCTGAAAATCATTGAAAAACAGAAGAGTTCATTGACAGAGTACTACTAGAAATTCAAGTTGGGTTTAGAAGAGGCCTTGGCACCAGAGAAGTCATTGCTAGTGTCAGAACTGAAAATTAGGGAATATCAGAAATGCTATTTGTGCTTTATTGACTATCTGAGGGCATGTGAATGTGTAGATTATAACAAATTATGACTAACATTTAAACCAATGAGAAATCCCAGAACACTTTATTATGCTTATATAAAACCAGTATTTATCCAAAGAAGCCTTTGTCCAAACAGAACAAGAGAATGTTACATCAGGAAAGGTGAGCAAAGAACTGTATACTTTCTCTACATCTATTCCAACTCTATGCTGAGAAAAAAAATTGAAAACTAGATTTTATGTAAAAGAATATGGCCTTAGGATCAGAGGAAGACTCATCAATGACCTGAATTTGGCAGATGACACAATCTTGCTTGCTGAAAGAGAATAGAACTTGAAATTCTTGCTGCAGATCAAAGACTATAGTCTTCAGCATGGATTGATTGCATCTCAATTATCAAGAAGACAAAATCCTCATGGATATATGGAAAAAAGATTGAAATTGTCAACTGTTATATCTTTCTTGGATCTACAATCAACATCATTGGTCCCAGCAGCCAGAAGACCAATAGACATACTGCATGTCTGCTGTTAATGACCTCTCAAGTTATTGAGAAGCCATCATGTCAGTTTTAAGACTAATGTCTGATTCAGGCCATGATCTTGCCCTTTACTTGCTAAACATCTGAGAAGTGCACAGTAAATACAGGTCACAGAAGAACTGTTGTCTTTGAGTTGTGTTTAAGAGTGCTGATCATCCCATGTTCGGGTTTTGGGTTTTTTTTTAGAAGAATAACACATATGTCTGTGCAGTGTGCAGCCAGAGTTCTCTTCGAAGGCAAGAATGGTGAAGCTTCATCTTATATACATTGGGCATGTTGCATTTAATGAACATTAAATAAAACCCAGCAACAAATAGAACAAGGTTGAGATTTTTAAAAAAAAATACAAAACACCAAACCTATTTTTGTTATTGTGGTTAGGTGCCATCAAGCTGACTACAACTCATAGCAACCCTATGAACAACAGATCTGAACTGTGCCTTCTCCTCTGTTACTGTTGCTGTTTTTATGTGTCTTCAACTCACTTGAAACTCATGGCAGCCCTTTGGACAACAGCCCTGAAACCTGCTCTATCCTGTACCAACCGTATTGTCTGTGACACACCTACCTTCATTACCCTGCTCACTGAATCAATCCATATAATTACTGGTCTTCCTGTCTTGCACTGTCCCTCCACCCTTCCACGCATGATGTCACTCTCCAAGAACTGCTCTCTCCTTGCAACATGCCCAAAGTATGTCAGATGAAGCCTCAAAATCCTTGCCTCCAAGGGGCAGCCTGGTTTCAAACTCTCCAGGATGAAACTCTTTGTTCTTGCATCCATGTATATATTTAATATACTTCTCCAGCACCACAGCTCAAAGGCATCAATTCTCTTTATATTATCCTTAGTCACTGTCCAGCTTTCTGACACATTTTCTGACAAGTAATTGCAAAGACTATGGCCTTGATCAGAATATGGTGCACTTTAGTCTCCAGACTGAAATCATTGCTCTTCAGTACTCTGGAGAGGTCCCTGACAGCAGAATTTCCCAGTGCAATTCATCTTTTGATTTCCTGTCTTCTCATACTAAGTTAGAGTGTTGATTGTGGAGCCAAGCAAACTGAAGCTGTCAACAATCTCAATCTCTTCACCATCTATCATGACGCTGCCAATTGACTCAGTGGTGAGAATCTTTGTTTTCTTGATTTTGAGCTTCAATACATATTGAAGGCTTCAGTCCTTGACCTTCTTTAGCAAGTGTTTCAGGTTCCCCTCAGTTTAAGCAAGCAGGGTTATGCCATCTGCATGATGTAGTTTGTTGATGAGTCTTCCTCCAATCCTGATGCCCTATTCATCCTCATAAAGCCTAGCCTCCCAGATGATCTGTTCTGTATATAGATTGAAGTTATAGAGATAGGACACATCCCTGGTGTACATTCTTCCTGATTTTGAAACATGTAGTGTTTCCTTGCTCTGTTCTGAAAACTGCCTACTGGTCCAAGTGTAGGTTTTGCATAATCACAATCAAATGTTTTGGGATTCCCATTCTTCTCAGAGTTAGCCACAGTTTGTTGTGATCCACATAGTCGAATGCCTTTGAATAATCAATGAAGTACAGATAGGCATTCCTCTGGTACTTTCTGCTTTCAGCCAAGTTCCATCTAACATTAGCTATAAATATCCTTAGAACTACCATCTCTTCTAAATCAGCCTGCCCATCTGGCAGTTCTCTGCTGATGTGCTGTTCCAGTTGTTTTTGGACAATTTTCAGCAGAATCTTGCTTGTATGCGATATTAATGATATTGTTGAATAATTTCCACACTCTGTCAGGTCACCTTTTTTTGGAATGAGTACAAATACAGACCTCTTTTAGTCACTTGACCAGGTGGTTGTCCTCCAGACTTGTCAGCACAACTTAGTGAGCACCTCCAGGGCAATGTCTGTTCAAATATCTTAATTGGTATGCTGTCAATTCCTAGGGCCTTGTTTTTTACCTTGTTTTTTGTTCAGAGTAGTTTGAACTTCTTTTTTAATCACCACAGGCTCTTGTTCATAACGTTGTTTCATGAAATTGCTCTGTGGCAGCCAATTCCTTTTGGTAGAGTGACTCTGTATACTACTTCCATTTTCTTTTAATGCTTCCTAGATCATTTAATATTCTGTTTAAAGCATCCTTTAATATTGCAATTTGGACCTTGAATTTGTTCTTCAATTCCCTGTGTCACTACAACCCTAAAATCTATCCTTGACTGGTGAAGAATATTGAATATGCCAGGAGTTTCTAGAACAACAAAAATATCTGTCTTAGAAGTACTAGAATACTCCCTAGGTGCTAGAGTGAGGAGTTTATATCTTTATTAAGCAACTTTGACCAATATTAAAACTGTAATGAGATTGCAATGTGGCAATGAGCTTTGTAGTTATAAGTGCACACAAGGTTACTTCAATTATTTTTAATACAAAGTATATAAAATATTTATTAGGCTGAGTTTCTCCATCATTAACAATACTAACTCCTTCATTAGAGAAAAGCAATTAGTAACCAATACATGTTCTGTGTGGTAGATAGAGTCCTTTACTAGAGTCTGAGGAATTTCTGAGAAGACATTAAGCACTTCTGAATGGATACCCTGCCACACCTTGTGCTTTCCTTTCCTCAACTCTCTTTTATAAAATTAAAATTATTGCTATCATAGTTGATTAGCAGTGATTTTTTGTATAACATAACTCCCAGTTTTATAAAGACTGCAAAACTTCCATAGCATTTGTAACAATTTATTGTATAATTGTTGCTGTTTCCACAAAACACTGTCTACTATGTGTAACCATTATCTCATTTGACACATCAGTGTCACAGTGTTCAGCATCACAGCAATCATGAGTTACTTCTGTACAGCAAGTGGACAGGCCAGGCTGTAGCACTTAGAAGAATGTGTGACCAAAAACAATTAAAACCAGGCCTGAGTGCCACAGATTAAAATCACCCACCTTTGGCTTGGTAGCATCATTTTCTATCCATTAG
>NW_006399815.1:11652647-11653939 GCF_000299155.1 Elephantulus edwardii
AGACATAATGCTGGGAAATGTTGAGGCTCGGTGAAAGAAACGAAGACCCTCAACTGGAGTGGATTGACATGGTAACTGCTGCAACAGGGTCTTGTGTATCGGTAAGTTTGAAGATGGCGTAGGATAGAACAGGGTTCAGATCTTTTGTTCATAGGGGCACCAGGAGTTGTACTCGACTCAGGGGTACTTAACAAGAAACAGCAATTCTTTTTGTATGCTGAACAAATAATTTCATACGCTAGACTTTATGAAGAAGAAGGTGGCACATCGAGATTGAAGGGAAATTCAGCAACCTATAGTACGTAACCTTGCTCACAGAAAAATAAAGGTTATTTGAAACACTTGCTGCAGAAAAGGACAAGTTTACAGCTTTCAATATGGATGAAATCTCAAAATAACGTGCACACACACACACACACACACACACACACATCCTCACTTCTGGACTCAATAGGCAACAACATCATGGATGGATAAAAGATTGATGTGTCAATTATTTAATTTTACTTGGATTCACAATAAAAACCCATGACTAAAGCAGTCAAGAAATTTTCAAGGAAAAAAAAATCTCAAAAAAAGAAATAATCAAGAAATATGTTGCACTGGGAAAATCTGGTGCAAGGCTTCTATAATGTGCTAAAAAGCAATAATATCAGTTTTAAGACCAAAGTATGCCTGATTCAAGCCTTATTTTTTCATTTATTTTCTCTGCATCAGAAAGTTGGACAATGAATAAGGATGACAGAAGAAGAATCAACGCCTTTGAATTGTGCTGTTGTAGAAGAGTATTTCATATTCTATAGACTGCCAAAAGAGAAAAAAAAAGCACATCTAATCTGTATTAGAGGATTTGTTTGCAAGGATCCTTGGCAAGGATGGTAAAACTTCACTTCACATGCTTTGGGCTTGGTATCAACGGGGACTAGCCCTTGCGGGGGGGAATCATGCTGGAAAAATTGGAGAATCAGTGAAAGAAAGGATGACCTCAAACAAGACAGATTGACAGAGTGACTGTAACAATGGCCTCAAGCGCGTATCAGAGAGGGTAAGGATGGAACAGGAGAGAGCAAAGTGCAGATCTGTTATTCAAAGGTTTGCTATGAGCCATAGTTGACTTAATGGATGGCACTTAACAACAACCACCACCACAACAACGTAGTGATTGTTTCAGAATAAGAGCTTGGTAAATTGCACCTTCCTTTCTCTTTAGAGTGAAAAACCCCCACACACTCTCACACACACAAAAACCCCAAACAAAAATAACAACAACAAAAAAACAACCACCCCCCACA
>NW_006399815.1:11656055-11658672 GCF_000299155.1 Elephantulus edwardii
AAATACTTCAATTGGTATACCATCTATCCCTGGGGCCTTATTTTTTGCTATTTCCTTCAAAGCAGCTTGAACTTCTTCCTTCATCACCATAGGCTGACTGTGGAGCCAAGCAAACTAATACTGTTAACTAACTCAATCTTTTCCCCATCTATAATGATATTACTAATTGGTCCAGTGGTGAAAATTTTTGTTAATGTTGAGCTTCAATCCATATTGAAGGCTACAGTCCTTGACCTTCTGCAGCAAGTGTCTCAGGTCCTTTTCAGTTTCAGCAAGCAGGGTTATGTCATCTACCTAATGCAGGTTGTTGAATTTTCCACCAATCCTGATGCCACATTCCTCCTTGTACATCCCAGCATCCCAGACGATCTGTTCTGCATACAGATTGAAAAGGTATGGAGACAGAATACATTCCTGGCAGATATCCTTCCTGATTTTGTACCATGCGGAGTCTCCTTGCTCTGTTGTGACAACTGCCTCTTGGTCCATGTATAGGTTTTGCATAAGCACAATCAAATGTTCTGGGATTTGCATTGTTCTCAGAGTTAGCCACAGCTTGTTGTGATCCACACAGTCAAAAGCCTTTGCATCATCAATGAAGCACAAATAGACATTCCTCTGGTACTCTGCTTTCTGCCAAGGTCCCTCTAACATTAGCTATGACTATTATCTCTAGTTCCATGTCATTTAAATGTTAAACTACTTCTAACCATAAGGTTTGATGTTCAAGGATGTCCAAACTTACCTCAGAAGATAATCCTGGGAATCTACTTTCAAAGGGGCATAGCTATTGAAAACCCTGAGAACTTTCTTTCTACTCTTACACACTTGGGAAATCTCCATTAGTTTTCTTGCTTAAATTTTTTTCAATAGAAGGCAAATTGTAGTAAACAGGAATATATTTTATTTTAACAATAAAGAAAAATGTGTGATCAAAATCTTATAAAAAAATCCAACATAAAAGCAAATATATTATGAATCAAGGTAAATTAAATAAGCTGTGTTTAAAATATAGAAACCTAATAAGTAAGAGGAAAAGTTGATAAGGACACTCAAATATTTCAGCAAAAAGTTCTGAAAGGCATTTTTTAGCATTTTAGAACATGAAGAACCTAATGTGATAATAAATAATATTCCTAATAGGTCAGAATTCAGAACTTTTGGATAGAGATGGGAAGATGAGTATTTGATGACTTCTGGATACTATCCAGCTCAATTAATGCCACATATATTATACAGATCACCCAAATCCATAAATCATAGGTACAACAACCTTATTTTTTCTTTTAATGGGGCCTTACCTATCACGACGCTTCATGGACAAATTGAAGTATCCTTTGGTAAAATTATATGAACGTTAAAATATTATTGGATTCACTGTATAATAAACATGGAAACATAATAGCTCTCAACTCCTTTTATAATATATAACTATAAATATACCATATCAAAGACTTAGGTTACATGACACAGTGTGCACGTAGAGGTGACTACATTTCACAGTTTTGGTATTAAAGTAAAGCAAAATTCATATAAAAGTCAAGCTGAAATTTAATACAGGACCCAGGTGCAGGGCTTGTATAACAGTAATTTAGATTTCTTGGCATGGACAGGTAGATCAGACTAAGTGAATGTTACCTCAGATTACTTGCCTGCTGCTATTTAAAATTTGACACAATTTACTTCTTTGTAAATCATATGTAATATACAGTCCAGAGTGCAGACAATATCAATGTGCTTTTGTTTCTCTACTAATAGCAAAAGTTCATTGTAGGAGGAAGTAATTTATATAACCTCTGACCAGTAGATTGCTGTCCTATATATTTTAGGACTTGATTAAGCTTTTGCTTCCTCAGCAGAGCTTCTTGCCAGAACAGATTGTAGCCCAAGAGAACTACAGCCTCCACGTCTCCTTTCTTCCACTTTGTCTTTCACTTCAATATTTTTGGCTTTGTTTTTGCAAATGTTTTCATAGCATGCACTATAACACAATTGGTTACACTCTGTCAAGTCACTTTCCTGATTATTTAATCTAAGAAAGGAATTCCTCAAGTTGAGAGGCATACAGCATGTATTATTTCAGTAGCATAATAAATTTTTTCAGCCCAATGGCATACCACAGCCCTTAACATAGATCAAATTAGAATTATAAAACCAGAAACTATGTGAAGGAACAATCTGACACTCATTTCAGTGATTGAGACCTCTATTTTTTTTCCTCTTCCCTAAATTCTTCTATAAAAGTTAGATTTAAGTTCATTTTACAAAAGGTTGGAAATATTGTCAGTAAATAGTGTTTTTCACACTCAGAGCACAACTGCTTTTTTATGATTTCTACTATCACATTTAATATATTAAAAATAAAATAAAATATTACAATAAGCACAATCTTACCAACCAACCTCTTTAGAAAGGCGTATTTTCTCTGAGACTAGATGTCTTATTGTTATGTGCTATTGAGTTGCCTGAGACTCATAGTGATCCTATGTACAACAACCCTAAACCCTGTTCTATGCCTTAACAATCTTATTGTCTCCAGTGTGCCTATTCACGTTACCCCAGTGACTGAATCAATCCATCTCATCGAGGGTCTTCCTCTCCTGTGCTGCCTCTCCAC
>NW_006399815.1:11659842-11677905 GCF_000299155.1 Elephantulus edwardii
GACTGGGGTAATTGCGATGGGTGTGTCGGAGGCAGTGCGGTTGGCGCAGGACAGAGCAGGGTTTAGGGCTGTTGTGCATAGGGTCGCTATGAGTCGAGGTGACTCGACGGCACATAACAACACCAATTTTCAAAAGACTAAATTGCATAAAACTTGAAAGCAACATTCTTTCTTGGTAAAATAAAAAAGTGTAGGACCTATGACTGGTTTATTATATTCAACAAAAATTCTAAAGAATCATTTAGCTGAAAAGGGGTCATACTACAGTAACGAAGTAACACTAAAAACATGAAAAAAAATCAGTGACTGATCACAGCAGGCATGATAAAGTTAATAGTATTGTAACCATAGAAACAATTTTGCTAAAAAATATTGCCAAGACACAGACCTTCCATGAGTCTTGCATTCTGTGTTCACACCCTTTTTAGGTGTGGTATGACTTACTAGAACCTAAATATAAATAATGCTTACAATGCACATAGCTCACATTGAAAAGGTTGAGAAACTTCATATCAGAAAGTCACCTTTTTTTTCATTTTATAACAGACCCTATGGATCATTTATTCATTTAAATATCTTAACTCTCAGAGGAATCTTACTACACATCTTGTTATAAAACTACAAAAGACTCAATTTGCAATTATAAGTTAGAGTACTTTCTTTTACAGGCGTAAATGGTGCCTATAAACAGAATCCTAAGAAATGTTTCTTTAATTGATGACTCATATTGACCTTATGAAAAACAGAATGAAAATTTGCCCAATCCTGTACCATCCTGACCATCATGTGTAAACCTATTGTTACAGTCACTGTGTCAATTCATTACACTGAGAGTATTTGCTTTAGCTGATTCCCTGGTTTTTCCCAGAACAATGTATTTTTCTAAGTGTTAGTTTAGTGTTAGTTTTTCTAATGTGTTTTTCATAGTCACTATAATTTTTCAGACATAGTCTTAAGTTCAAAAAGCTCTCACTATTCCCATCAAAGAAGAGAGTAGAGAAGTCCGGGAACTTGAACATTAAATTAGAGTAGCTTTGCTACATTTTCAGAACTTTGAATCACTTTCAAGATTCACTCCTAATCAGGCTATAAATCAATCAGGCTGTATTGTCAAGCATCTGCTGTGTATAGAAGCAGCAAAACTCTCTATACCCAGTTACAATCTAATTGGGTCATCTTGAAATATAGAATACATGTGACAGAATATAATCAAGGTTAAAAAGGTATTCTACATTTGTGCAGGACTAAATTAAGTCAGAGATGAAAATAGGCTCTAAATGTCAGGAGAGGTTTTAAAAACACCAGCCCTCCTTGGATGGGCAAAAATGAATAATCAGAAAGAGAAAAGACTGAGCCTTAAAAGAAAGATCCATCTGAATGATAGTGTTTTCCAGAATTGCAAAGGATCGCTTTGACTGGAGTTTAATCGAAAAATGAATTTAAATAATTTATGGTGGGACAGTTATGAAGAGATTTAAGTATCTTGTAGTGCATGGATCTAGAGTAACAATTCTTTTGGTGTAAGCTATTATAAATTTTTTAGTATGTACATGAGAATTATATGTACAAATCATGACATGATGGACAAAAAATTGAGAGAAAGTGAAGTTATAGTATCACATAAGACAATTCAATTGCTTTTTCTAACTTTCAAAACAGTGAATCAGTTGTCTGTGAGGAAAAAATAAAGACCATCAAAAGCAAATGAAGAAAAGTTTCTGATGATACAATTAGATTTTAAGTAGTTTGCACTCAGCTGGCAAAAAAATGCTGATGGTTCAAACTTCAATAATTGTTTAAAAGAAGAAAAAAGAAGCCTAGCAATCTGCTTCCTGAATAATTATTTTTTATTACTGTTAGGAGTTTTAGAGTTGATTCTGACCCATCGTTTCTCCATCTATAACAGCAAAACCCTACTTGATCCCATGCCATCACATTTCTGCTGTGCATAAACCCATTGGTGCAGTTCTGTGTCAATGCATCTCATTGAGGATCTTCCTGTCTTTAATTCACCCTCTTGTTGTTGTTTACAGTATCTATTCACTCTCTGCTTTTCAAATAATCGATGCCCAAGGCTCCTCCTGACAACATACACAAAATATGAGAGTTGAAGTTTGACTATTCTTGCCATTAAGGAAACCCAGCTGTACTTCTGAGAGAGATTTGTTCATTCTTTTAGCAATCCAAAGGGATCAATTCTTTGATTTCCCTCCCCCCCATTTGTTGTCCAAATTCACATGCATATGAAGCAGATGAGTTTCATAAGCAGTTGAGTTTCAAAAGAGGTTGCAGCCCCAAAAGCTCTAGAGAGCAGTTCAATTCTGTAATGCGTGTGATCTTCTAAGCCACAGACTAGCAGCAGAAACAAAATATAAGGAAAGATTGTTAATCTGAAGTAGTAGTTACAGATTCATTGTTGTTGGGTACCATTGAATTGAAAACAATCTCATAGCTGATTCTCTAGGTCAGTTTTCAGAGGCAGTAAATCAAATAAGATATTGTCCATTTAAATTTCATACTTTGGGTGGATAACACAACCTCTTATGACTAAGCAAACAGAGTTTCCTTACAGATTAATTGAAGTGTTAAAAAATGATTTGTAATTGGGTCAATCATATGATTCCCAATTTTATACTGCTATAGCACTTTGACCTGTAAAGATATTCGTCCTGTAGTGTGTTTCCTCTTCTTTATTGTCTATAAAAAACTTTATTATTATTTTAGAAATCACAAAGTCTGTTTCAACTCTATGCACAAAAGAACTAGAGGATCTAATATGAAGGGTTTTATTTTGTTTTGTTTTGTTTTGTTTTCTTTATTTATGACCTAGTGAAGTTGCTAAAGCTATTTTAAAGAAGGGACCAGAAAGAGACAATTTGCTGAGTTACCTACTTTGGGATGAGATCCATGTTACTTGATACTTAGCAACTTGAATTTTTCAGGTTGCTGAGGAACAATAACCTCCCAACAACAACAACAACAACAACAACAACAACATCCTATAAATGTAAAATAACCCAGCAACAAAAAAAAAGAAAAAAAAAAAGATATAACTCAATGCTATAGAGCTGGAGCCCAGCTCATAGTTAATCCTCTAACAAGTTTCTGAAGCTGTATATGGAGAAAGATCTTGCCCATCTTTCTCCCAGCGAGCCACTGGTGGCTTCCAACTGCAGGACAGGTTCTGCCTTATGTTAGCAGTACAAGTTGCTATGGGTTATGCCACCGGTGTTCTAATTCAGGTAATTGTTGTTAGATCATGGTTGTTGTTCCTATGTTGCCATCTGTCAGGCTAACACTTGGCAGACTCTCCTTCCTTTTACTGTCTTTAATCGTGTAGATTTATGAGCCTCATACCTTTTCCCCTCCCATCATATATTGATGAAACATTCTTCTATTTCCTTTTTGCCCCTATGCTTAGACAGAGACAGTTGCATGGCTTCTCAGGGGTCTCAAATGTGGCATGGATATGTGTTTGTACAGATACAGTTTTCTAGGCAAAATGCCAAGTTTCATTTACATTTTTTTGTTTATTGTTTTTCAACATCCTATGGAATCTTCTTCATTTGGATGCATAAGATAAGGAATAGATCTATATTTATAAAAGGTAAGACTTGTAATTCTAAGTCTTCATGCTGTGTTATTTATTTGCTGACAGACTTCTCCCTGCAATCTCCGAGGCCACTTGAAGAGAGTAAAGGAATCTTTCTTAGGTTTATATTTATACATGGCATTTTTGCAATGCCTCAGAATAAAATAATATGGAGAAAATATGAAAATTCTATGCATGGGGAACCACAATAATATGCTATTTACTTAGATATTAGTTCAAGTTACTGTTCAATAGTTTTTGGTAGTTGAATTAAGTGCTTATAAGTATTAGTGTGTATGTCTATATAGAAACAATTGGTGTAGAGAAGCAGAAAAACAGATGGACAGAGAAAATTTTATTTGCCTTTTCTTCATCTTTCTGTGATAATAAGATAAATTTCCTGAAGAAGAATATATTCAGTTCTCATTGAATGGGGCAAATATCATGAAACAGTCTCAGTTTATTTTGGATCTTTCTATTATTACAAATCACCAGAAGGAGGCATATTTCTGTGGTGGCTCATTTAAATTCAATCTCATAAATTTTATTCCTCTATTTACGCTATTGATGTTGCTTCGGTGCAAGGATGAATAAAAGTTTAGTTAACAGCAAGTAGAGGAAAGAAATTACAATTACAAGAAGCCGTCTCTGGAAGCAGACTTTTTTGAAGCAACACACCAGAAAATAGAGGATGTTCAGCCATACTGTAGTATGGTGAAAGCTGGCCATGGTAGGGACAGATGAAAAGAAAGAAATAGACAAGGCTAAAGTAAAGCAAAGCAATGAATGTTACTCAAGAGAATTCAGAATGTTTTCTATTGAGTCCCACACGAAGGAACCACAGTTAAAATTTTTCTCTAGAATATGAAGAAGAATTACAGAAGAAAAATTGGTACCTTTGACCTGGAGTGTTGGAGCAGAGTACTGAATATCCCATGGACTGCAAAAAGATAAAACACGTCTTGGAGAAAGTGAAGCCAGAGCCCTCCTTAGAGGCAAGGATGGTAAAGCTTTTCTCAAATACTTTGGGCATGTTGTTAGGAGCCACCATTCTTTGGAGAGACATACCATGCTTGGAACGGTGGAAGGTTGGCAAAAAAAGAGGAAGACCTTCAACCAGATGGATTGATATATTGGCAGCTATAAAGAGCTGACTATATATTAGAAAGGAGGGCCATGGCACAGGATAGGCCAGAGTTCATATTTGTTTGTTCATGGGGTCACTATGAGTGTACTCAACTCAAACATACTCAACAACAACAATAATAGTTGAATACTTTATAGTAACAACAACAACAAGATGTGCCTGATACGAGTAATGGTATTTTCAAGTGCTTCATATCCATTTGAAAATTAGATAATGACTAGGAAAGATCAAAGAAAATATGATGCCTTTGAATTATAGTCTTTGCAGAAAATATTTAATATGCAGTATAGGGCTGAAAGAACAAACATCTATGTTGGAAGAAGTATAACCAGGGTGGTTTTTCAGAAGTCAAGATTATGAGACTTTATTTCATATACTTTGGACATGTAAGCAGGAGGGACCCTGGATAAAGACATTTTTCTTAGAATGTAGAGGACAATGTAAAAGAAAGAGGAAGACTCTCAGCAAGATAGATTGATGCAGTGTGGTATTGTTGTTGTTATGTGCTGTTAAGTTGCTTGTGGTATTAGGAGTTTGAAAATGGCTTTTGTACATTACCTTAGCCTCCTGTAGGCATTGTCTCTAGCTCCCTGAACTGCAGACACTTGCTTTGCTTCTACAGGTGTCTTCAATATTATCATCAGCTGCCAAAATGAGAGAGAATGAATGTGGAGTTTATCTTTCAACATGACCTTCCTAGCCATAGTTTGACTTTGTCACGTCAGTGGATGGGAATTTGTGAATGGGGAATGCAAGTCTATCCACAAGGGGATTGGCTATCTATTCATCTACAAGGGGATTGACTAGTCTCATCAATACACAAAGGGATTAACTAGTTCAACCATTAAATTGAGCAATACAGCAGAAGGAGAATTAGACTTCCTCACCAAAAGCTAAATGTGTGTGTGTGTGTGTGTGTGTGTGTGTGTGTGTGTGTGTTGTCGTTGTTGTTGTTAAATGCCATCGAGTCGCACGTGACTCATAATGACCCTATGAAGGAGAGTCCTTGACGCTTGGGTGCCTTTCATCCTCTCTCCAAGTTCATAGGGTTTCAACAGAGGCAAGCTATTATGGAAGTGGATGCCACTCCTCCTTCCACGCTTGTTTAATCAGAGAGCTCCACCCCACTCTCAGTCCGCATTGGGTAGCCAACAAAAACAAATATAAACAAGTAAGAGGGCCTACGAGACCAACAGCCAGAGCAACTGTAATAAAAATACAAATTGATATGAGACAGAGACCTGATAGATATGTGATGTGACCTTGGGACTGCTACATCATTGGAATTGGGTCTAAGAGCCTTTGCCCAAGTTTGTTGAACAACTGAGTGGGTAGAGGGGTATAATTCATAGGACTGAGAACTTTGTAACACACAGACCTAAAGCCATGAAGCTAAAGGCTGAGGGATCTGACTGTACATTTTGGGAGCTTTCCTGACTATATTCTGCTACTAATCTGGATTATAAACGTTTGACTTCCCCAACATGGTTCTGTGTTGTCTATCAGTTATCACATTGGATTTTGGACCCAGCAAAGTAAGATTGCTGTTGAGATGAGTAGAAAGGGGTATGGGAGTATATGGGGGACATGTTTAACCTCATGAGAATTAGTTCTATAATATCGATGATATTGAAGGGGACATTTGCCCTCTGTGAAGTCAGTAAAGGTCAGACATGGTGATCTCCACATAGTCTCCACTCTTTTTACAGCTAACAGACTATAGAAAGACTATAGTGAGATGTAGTATGATGGAGCCTTGAAGGCAGACTCAGAGTTAAAGGCTTTGCTTGTTGGATGATTGAAGAAAGAACTGACTTGTGATTGCTATGTGACAGAGATTGCTGGATGATTAAGGAAACCACAGACTTCTTGCATTTGTGCTGTTAAACATAGACTTTAAGTTGTTGACTAAGAAGGTATCAGAATTAAGGAATTTGGTATTGCTGTTAATTTGGCTTGGGGCTCACTAAATCTAGACTTTCATAGTGTGATATCCTTTGCCTTTCCTACTGCCCTCAACCTAATAATTTTCTTAATAGATCCCACAACTGTGAGTGAAGTCACGTCTGTAAGTCAATTTGCAACAAACATCAGACTCATTGTTTAAGTAAAGGCAGGAACAGGGGGCCATGTTTGACCTTGTAGCTCTATGTTAGTTACTATGGATGCTATTGATGAGCATAGTTCCTCTTTGTGGAGTTAGTAGAGGTCAAACTCAATCATGTTACTTTTGCTGCTTTGTCACACAGTGATTGCAACAGTGGGTTTAAACACAGCAGAGATTATAAGGATTGCTCAGGATTGGTCAGTAGTTCATACTGTTGTATGGAGGATCCCTATGAAGGGGAGCCAACTTAATAACAACAGTATGGATCAAATGATGAGATGGAAAAATTAGTTGAGTTGGGTAACAGGGCTAGATTTCATAGGACTTTGTAGAACATTGTAAAGACCATCTTTTAAAATTTAAGGGCAAAAGAAGACATTGATAGCTTTTGCCTATGAGTTTGGCTAATTTTACTGGTTTTATAATATTCTTTGTTTTGTTGAAGAATGACTAAAGGGAGCAAGTGTGGAGCTGAGAGGTTGTTATAGTGGTCTTAGTGTGAGGGATAATGACTTACACCAGGGTGGTGCCTGTGAGGGGATAGAGAGGGTGGTCAGCCTGGAGATAAGCTTGTTACAATAGAATGTTGGAGATTGGAAAGAGGTTGGGGGTGGAGTGGGAACACAGTCATGCGGAAAGATTGAGTCCTACTCAGTACTCTGAAATTTGCATTTCAATGGATTTGTGGACCCACATAGAATTGCTATTGGAAGAAATTCACATTTGAAAGAAGGGCAAACAGGAAAGGAGAGAAGGAAAAAGAAAATAGGAAAGAAAGAGATTGTGTTTTTTATAACTGGAACAAGCTGTTTGGCTTCTGAGGCAGGATAAAGTTGGCACCCATCAGACCCCACTTCCAAGATTTGAAGTTGAAGTTGTTTTGTTGTCATGTGCCATCGATCTGTCTGTGACTCATAGCAATCCTATGTAAAACAGCTTGAAGGCTGGCCCCTCTTGAGCCAGTCTCACTGACACCAACACACTTACTCCCATTACCCCAGTTACTGTATCAATCAATCTCATCTGAGGTCTTTCTTATGCTGTCCCTTCACCCTTCTGAACAAAATGTCCTTCTCCAAAGACTGTTACATCCTGGACACATGCCAAAGTATATGATACTGAGCTTCAAAATTCTAGCCTCCAAGGAGGTACTTGGTTTCACCATTTCCAAGACAGACCTATTGTTTTCTTGGTGGTCTCTGGCATGTTCACGACTCTTCTCCAGCACCAAAACTCAAAGGCGTTCATTCTTCTCTTGTCATCTTTAGTCATTGTCCAGCTCTCAGGTGCATAGCAAGTAACAGTTAAGACCATGGCCTGGATCAGGCACACAATAATCTCTAGACTGGCATTGTTGCTTCGCACTACTCTGGAGAAGTCCCTGACAGGAGATTTTCCCCAGTGTAATTCATCTTTTGATTTCTTTACAGCTGGGGCCAAAAGTGTTGATTGTGGAGCTGAGCAAGCTATAATTGTTAGCAACCTCTGTCTCTTCTCCATAATCACTAGTATTGATCACTCTTGGATTCACAGTAGTGGAAGTGGGAGGAATGTAACAATGGAGAAACAGGTTGGGCTTGGACATGTTCACTCACAGCTGCTCTCATAGCATATGTAGATGCATGGATGAGCAAGGAAGGGTTGTTGATTTGAGGAACAAGAAGATGTGAGCACTCCTGGACTGTTGACTCAATTAGGCTTCATGTGGGGAAAGGGTTGAGTGAGGGGACCAAAAGGTCTAGAAATCAGAGAGAAGAATGGACTCCAGGGGTGCAGCTAATGTCCATTTAAAGCTAGCCACAGATGATTGGGGATGAATTGGCCAGAATCCAACAAAATGAAGTAAAGATGATCCATACAGTAAACTAGAGTGTGTGGCTGCAATCTGATAGATTTCTCTGGACTGGGCCATTTGTATCTGACCTGACCATGTAGATGGATGGGACTGAAGATTGTCCAGTCCCAAGAGTCTAAACAGGGATTGGCTAATTTCATCAATAAATTGAAAAGCTCTAACCATAGATTTATGCTTTTCCCTCCCGAGCGGAAAGAGGATGCAGGAAAATATAGGACTCTCTTGGAGACTAGGCAGGCTTGCTCCAGTTACACCTACAGCAGCAGCAGCCATGGCTGGTCTAGATACCTGACATGAGATGGGACCTTGGGACTGCTACATCACTGGAACCAGAGCTAAAAGCCTTTGTCCCAGTTTGTTGAACAACTAGGAGTACGGAGCCATTATTGGCAGGACTGAAAACTTTCTTATCTCTGGCTTAAAGCTGTGAAGCTCAATGCTGAGGTACCTGTGAGCATATTTGGGGAGCTATCCTGACTATATTCTGCTACTAACATGGATTGTAAACTTTTGACTTTCCTGACATAGTTCTGTGTGGTCTGTGAGCTATTGCATCAGATTTTGGACCCAGCAAAGCAATAAGATTAGTAAGTAGATAGTAGAAAGGTATGGGAGTGTAAAAGGTATATTTTACCTCTTGGGAATTGACTATGTGTTATTGATGCTGTTAACAGGGATAGTTCCTTTTTATAAAGTCACACATGGCCATCCCCATGGAAACCTTGCTCTTTTAACATAAAGCATGAAGCATGAATTAGCTGGCATACACACTTTCACGAAAGTAGTTGTTGGTGAGATGATAGTAAGGGAGAAAAAAATCCTCACCATATAAATGAATGAAATTGAATGTAAATGAAGGACTGTGTGGAACACTACGTACATGCATGAAACACAATGTGTATGAATGACAAAAATATTCATTCAAAAGAAAAAAAATATATTTGTAGGTTGCAATCAATGGAGCAAAAAAGGCTGAAGAAAATTAAAGACACATGGAGATAATTATTACATAACAGTAATAAGTTACTGGAAATTTAACCTTCAAGACCTTGAAACCAGAACTGCTCTGGAAAGAATCAGGAGCTGTGCTGCAATCCCAAAGGCATTTGAGGCCACCAGCTGCTCTGAAGGAGAAGAATGGACAATCTCCTTCTGTGTGATCAACTACCTCTGAAAACCCACTGGAAGGTCGCTATTGGTCAGTTCCTACTCTACAATACACAACAAAAACAACAAGCTAGATTAGGAAATAAAAGTGGAACAATACTCAAAATTATAAAAATTACCAGGCTTGCTCATCTTTTAGAGATCCCTGGACTACGGTCAAAAGCCTCCCTTTGAGTCTGAAACAAAATATACTCCTGTGACATAACTTTCAATGAAAAAATAGACAACACTAGAAGGTTAAATAGAAGCACAAAGGAGATAGCCAGTTCTTAGAACCAACAGTCACTCAGGCTAAAAATGGCAGCATTGCTCAGACATGAAGCTCAGAAGATAAGAAAGGATAGATTGACAGGATGAATGGAAGTGAGAAGCATAGGAAAGAAGTGAAAAAAGTGTGGTTCTACTGTGGGATAGTAACCAAGACATAAAACAAATATGTATAAATGGTTGAATGGAACACTAATCTGCTCTTTTAACTTTCAGTCAAATCACATTAAAAATATTTTCAAAATAGGCATTTGTAGGTAAAATATAAATGATCAACTCATTTGTCTGTTTAGGGTCAGCTTAATCTCGCATCTTTATACATTCTTACATGAAGGAACTGAGCTATTTCAATTTCACTGTTTCCCCTTTCTAAACTATTTGAATAGGTAATATAGGTTTATCCTAGAGAGGATGAAACCAGGTTGCTCCTTGGAGGCAAGGATTCTGAGGCTTCATCTGACATATTTTGGACATGTTGCAAGGAGGGACCAGTCCTTGGAGAGGGATGTCATGTTTGGAGGGGTGAAGGGACAGCACAAGAGGGGAAGACCCTTGATGAGATGGGTTGGTTCAATGACTGGAGTAATTGGGGGTATGTGTGTCGAAGACATTAAGTTTGACACAGGATAGAGCAGTGTTTAGGGCTGTTGTACAAAGGGTCGCTAAGAGTTGCAGGTGACTCTGTGGCACAGTACAACAACAATATAGCCTAGAGCTTCTCTGTTAAACTCAGTAGAAACTAGTCATTTGTGGATATTAAAGCTTTCAGTAAAGATAATATTTTAAATTAGTTTCCTCTTTGCATGGGCCATATCTCAAGAATTAATTCACCACGTTTGGCAATAGCTTTGAAATCAATAAATATATAAAACATTTTTCTCATCCTGAATATAGTTTCTCTAAGCTTATTGTCATAACACTTTGCTAAAATTGTTATCACTCTCTCTTTCATTGCCAAGATAGAACCAACTTAAATCTGACACTCCACTGAGTTTTCTGAGGTTGTAAATAGCAACAGGAGATTTCCCTTCTTTCTTTCTTGGAGCCAGTGGTGGATTCGAACTACCAGAGAAATAGAAATGCAGCTCTCTAGGGACAATATGAACATTATTATACATTTTTAAATTTATTTTTCTAGGTTACTTTTTGAAAATTGTTTTTTTTTAAAAAGGTCAAGACATACTTCAAATTATCTAGTAATTTAACTTGTTCAATAATTTAAAGGCAAAATATGAAGGAATAATTACTGAGTGAGAGAGTGAAAGTTGACTTTTAAAAGGTGATGCCATTGTAAACAAAATTCTGAAAGTCCAAAAAGGATCTAAAATAATCTTTAAATCTTAATCCTTGAATAAATAATGATTTATACAGTTTAAGGATTAGTGTAAAAGCAAAGAATCACATAAATTATAATTCTGATAAAATAAAAAATGTTTGCATTTGCATTTGTTTATGAGGCACTTTAAGAAACTTGTAAAAATGTTTGATGTTGCAAATTCATTCTCTGATGTACTGGTTTAATGCTTCTGTTTCTGGGACTTTAAATGGCACTAACATCAATTACATCCAGGGTATTACAGGGCTAATGGTTTTTTTAGAATTACCTTTTACCATCAGCACTCCAGGACCTGAATTAATAATGATGGCAGTCAGCCAACCAACTACATGGATTAGTTTAGAATATCTCTGCTTACTAAGTAAAATAGCAAGGCCCTAGACATTAGAGTTTACTTGATTTAATCTCTCCTACCTAAGGCTAAGCAACACATCTCCTCATAACTAGGAAAGCATTTATAATAATGAGTAACTGCCAACATCCATTTAATAGCTCTAATTTCTTTTTAAAAATAATAGTATTTGTTGTGGTTTCTAGTAGCATAGATACATTTTAATCATTAATACTCAAAATGAATCATTGCATGAACTTGGAATTGCTTTCAGCAAATGTCCATGAACTTGTGATGAAATTCATATTACAAGAACCTATCGTTTCTACATAGTCTAGAATTGGTTCAGAAAAAAATTCTCTTTTACATCATTCCATGTATTTGGTTACATAATACAAGGATTCAACTATGCATTTTGCAAGCAGAGCCCCTATAAGGAAACATGAAACATGGATCATAAAGACACAATTTCATCTTTATGTTGCATGAATGAAAATATGTGGCATAATGCATTACATGTTGGGCTGCTAATCTAAGGTAGTTTGAATCCACTCAGAGAAAGGTGAGGAAGTCTGCTTTCATTAGGATTGGAAATCAGATGGAAGATCACCATGATATGCCATTGATTGGGTTACAGTGTGTTTGGTTAGATTTGAAGTTTTATTTCTGAAGTTAATAATTATTTGTCCTAATTATTTGATTTTTACATTAAAACAAACATATCAACTTTAAACCATAAAGGTAAAATCAGAGTACACCAAAATATCAGTAAAAATATTTGATTCAAGACTTAGTGGTCTTACCTTGTAAATTACAAAGTTTTACATAAAAGGCTTTTATTTTTCTGGCATTTAAAATTTAATAAGCATAGTTTAGAATAAACATTGCCTTTAAGCAGTAATGATTTCATAGCTGAGGGAAAGTTTAGTTCATGCAGCAAACAGTCCAAGTGTTCTATAGATCATCTCTCTTTAGCAATATCAAAAACATAATGAAATAAGCAGTTCATGTTGAATAAGGTAATTTGGTGATGCACATGGAATGCTTAGCTTTCTTAATACTGGAGGTCGGGTTGGATTCCAGAGTCTTGACACTTCAAGAAACCAAAGGATCAAGGATGATTCAATGGAGGAATGTGGTCATTGTGTGTTGATAGCTAAAAGGGTACGTAAAGGAAAAATAGGATGATGACTTACTGACTTTAGAGAAACCTGCTCCTTTGTATCAGTAAAATCCCTGACCTGCAGCTATTTTAAATAGTCTAATTAACTTGTCTCTTAGCACTCAGGGATCTGTCTCCATACTTTGTTCAAAGTCTTTGAGTTGGTTACAATATATAACAAGCCACTAAACAACAGGTCTGAACCTTGTCATTTATTGCTTGTCAATATTGCTTATTAAGGTTCTATAGATCAAGATCTTGTCCTATCTTTATATATTCCAGTTTTGTGAACTGTTTGCTTAGCATACAGACTGAATATTTATAGAATGGATACAACCCTCATGCACACACTTCCTGATTTTAAACTATGTATGTAGTGTTCTCTTATGTTGTTCAGATAACAACTTAGTGGTCTATATAGAGGTTTTATGTGAGCACAATTCGGTGTTCTAAGATTCTCATTCTTTTCAATGCTATGCAAGTTTGTTATAATCAACATAGTTAAATGTCTTTGTATTGTCAACAAAACACAAGTGAATAGTTTTCTGTTATCATCTGCTTTCAGTCAAGATTCATTTGACATTAGCAACAAAAATCCCTCAAGCCATGGCCACCTCTGAATCCAGTTTGAATTTCTGGCAGTTCCCTATTGATAAAATATTTTAGCTGTTTTTTAACTCTCCAGCAAGCTCTAACATCTGATGTTAATAATATTATTTGCTAATTTCCACATTCTGTTGGATCACTTTTTGGGGGGATGGGAACCAACATGGATCTTTTGCAGTCAGTTTACCAGGTAGCTGTCTTCCAAATTTCTTGGCATAGGCTACTGAACATGTCCAGGGCTGCATTTGTTTGTTGAAACATATCCACCAATACCTAGGACCTTATTTTTTGCTAATGCTTTCAGTGTAGCAACTTCATTACTATTGGTTGTTGATCATATGCTACTTCCTAAAATGGTTCAGTGTCTACCATTTCCTTTTGTTTCAGGGACTCTATGTATTTTTTCCATTTTATTTTGATGCTTCCTTGTAAAAAGTTGTTGCTGTTATATGCCATTGAGTTGTCTGCAAAACATAATGACCCTATGTACAATAGTTCTGAAGCCTGTCTATCATGAACCCCCAGTACCCTAGTTACTATGTCAATCCATCTCATCCCAGATCTTTGTCTCCTGTGCTGTCCCTCCAGCCTTCCAAGCGTGATATTTCCCAAGGACTGGTCCCTCTTGGCCATGTGTCCAATGTTTGTAAGATGGAGCTTCAAAATCCTTGTCTCCATGTAGCACCTTGGCTTCACCCTCTCCAAAACAGACCTGTTTGTTCTCTTGGTTGTCTGTAGTTTGTTCAAGAGCCTTCTCTAATACCACAACTCAAACTCATCAATTCTTCTACCATCGTTAGTCACTATACAGATCTCTAATACATAGCAAGTAATTGCAAAAGACCATGGCCAGAATGAGATGCACGTTGGTCTCTAGTCTGATTTTGTTGCTCTTTAACACTTTAGAGATGTCCCTGACAACAGACTTCAGTAATGTAATTAATTCATCTTTTGTTTTCCTGTCTGCTGGTGTAAAGGGTGTTGATTGTGGAATGGAGTAGGCTGACATTGTTAACAACCTCAATCTCTTCTCCTTCGTTCATGGTGCTGCCAGTTGGTCCAAGGGTGAAAATCTTTGTTTCCTTGATGTTGAGCTTCGATCCATATTGAAGACTATGTGATTTCTTGGTCATAAATTGTTTAATGAAATTCTTCTGTGTGAAACAGTTATTTTTGGTACAGTGACACAGTGTACTCCTTCCATCTTCTTTTGATGCTTCTTGAATCATTAAATATTCTGTCTGTATCATTAGTATCATAGTATTGCTACTCGAGGCATGAATTTGTTTGCCAGTACCTTCAGCTTAAGAAATGCTGAGTGAGTTCAGCCCTTTTTATTTTCCAACTCTAGCTCTTTGCACATTTCAGTATTACGCTTTGCTTTGTCTTTCTCATCTGCCCTTTGTAATCTTCAGTTCAGCTCCTTGACTTCCTGGTTTCTTCCCTTTGTTTCGGTTTCTCTGAACACTAGTGTGATATTCAGAGTCTCTTCTGACATCCATCTCTCCTTTTCTTCTTCTTCTTTGTAATGATATTTTGCATTCTTCATGTATGTTATATATATATGTATGTATGTGTGTGTGTGTGTGTGTGTGTGTGTGTGTGTGTGTATATATATCCTCCCACAGCTCATATGGTCTTCATTTATTAGTGTTCAGTGCCTCAAACCTATTTCTGCAATAAATTTTAAATTTAGGTGGAATAGACTCCAGGTCAAGGTTGGTTCCTATGGATTTTATTTAACTATCTTTAGCTTTAATTTGAACTTGCATGTGAGATATCCTACTTCACAATAAAGCACCTGGCCTAATTTTCACAGCTGATATAGAGTCTTTCCAATTATCCCTTCCACAGATGTAATGAATCTGATCCCTGTGCATACCATCAGGTGAAATTAATATGTAGAGTTACCATTTATGTTTCTTATGAAAAGTATTTGCAATGAATAGATAATTGGTAGTATAGAATTCTATCATTCTATCTCTAGCCTCATTTCTGTCATCAAGTCCATGTTTTCTGACTACTGCTCTGTGTTCTCAACTTTTACATCCCAGTCACCTATTATTATTAATGCATCTTAGTTGAATGTTTGATTGATTTCCCACTGAAAAATATGGTAGAAATAATCTATTTCCTCATCTTTGGCTCTGCTTGTTATTGCATATATTCAAATAATAGTGGTATTAACAAGACTACCTTGTATGCTTATGGATATTATCCTGTCACTCAAAGCATTGTATTTTAAAGTAGATCTAGAAATGGCCTTTTTAACTATAAATGCAATCTCATTTTTCTTCACTTTTGCATCTTTGGCATAGTAGATCATATGATTGTCTGATTAAAAATATTCTATGCCAATCCATCTCAGTTTACCAATATCACATATGTCAATATATATGGGTTCTATTTCTTTCTTTTTTTAAATGTTATTATTTTTGTGCGCGTGTACCATCAAATCAGATCTGACTGGTACAGGAGGAGATTGCCCCTCCTTCCCCGGCAGAGCATCTGGTGGATTCGAACCGTGCGCCTCTCGGATTGTAGTTGCAGCTTCTTGCCACTAGGCCACCAGAGCTCCCCTATGCTTCACGAATTTGCGTGTCATCCTTGCGCAGGGACCATGCTAATCTTCTCTGTATCGTTCCAATTTTTAGTATAAATGCTGCCGAAGTGAGCACTCTATTTCTTTCTTAACTATGGCTATTTTCCTACATTCATGCTTCTCACATTCCACATTCTAATCATTAGTGTCTGCTTAAAACTATTCCTCCTTTTTGTGTTTCTAAATTTGAGGGCTCAGCCTCAGGTGAGCAATGGTTGCATGGGAATGCTCATATCATTTACCAACTTCACAAGGGGAAATCGTCCTCATTAACAGCATCCTCAGAACAAAACCAATCCACATTAGGTAAGACATTTCCCTCTTGCTCCCAAACCTTTCTCTATTAGTTCCAACACCAATCTTACAATTTGTTGTTGTTGTTATATACTGTCAAGTCACTCATAGCAACCCTATGTACAACAGCTCTGAAGCCTGCTCTGTCCTGAGCCAGCCTAATTGACTCCAACATACCTACCTTCACTTCCCTAATCACCATTTCATCTGTGGTCTTCCTCTCCTGTGCTGTCTCTCCACCCTTCTGAGCATGATGTCCTTTTCTAAGAATCAGTCCCTCTTGGCTACAAGCACAAAGTATATGAGACGGGGCTTCAAAATCCTAGCCTCCAAGGACATACTTTGTTTCACCCTCTCCATAACAGACCTATTTGTTTTCTTAACAGTCCATGGTATGCTCAATACTATTCTCCATCACCACAACTCAAAGGTATCAATTCTTCTTCTATCATCCTTAGTCATTGTCTAGCTCTCTGATGCATAGCAAGTAATTTTGAAGGCTATGGACCGTATTAAGTGCACTCTAGTCTCTAGACTGACACCATTGCTTCTCAGTACTCTGGAAAGGTCCCTGACAGCAAAATACCTAATGCAATTAATCTTTTTATTTTCTGACTGCCAAGAGGATTGATTGTGGAATTGAGCAAGCTATAACTATTAACAATGATGCTGCCAATTGGCCCAGTGGTAAGAATCTTTGTCTTCTTGATGCAGAGCTTCAATCCATATTGAAGACTCTAGTCCTTGCCCTTCTGCAGCAAGTGCTTCAGATCTGCCTCAGTTTTAGAAAGCAAGGTAGTGTCATCTGCATAACATAGGTTGTTGATGAGTCTACCTCCAATTCTAATGCTTCCTCGTAAAGTACAACCTCCCAAATGATCTGTTCTGCATGTAGATTGAAAAAGGAATGGAGACGAGGTGCATTACTGGCACACTCCCTTTCTGATTTTGAACCATGAACAATTTTTCTGCTCTGTTCTGAGGACTACTTTCTGGTTCAAGTATAAGTTTCTCACAGGTGTCCAAAATCCATTATGATAGCTCACAGAGCACACAGAATCCCGTCAGGGAAATCAAAGGGTTATAATTTCAAATTTATTACATCTGTGGAAAGAACCACTGGAGAAGAGCAATATCGGCTGTGAAACTAAGCCAGGTGCTGATTGTGGATTACTCATATACAAGTTCAAGCTGAAGCTAAGGAAAATTAAATCAAATCCACAGGAACCAAATATTACCTTGAGTCAATCCCACCTGAATTTCAGAACCATTTCAGGAACAGGTTTGAGGCCTTGAACACCAATGAGTGAAGCCCAGATGAGTTGTGGGAGGATATCAAGACTATCACCAAGGAAGAGTGCAAAAGATCATTACAAAGACAGGATGAAGAAAAGACCAAAATGGATGGCAGAAGAGACTATGAATATTGCAATCGAGTGCCAATAAGCCAAAGCAGACGGAAGAATTCAACATACTAAAGAGCTGAGCAGATGATTTCAAAAAGCAGCTAGGGAAGACAAAGTAAAATATTACAATGAAATGTGCGAGGAGCTGGAGTCAGAATATCATAAGGGTCAAATTCAGTATTTCTTAAGCT
>NW_006399815.1:11679231-11679941 GCF_000299155.1 Elephantulus edwardii
TGTGATTCATAACGACCCCATTTACAATAGCCTTCTAGTCTGCTCTATTCCTTGCCAATCTTATTGTCTTCAACACACCCACCCCATTACAGTGACGAAATCAATCCATCTCATCGAGGGTCTTCTTCTCTTGCGCTGTCCCTCCAACCCTCCCAAACATGACATCTCTCTCCAAGGACTGGTTCCTCCTTGCAAAATGTCCAAAGTATGTCAGATGAAGCTTCAAAATCCTTGCCTCTAAGGAGCAGCCCGTCTTCACCCTCTCCAGGATGAACTTGTTTGTTCTCCTGGCAGTTAATGGCATAGTCAATACTCTTCTCCAGCACCAAAGCAACAGGATACTATTTCTCAGTCAGGACAGCTTCTGAAGCATGCCCACAGGCCCTCAGGTTATAGTCTCATGACTTTAGGCCAGTATCACAAAACATTAATTTTAGTCAGCCAGTATATGGCTGTACCCACAAGTCCTCAACAAACTTGAGCAAAGCTCCTAACTCTTATTCCTGTAGGGTTGTTGTTGTTTTTGTTGTTATGTGCCGTCGAGTCGTTTCCAACTCATAGCGATCCTATGCACAACAGCCCTAAACCCTGCTATATCCTGCGCCAACCACACCACCTCTGACACACCTATCCCGATTACCCCAGTCACCGAATCAATCCATCTCATAGAGGGTCTTCCCCTCCTGCGCTGTCCCTCCACCCTTCCAAGC
>NW_006399815.1:11680301-11681195 GCF_000299155.1 Elephantulus edwardii
GATTGTTAATAGATCTTCCACCAATCCTGATGTCACAATTCTCCTCATAGAGCCCAGCCTCTCAGATAATCTGCTCTGCATTCCTGTAGGGTAGCTGTCTCAAAGTCAGCTCTGTCTAATGTCAGAACTCTCATTCCTGCTGCATTTGCTGCTACTCTCCTGTAGATCTAGCTGGCACAAAAGTCTGTGGTCTTGAAGCGGATGTTCCCATCTTTGCTTCTTCATTGCTGGTGGTGAGATCCTTCATATTCTGCTGCTGAAGCTATTCAACTTACCTGGGGAGATTAGTCAACCCTTTGTGGATAGACTAAGCTGCACTATTTACACTTTCCTCCTTATTCACATGGCAAAGTCATTTTGAACAATAAACCCTTAATACCCACTACATTGTGTGATTTACGCAAGGCTACTTAGCAGTTGCTCCTTGGAATAGGATTCCTCATGAGAAAGATATAAAATTAGTACAAAAATAAAAACATATAGGATTAAATAAAAACTATAAGATTAAATAAAAACTATAAGATTAAATAAATTGTTCATTTCTAGGTTTTTACATCTAAGTTATTCTACATTACTGGATAGATATAACATTATTAGATGTACCATTAAGAAAAAAGGTACTAAATATGCAAATAATACTACTGTTTAATAATTTACAATTTTTACTCTTGCATGTAAAATTATCTATCTATCTGTCTATCTATCTATCTATCTATCTATCTATCATCTATCAATCTCTATCCAACTTCTGCCTAAATTCTCTTCTTTGTGACATTTTTCTCCTGTAAAATCCTCTTGCAAGTCTTCTTTTGTTTTACTTCAGAGTTCTCAGTGTCCTTGACTATTTAAAAAAGTATCACGTGGGAGTAGTTGACTATATATATATATATATAT
>NW_006399815.1:11681355-11685548 GCF_000299155.1 Elephantulus edwardii
GAGGAGGAGGATGAGGAGGGTCAAAATGAATCAAACTAATTGGATAGCAGTCATAGAGTAAGAAAAAAGACTTAATGCCGTACTTGTTGAGCTGCTAACCAAAACATCATTGCTTCAATCCCACCAGCTACTCTAAGAAAGAAAGTAAATTTCTTCCTTTAAAAATTTATAGTCTTGCAAACTAATAACAATTTACTATGATTTGGAATTCATTCAAAGGGCTGTGTAAGGAGCCCTGGAGGTTCAGTGATTAAGCATTCAGCTACTAACTCATAAGTCAGTGGTTTGGAAGAAATATGTGGTGATCTTCTTTAAAGATTACTGAAATGAAAATGCTATGAAATTAGAATTATTCTGCTCTGTCCTATAAAGTCACTATATGAGTCACAGCTGAGGGGAAGACAGTATGTTTAGGTTCAAAGAACTGGTTGGTAGGTTAAGAAGAAGGAGTGCATTTACAGTTCATTCTAAGATTAATAACAAACCAGTGATAAAAAGAAGTCAACAATGTACCAAGTGTCTGATATGCTATACCACTCCATGATTTCTGTCTACTTTTTTTCCTTTGGGTTCTGTGGTTCACTGGAAGGTTTCACAGAAACTCAAAATCTATTAGCGAAATGACTCACGTGTTTGTGGGTGAAGCAGGCCGGTGTTGTAGTGACTGGCCAGGAAACTGCAGACTGTCAGTTGCAATGCAGTTGGATGCTGTGTCTCAGGAGAGCAAGCATTCAAAAAAGGTGTGACCATTGAGCGTCTAGGAGCAAATAGAGGCCTCTAGTAAGGTAGGGTTTGTATTCCACCCTAATTCTATATTCTTAATACAGTTAATACTTCATCACAAAATAAAAGGTTAATCAATGGCTAGGAAAGCCATTTTGAACAATAAACTCCTGATACCACAGGGAAAGAAATTAACTAAACTATCTGGAAAATTGCAGGAACTCTGAAGCCATAGTTTTTAGGGTGTGTTCCTGTGCCAACCACAACGGTGGCTGATGAGTGTGAGAAAATAGGAAAGCTCCTCAGACAAAAAGTTACATCTTCAGAAACCTGATGTACTCAAAATAGCACTGAGGAAGTGTATGTATTAGAGAGATTTATCCTCAATGACAGCTAAGTGTTTTAATTTAGACAGATGTCCCGCTCTTGTCTAAGATGTTAAGTTTTCAAGAAGAGATCAAGATTTTACATGGAATTAATTGGCAAATAATTAAACAGTTAAGCAATATATAGGTTTCATACAAAGCGTACCAACGTATATATGAAGGTCATTTTGGTGTTTGACAAAGATATATAAGAGAAAAAAGTAAGAGGATTCTCTTCCCTTCTCTATGATTAGGAAAAAGCCTTCATTTTAGTATACATGGCCCTCCAGAGGGGGAAAAAAACACATGAAAAAACTAATACCCGAAAGACTACAATTATTTGTCTTCATGAAGTGTCAGAATGCAGTAGAGACCAGTAAGCTTAATTAAAAAGAACTAGAAAGCATGTTTTCTCTCTTTTTATTTGCCACTTCCTCTACTATAGACTTCCTCAAATCCACTTACTCCACACTTAAGAATAACAGACTGGTGAACTGGAGGGAAACCAAATTTTTGAAGAGCCTGTAAAAGAAAAACTACCAAACTACCCTTCATCTGCCTGTATTATTTAAACTGATGTGTTATTTGAAGTGGTGCTAACTTATCTTGGAAAATTAAATTGGAAATCCTAAATCAGAAAACTGAAAAACATGCTAGGTTTTAGCAAAGCAGCTCATTAAATTGTCTCTGTGGAACTATGAGTCTTATATAATGCATCCATTAAATTTCAAATTGCCAAACAGAAAAAGATCAGAATGAAAAAGAGTGTTGCCTACTTCTTGGGATTTTCCAAAGGCATAAATAAGAAAGAGATATGCTTTATTTTTAAATATTTCACGTGACAATAGAAAGGAGAGCATTTCATTTTGGTAAGATACTTTAAAAAGTTGTGGTTGAACTGTGGAAAGCGGTGTGGTGCTTTCTCAGAAAGTTGCAAAGGGAGATACCATTTGACCCAGCAATTTCACTACTGGGAATATACCCTAAAGAGACCCTAAATGACATCCAAGTAAATATATGCATACCCATGTTTATCATGGCTTTGTTCACAATAGCAAGGCGTTGGAAACAACCTAAGTACCCATCAACAAAAGAATGGCTAGAGAAACTGTGGTATATTCGCACAATGGAATATTATGCTGCATTGAAAAACAATGAGCTCATGTAATATTATTCAAAATAGGTGACCCTGGAGTACATGATGCTGAATGAAATATCTCAGTCACAAAGGGACAAATACTATATGGTGCCACTGTTGTAGAATGAGGCTGACATTGGGGTGGACGTAAGACTGAGAAAAACTGGATAAATTATATTTACTGCGTTGAAGTCTATGATGGAGAGAATAGTTTAAAAGTATTATATTTTAGGGCATTATGTTTATCATAAGAGTATGGAATGAGGGTTGCAAAGTGGATTATATTTGGGGTGGGGGGGGGGTTGGGGGGTCTGCGGGGGGATTGTGTACCAATGAAGGAGTTTTCTTTTCCTTTTCAAGGAGTGGAGCGAATGGGGGGTGTGGGTGGGATGGGCGGGGAGAAAAGTGCAACAGTAAATGAATGGAATTCCAAAATCTCTGTAGATGTTCATTGACATTTTTTTTTAAAAAGTTGTGGTTGAAAATTCAAAAATGCTGAAAATTAGATAATTTTGTGAACTGCAAAAGTAGATTCTTTCCTTCATGTAGAGATTTCAGCAAACAAAGCCAAGAATATAAAAATCAGTGGTTGTGGAGATTAATAGTAGAAATTAGTGAAGAAGCTGTAAAAACCTATATGCTATTTATTTAAAATACACTTTAAATATAAAGATAAAAACTGATAAAGGAAAATACAAACAAAGGTACGTCTGAATACACTGATCATAAGAAAGTAGTAGTGGACATATTAACACAAGACAGAGTAAATCAGAGCGATGAATATTACCAGATATCTGAAAAATATCTTATATATTTTTTATTTTAGAAAACAAAGAATCAAATCATCCAGTCTTCAGCAATATATAACAAAAATAATTGTCCATGTATATAATATAGTTTAAAAATGGATAAAACATTCCAATCTACAAATTTTTCATATTAAGAATGTTGACAAGAATGTGTTTGAACTATGTAAATAAAACAGTATAAAATAATAATTTGTTTGTTGTTGTTATGTGCTGTCAAGTCGTTTGTGACTCATAGCGACCCTATGCACAACAGCCCTAAACCCTGATCTATCCTGTGCCAATCGCATTGCCTCTGACACACCCATCCCGATTACCCCAGTCACTGAATCAATCCATTTCATAGAGGGTCTTCCCCTCCTGTACTGTCCCTCTACCCTACCAAGCATGGTGTCCCGCTCCAAGGACCTGTCTCTCATTACAACATGTCCAAAGTATGTCAGACGAAGCCCCAGAATCCTTGCCTCCAAGGAGTAGCCTGATTTAACCCTCTCTAAGATGAATCTGTTTGTTTTCTTGGCAGTCCATGGTACATTCAATACTCTTCTCCAGCTCCACAGCTCAAAGGCGCCAATTCTCCTTCTATCCTCCCTAGTCATTGTCCAACTCTCTGATGCATAACAAACAATTGCAAAAACCATGGCCTGTATCAGATGCACCTTAGTCCCCAGAGAGACACCATTGCTCTTGAGTACTTTAGAGAGGTCCATAACAGCAGACTTTCCCATGGCAATACATTTTTTTTTAATTTCCTGGCTGCTGGTGCCAAGAGTGGTGACTGTGGAGCCGAGCAAGCTGAAGCTGTGAGCAATCTCAATCTCTTCGCCATCCATCCTGATGCTACCGATTGGTCCAGTGGTGAGAATCTTTGTCTTCTTGATATTGAGCCTCAGTACATACTGAAGGCTGCAGTCCTTGACATTCTGCAGTAAGTGCATGAGGTCCTCCTCAGTTTCAGCGAGCAGGATTATGTCATCTGCATACCGCAGATTGCTGATAGATCTTCCACCAATCCCAACTCCATGCTTCTCCTCATAGAGGCCAGCCTCTCAGATAATCTGCTCTGCATACAGGTTGAAAAGGTATAGGACACATCCCTAGCGTACACCCTTCCCAATTTGGAACCATGCAGTGTTGCCCTGCTCTGTTCTGACGACTGCC
>NW_006399815.1:11688887-11717481 GCF_000299155.1 Elephantulus edwardii
GAGAATAGTGCAACAATGAATGAGTGGAAGCCCAAAATCTCTGTAAATGTTTATGAAAATTAATAAAATATAATTATAGAAAAGAAAAAAAATAAAACATTAAGATCATACAAAGATGTTATTTGATAATAAATGAAATGAAAAATTAAAAAGAGGATGTTGAAATGGCAATTCTTATAATGTTTATCACAATAAAAACAAACACAATAATAAGTACAAGAATTCCTATGTCATCACATCCTCTCCAACATGTATTACTTCCTGTCCTGTTAAACTTTGCCACTGCTACTGGAGTGAGATAATGTCTCATTGTGGTTTTGATTTGCATTTCTCTTATTTCCAGTGATTTGGAGCATTTCTTCATATGTCTGTTAACCATTTGGATATCTTCTTCTGTGAAAATTCTTTCCATATCTTTTGGCCATCTTGTAATTGGGTTATCAGACTTTTTCTTGTAGAGACCCAGGAGTATTCTATCAACTCTAGTTATGAGACTCTTGTCTGAGGTGTTGTGAAGTGCCATCGAGGCACAGACAACTCACAACGACCCTAAGAACGAAAGACCTGACACCTGTATAACTTTCATCATTTCTCCTCGTTCATAGAATTTCTGTAGCCAAGCTATTTTGCAAGTGGATGCCATTCCTGCTTCCAAGTTTGTTTTAACCAGGGAGCTCAAGCAAACACTGTCCACTATGGGTAACCATTATTGCATTTGACATATCAGTGTCACTGTGCTTAGCATCACAGCAGACATGAGCTACCTCTGTGCAGCAAATGGATAGACCAGTGCTATACCACTTAAAAGAATGTTTGACCAAAAACTATTAAAACCAGGCCCAGTGCTCCTAATGCATTTTAAAATAGAAGGCCAAATCAAATCTTCTCACACCCATGATATTGCTACATGTTTGTTTCCGGTCAGTAGGTTTTCTTTTCACCCTGTTGGAAAAAGTTTTATATGAACACAGAGACTTGGGATTAAAGCCCAAAACCATAGTGTTCATAAGAGACAAATTAGTATTAAGCTTAAACACTCTAGTCTATACTGCCAAATACAGCCAGAAATGTACAAATGAAGAGGATTACATTGATGAATGGAACCTTCTAAAGATTAAATGCCTGTGTTCATCAAAAACTTTTTCCAACATGGTGAAACAGAATCTACATCTTTCTGCAGGTAACAGTCCAGTTTTGCCAACACAATTTGTTGAAGAAGTTGTCATTTCCCCATTTGATAGGTTTTATTTCCTTGTGAAATATCAGTTGACCATAAATAGTAGGGTCTATTTATGGGTCCTCATTCTGTTCCGCTGATCTATGTGCCTGTCATTTTACCAATACCACGCTGTTTTGGTTACTACTGCTGTGTAGTAGGTTTTGAGGTCAGGGAGTGACCTACTTACTACTTCATGTTTGTTTCTCAGAAGTGTTTTGCCTATTTGTGCTGGAGAAGAGTATTGAATGTACCATGGACTGCCAAGAAAACAAACAGATTCATCATAGAGAGGATTAAACCAGGCTACTCCTTGGAGGCAAGGATTCTGGGGCTTCGTCTGACATACTTTGGACATGTTGCAAGGAGAGACAGGTCCTTGGAGAGGGACATCATGCTGGGTAGAGTAGAGGGACAGCACAGGAGGGGAAGACCCTCTATGAGGTGGATTGATTCAGTGACTGGGGTACTCGGGATGGGTGTGTTAGAGGCAATGAGATTGGCACAGGATAGAGCAGGGTTTAGGGCTGTTGTACATAGGGTCGCTATGAGTCGCAAATGACTCGACGGCACATAGCAACAATAACAACATCTCCAAATAAACTTGACAATTTCCCTTTTGATCTCCTTGAAAATGAATTTGGTATCTATATTGGGATTGCATTGAATATGTAGATTGCTTTTGGTAGGATTGTCATTTTCACAATATTGAGTCTTTATCCATGAACACGGCACATTTTCCTATTTCTTTAGGTCTTTTATTGTGTCTTGCAGAAATGCTCTGTAGTTTTCTTTATAAAGGTCTTTTGTATCTCTAGTTAGATTCACTTCCAAGTATCTCAATTTGTTGTTGGCTATTGTAAATAGTATTGCTTTCTTGGTTGCTTCTGAGTTCTCTTTGTTACTGTAGAGGAATCCCTTTGATTTTTGGATATTGATCTTACATCTTGCCCCTCTACTTAACTGGCTTATAAGCTCTAACAGGGGTTTGTTGTTGTTGAGTCTTTGGAGTTTTCTATGTACACTATCATATCATCTGCAGAGAGTGATATTTTAACCATCTCTTTGCCACTCTTGGTGCCATTTCTTTCTCTTGTCATATAGCAAGCACTTCTAGCACAAAATGAATAGAAGCAGTGACAATGAACAAGGAAAATGTTTTTAGACTTTCTCCATTGAGAGTGATATTGGCTCTTGGTTTTACATATGTACTTTTTACTATGTTGAGGAAATTCCCTTCTATTCCAATTTTTGTTAAGTGTCTTAGGAAGGAAGGAGTGTTGGATTTTGTCAAATGCCTTTTCTGTCATATGATTCTTATTTATTTTGTTAATAAAGTGAATTATGCTGATGGGTTTTTTTCTCTGTAGATTTTTGAAATTTTTTTATTATTAATTTTAGTAAACATTTACAGAGGTTTTGGATTTCCATTCATTCATTGACGCACTTTTTTCCCTGCCCACCCCTCCCCACCAGCTCGCTCCCCACCTCCAAAAAGAAAAACAAAAAGAAAATTCCTTCATTAGTATACAATTCCCACATCCTTTCCCCCCCACCCCAAGTGCTGAAACATCCTTACATACCTGTTATGAATAATAACATAATCCTTGTTATGAATCCCACTTGGTCATGGTGAATTATTTTTTGTTATGTGCTTTTGGATCATGTACACGACTTAGGGTATATTTCATTGACATCATGTCCTATCTCTAGATTCAGTCAGAAAGGGCACACTAATTGATGTAAGGACTCACTCCTGGTAATGAGGCTGATATTTCAAAGAACCTAAACCATGCGGAGCGTCAGTGAAGAAGAAGAGGAAGACCCTCAACTGGGTGGATTGACACAGTGGCTGCTGCAAAGGGCTCTTGTATGTTAGGAAGTATGAGTGAGGATGGCACAAGATAGACCAGTGTTCAGATGCTTTGTTCATAAGGTTGTTGTGAGTTGCACTTAACTTTGTGGCACACAACAACAACAACAACAACAACAACAACAACAAGCCATGTGGCTTAGAGGAGGCCGATTGATATATTATGCCCTAGAAAATGAGAAAAGTGATGTCAGACAGTAACTAGCAGATGTCCAAAGATACCTCTTAGAAAAAGAGTATATTAGAGAGATAAATACATTAAAATGAGTGATGAAGATGTTAGATGGAAAGGTACTAAAGAGGAATCAGGAAAAAGAGATGACTTCTACTTAAAGAATTAAGATTTTTGTCATTGGGGATTTTTTTAAGTTTGTATGCAAGGCTTTCCTAATAGAGGATGTTAGCTAGATTTCTACAGAATAGATGCAGGAAACGAAGATATATAACTCCTTGAGTTTATCCCAGTTAAGTTTAAGAATCATCTCAGAAACTGATTTGATTTTCTAGCCTGGCGCTATGGTTGCTGCAAAGAAGGGTGGTAAGAATAAAGGCCATTCTGGCATCAATGAACTGGTGACCTGAGGGGGTGAAGAAATTCAGAAAGATCCAGTGGGGACCTTTAAAGGCAGGATTAGAATGGGTATGAATCAATGGTGATTAATTTTATAAAACACAATGCATATGAATGATCATATGAAATACGATGTGAATAGAGAAACATGAAATACGATGTATATAAATGAAGCACAATGTACATGAATTTTGTATGCAAACTGATACAAAATAATTTTAAAAAAGAAGATAGAAGGAATGAACAGAATAGCTGTACTGAAAAATTTCAGGAAGTACCATATGAACAGGAACCAATGATAATGAAGAATAAAGTTCAAACTGCACTGAAGGCGTTAGCAAAAAATAAGGAATTTATGGAACTTAAATTGACATGCTTCAACTAACAGATGCAGCCTTGGATGTGCTCATCAATTTATGCCAGAAAATTTGAAGGACAACTACCTGGCCAAGTGACTAGAAGAGGTCTATGTTTGTTCCCATTCCCAAGAAAGTGATGTAACAGAATATAGTATTTGAGCATTATATCTCATACCAATGAAAGAATTTTTCTTTTACTTTTCAAAGAAAGAAGTGAACTGGGGGTGAGGGCTGAGCAGGGAGAAAAAGTGCAACAATGAATGAATATCCAAAATCTCTGTATATGTTCACTAAAATTAATAAAATTAGATAAAAAAAGGATTAGAATATCAAAGCACATCCCCTCACTGCCATATCTTGTATGACAGCACAGAAAGTGATAAACTATTAGTAGTAGTGGTTGATATGAGTTTTCAGATAAATGCTCAATAGGATTTTCCTGATTCAGAATTCATGTTTTTATTTTTTAAAGTCTATCATAAGTGGAATATTTAATTCAAAAGACATAGAGTTTTATATTTTATTTAATTTAGGTCCAAGTGAACTAGAAAGAAGAGTGGGGATAGAAACACTATTCATCTCTGTTATCAGTAGGGAGTGCTGGGTGTCTTAGGGTAGAAAGTTGCACTGACAACTCAAAGGCAGGTAGTTTGAGCCCCCAGTAACTCTGCAAGAGAAAGATGCTCCTCACATACGACTTACAGACTCTAAAGACCCACTAGTGAGTTAGCTCTGAGACTTTTTTTGACTGCACAGTAATGAGATCTTTAATTACCTAAAAACACTCAATACTGATTATCTAAAAAAGTACAACAAAGTTGTTCCTTAGAAACAAGGAGGGTGAAACTCTGTCTTATGTATTTTAGGCATGTTGTTAGAAGAGCCAAGCCCTTGAAAAAGACATCTTACTGGGAAAAGTGATGGGTCAGAGAAAGAGAGAAAGACACGTATCAAGATGGCTTAATCCAGTGACTATATAGTAGATCTGAACATGTCAGAGACCTTGAAGATGGTACAAGAATGGGAAAGATGCAGATATGTTGTTCAGAGAGCTGTTATAAGTTATAACCAATTTGATGATACACAACAACATCAACAAGCACAACATGGGTAAACATACTGATGCAGGTGCACAACGAGTAACATGAATTATTTTACAAAACACATCTGTAAAAAAATAATATTTCAAAATACAACAGTAGTTTTGAACAGTTTGCCAAAAATTTTCCAACTTTTAAAATATATTGACAATATATTGTTTCAAAATAGTTTTGAACTTTTTTAATCAACTAAGATTATTTCATTGTTTTTATTTTTTTGGTGTGTGTGTGTGTGTGTGTGTGTGTGGTCAAATCAGATCTGACTGGTACAGGAAGAGATTTTCCCTCTTTCTCCAGCACAGAGCATCTGGTGGATTCAAACTGCTCCCTTCTGGCATCAATAAAATATTTTTTATAATCAGAAAATTAACATGAAGTTATTAACTAGAGGACTCGAATGGGTAATGAAATGTATTTATTATGGTCACCATGTGACAAGGTTGTTGTTGTTGTTGTGTATTGTAGAGTCAGAGCCGACCAATAGCTGATTCTCCAGTAAGTTTTCAGAGGCAGTTAATCAAATGAGAGAAGATTGCCCGTTCTTCTCCTGCCGAGTAGTTGGTGGCTTTGAACCATGTGCCTCTGGGAATGCAGCACAGAGTCTTGCCCTTCAAATTAAGTAGGATCATTCAGTAGATTAGTTATGATCCCAAAGAAGTAAAATCTAATTCTGGGATTCTATTAATGACAAATATATAATATGATAAAGATTTAACACATGGATTAAAGATTTTGAGATGAGACTATTATCATGTCATATCAGTATAGACCTTAACTGTAATCCTTAAGAAAGAGTGGTATAGAGAGATTTTTATCACATGGAAAGTACAGACGGCAATGTATCCATAGAAGCAGAGATTGTAGTGATACAAGAAGTCGTGGAATGACAGTTACTCATGACTCAAAGCCATCAAGACAGAAGTGACTTTTAGATGGCCCTCCACTGGGTTCCCAACGCTGTAAATCACATGATAGGAGGTTGTCTTTCTCCCATGGAGTGTCTGGTGGACTTGAACCCTCAGGCAGATGCAGCTTTCGGTTTAGCAACACTTTATGAACTAGGTTACCACAGCTTCCAACACTATTATGTAGAATAGTTAAGGGCCACAGTCTCTCTTTGAGTTTCTAGAGGGAGCTCATCCCTGTTAATACATCAATTTTGTTTTAGTGATGCAGATTTTAGATGGCCAGAGAGCTCTGGTGGCTCAGCAGTAAGGAGTTGTGCTGTGACTCAAAACCATGCTGTTTGAATCTTCCAACTCCTTTTGGGTAGAAAGATGGATAATTTCCTCTGATGAAATGTAATGTCTCTGAAAACCCACTGGAGGGTCAGTTATCAGATAATTCTGAACTGATGGTACCTGACAATAATCCTGCAGAAATATGAAGCAATATCTACTGTGATAATTCACCAAGTTTATGGTAGTAAATAGCTTCCACAGAAAGCAAATACAACTATTAAAAGTCATGGCATTAGCTTATAAATAAATATTAATTTTGCTCCCCAAAAGGGAGAAAATTGTAAGGGAACTTTGGTGGCTTAGTGGTTAAGAAATTGTACTGCCAACTCAAAGTTAGTTGTTTTGAATCCACTAGCTGTTCTTTGGGAGAAATTTGTGCAATTACTTAATGTATGATTTATAGTCTCGGTAAGAGGATCAGCTATGAATTGAGTTTTAGTTATCAGAGTTGAGTTGTGTTCAAGAGATCACATATTTAAAATTCCCTACTGAAAGCAAATGAAGAAGATCTGAAGAACTTACACCAGAAGGGAAAAAAAAATCAACAACAACCCTATACCTCAAAATGGATCACATCTCAACATAAAAAAAAAACAAAACAACACAACAAAACAACCCAATAACCAAAAAACAAAGTTCCTCACCAGTAGACTGGTAGGCAACATAATGATAGATGGAGATAAGACTGAAGTTGCCAATGATTTAATTTTAATTGGATCCCAAATCATCACACACAGTAAAAGGCAGTCAAAAAAACAAAAGACTTGTCACATTGGGACAATTTGCATTCAAGGACTTCTTCAAAATGTTAAAGAGCAAGGATATCAATTTAAAGACTACTTGTTAGGCAGTCAAATTGGGTACTACTTATAGTGGCCCTGTGAAGAATATAATTGAACTCTGTCCTATCCTGTGTCATCCTCACAATGTCTGATGAACTTGATACATTGCTGTAGCCCTTCACTATCCCATCATGATGTTCCTTTTCAAAGAATAGCCCCTTCTAGAAACATACCCAAAGTATGTGAGATGAAACTTTATCATCTTTGTCTCCAAGGAGTACTGCAGTTCTCTAAGGAGTGGCTGCAGTTTCACTAAGACAAATTTGTTTGGGGTTGCCCCCCCTCCAATTTATGGAATAATCAGTACTCTTCTCCAACAGCACAACTAAAAGTCATTAACTCTTCTGTCGACCTTATTCATTATCCAGGTCTTGGATGTGTAGCAAGTGGTTGATAAACCATGACCTGAATCATGTGCACCTAGGCCTCAACTAACATCATTACTACTCAATAATTTGGAGAGTTCTAGGACTGCAGAATTTCCAAGTGTAATAATTTCCTGATTGCTAGTACTATGTAACCTGATTGTGGATCCAAGTGAAATTAAGTCATTGACAGTTTCAATCATTTCTCCACCTCTCATGATGTTGCCTATAGGTTTAGGGGGGAGAAGTCTTGTTTTCTTTGCCTTGAGATGCATTCCATATTGAAGGTAGTAGTCTTTGGTCTGGAGTGAGAACTTCAATAGTCCTGACTTTGAGCAAGCAAGATGGTGTCATGTGCACACGGAAGGTTATTGATGACTCTTCCTCCAATTCTGATGTCACGTTCTTCTTCACTTTTTCTAGGTTCATGGGTAATTTGCTCAACATACAATTGAATAGGTATGGAGAAAAGGGTACAATCTTGACACATATTTTTCTTAATTTTAAACCATGCTGCCTTGGTCTGTTCACCAAACAGCCTCTAAGTCAGTGTATAGGTTTCACATGTGTACCTGTGTTCTGAGATTCCTACTCTTCTCAGTGTTAGCCATAATTTTTTTATAATTCATGTAGTCACATACCTTTGCATAGGCAAGAAGGCAAAAAGATAGACATTCTTCTGATGTTCTTTGCTTTTAACTAGTGTCCATCTGACATCAGCAGTGATATCCTTGGTGTCATGGCCTCTTCTAAATCTATCTTGAACTTCTGGTAATTCTCTGTAAACTGTTCCAGACTTTATCAGTATTTTGTTTGTATGTGGTATTAATAAGATTGTTTGATAATGTCTACCTTCTATTGGCTCAACTTTCTTGGGACTGAGAACAAGTATAGATTTCCTCCCGCAGTCAGCCAGGCAGCTGGCCAAAAAAGGTCTGTCAGCATTCTTCAGAAGCAGTTTTGACAGAGAAATTGTATCCTGTTGACAACCTGAATTATATAACCTATTCATTTTCCTAGGAATCCCATAAGCATGAGTATAGTTCTATGACACCTGTGTGACAATGGATTTTGAATTCCGTAGTACAACAGTAAGGGATCTCTCATAAGTTAAGTGTTTTGGCTGAAAATCACATAATATACTGTTCTGGGAATGAAAAACAGAAGAAAATGGTTTTTGCATTCATAGCTAAATGATAATTTTAAGTTCTGTCCTGCTCTATGAAGTTGGAGAAATGGCAAAAGGCATTAGGTCTTCTTTTGTTCATAGAGTTGTTATGAATCACACTTGACTTAACAGCAATCGACAACAAAAGCAACATCCTGCAGTACAATGTTGTGAGTGATAGGATATTATCCACATACACCCAAGGAAGAACTGTTAATAAGACTATTACTCAAATATACACAAAACTGCTAAAGCCTAAAGGTGAGGCAATGAAGGTTTTTAAAACAAATTTTGCAGTCTGAAATTGACCAAACATGCAGTAAAAAAATGTTAATGGTAACTGGAATCAAAATCTGCAAACTGTTAAGATGGAACAGTAATCTAAGATTATAGACTTGGTTAAAGAGATGAGGCTGGAATAGAATGATAGAATTTTGCATGGTCAACAATTTATTCACTGCAATATCTTTTTTTAAAAAAATGCAAATGATGACTTTACAATTTATGTCACCAAATGGCCTGCATAGGAATCCTATTTATTACATCTGTGGAATAAATCATTGGAGAAACTTGATGTCTGCCATCAAAACCAAATGAGGTCCTGACTGTGGGACAGATCACAGGCTACTCATGTTCAAGTTCAAATTGAGGCTGAAGGAAATGAAAATAAGTCCATGAGAACCAATAATTACTTCTCAGTAATTATTGAGAGATCCCCAAATGCAGACTTTCTCAGTGCAATACTTCTCTTGCAGTCTTGACTGCTGGCACCAAGAATGTTTATTTTAGATCCATGTAAGATAAAATTGTTGAAAACTTCAGTCTTTTCTTCGCCTTCCATGATGTTGTCTCTCAGTACAATGTGAAGAATTTTTATTTTCTTGACGTTGAGATGTAATCCATATTGAAGGCAATAGTATTTTATTTTCTGCAGCAAATATCTCAAGTCTTCCTCTCTTTCAGCAAACAAGATTGTCATCCACAAAATGAAAGTTATATACGAGTCTTCCTCCAATTCTGATGCTACATTCTTATCCATAGAGTCCAGCTCCTTGACTAATTTTCTCAGCATACAGATTGAATAGGTATGGAGAAAGGATACAACCTTGACAAACTCCTTTCTTAATTTTAAACCATCTAGTGTTCCCTTGCTCTGTTTGCACAACAGCATCTTGGTATGCATATAGGTTTCACATGAAATAGTTCCCTAAACTAACAGCCTCTTGGTATAGGTAAAGTGTGCCCGATTCAGGCCATGGTCTTTTCAATCACTTGTTATGCATCTGAGAGTTGGACAATGAGTAAGGATGACAGAAGAATTGTCTTTGAACTGTGCTATTGCAGAAGAGTGCTAAATATTCCATGTATTCCAAAAGAATGAACAAATATGTCTTGGAGAAAGTGTAGCCAGAGTGTTTCTTGGAGGCAAGGATGATAAAGCCTCATCTTATATATTTGGGCATGTTGCTAGAAGAGGCTATTTCTTGGAGAGGGACATCATGTTTTGAAAGGTGAAGGAGAGGAAGACCTTCAATCAGATGGATTGAGAGTGACTGCTACAATGAGCTCTCATGAGTCAGAAATAATGAGGATGGCACAGGATAGGACAGGGTTCACATTTATTGTTCATGGAGTCACTATGGGTTGGACTCTACTTGACTGCATCTAAAAATATGGCAGCAATCATTGTAAAAAAAGATTTGAAGCGTTAAACACTAATTATTGAAGACCATATATGGTCAAAGACCGTATAAGCATATCATTCATGAAGAATTACAAAGAGAGAGGACATAGACAAAAACCAAAAACAAAAATGAATATTATAAGAGGACCTGAATATTTTGCTAGAGCATTGAGAAGCCAAAATCAAGGGATGAAATGCTCAAGTAAGAGATGAACAGACGATTTCTAAGGGCAGTTAAAGATGACAAAGCAATGTATTATAATTGAATGTGCAGAAAGATAGAATTGGAAGATAAAATGTAAATACTTCACTTGGCATTTCTCAGGATGAAAGAACTTAAAAGAAAAATCACACCTCAAGGTGCAATACTTAGAGATACTATGGGAAAAATCTTGGATGATCCAAGAAGCATCAAAAGAAGATAGAGTAAATATTCAGAATCACTGTGTCAAAAAAAAATTTACCAACACAGAAATATTTCAGGAAGTATTATATGATCAAGAGCCAATGAATGGTAATGAAGGAAGAAATTTAAACTGTAGAGAAGCATTAGCTAAAAATAAGACTCCAGGAATCACTGGGATACCAACTGACATATTTCAAATAACAGATGCAGCCTTGGATGTACTTACCAGTCTATGCAAGGAGATTTGAAGCACAGCTGATTTGTATGAAAGGCTTAAATGTGTGCTAAAAAATGGAGGCAGCTTATAGAAGTCCTAGTCTGACCTCCATTAACTTCACAAAGGGGGACTGTGTCCATCGATAACATTGATGATACAAAAATAAATTAGCATCAGGTCAGACATGATCTCCACACTCCTGCACATACTTCTACTAATTTTAACTGCAATCATCCCTCCTAGGAAATCTCACCACTGGACTAATGTTGTTTTGTGTGCCCTCCTGTGTGTTTTCAGAAGCATTAAATTGCATGGGTGACAATGGCCTATCTTTCTCTCACAGAGCAACTGGTGTATTTGAAACACTTGTCTTGGCATTGGCAGTATCACGCCTTATCCCCTGGAGCTTCTTCACTACTTTACTACTGAGTACAAAACCCACTTCAGTGTATCTCACAGAATCATACTCATGTACATGGGGTTAGTAGGAAAATTAAGACATTGCAGTTCAGGTTGGTAACAGGATAAAATTTCTCAGTCAGGACAACTTCTGAAGCATGCTCACAGACCTTTTGATCTCATGCCTTAAGACAGTATCAGAAAATTCTCTTAGCCTTGACAATTGGTGTTTCTCCCCAGTCCTCCAACCAGCCTAGGTGAAGAAATACCTACTTTGGCCCCTGGCTCTGGCTTTGTGGAATAGCACTTCCAAGTTAGTTTTGCTTCATGTTGGCCTTTGGCTCTCCCCTGGAGTTGTAGCTGCTCTCACATAGGTCTTGTTCTGACAGGCACAGGAACCTCTGGTTGTAAAGGGCACACACTGAATTCTTTGCTGCTTCTTTCTTGCTGCTAGTGAGAGTCCTTCTGCTGCTGCTATGCTTGCTCAATTTAAACCTGGTGTGATGGGGAAACTGACCAGCCTCATCATAAGTTATGCATGTTGTTGTTATTGTTGTTATGTGCCATCAAATCACCTATGATTCATAGTGACCTTATATACAATAGGGCTAAACCCTGCTCTATCCTGTGCCAATCTCACTGTCTCTGACACACCTACCCCCTTTACCTTAGTCACTGACTCAATCCAAATCTTAGAAGGTCTTCCTCTCTTGCACTGTCTCTCCATGCTCCAAAGTATGACTCCATAGGTTGGCCTCTCCTTGTAACCTGTCCAAAATATGTCAGATGAAGCTTCAGAATCTTTGCCTCCAAGGAGCAGCCTGGTTTAACCCTCTCTAGGCTGAACATGTTCATTTTCTTAGCAGTCCATAGTATATTCAATACTCTTCTATAACAACAACTCAAAGGCATCAATTCACCTTCTGTCATCTCTGATGCATAGCAAGTGATTTTAAAGATCATAGCCTTTATCAGGTGTACCTTAGTCTCCAGACTGACATTACTGCTCTTCAGGACTTTGGAGAGGTCCCTAACAGCAGACTTTTCCATCATAACACGTCTTTTACTTTTCTGAATGCTCGTGCCAAGAGTGTTGACTGTGGAGCCAAGCAAACTAAAGTTGTTAACAATCTCAATCTCTTCACCATCTAACATGATGGTGCCAATTGGCCCACTGGTGAGAATCTTTGTCTTCTTGATTCTGAGCCTCAATCCATATTGGAGGCTACAATCCTTGAACTTCTGCAGCAAATGCTTCAGGTCCTACTCAGTTTCAGCAAGCAGGGTTGTGTCATCTGAATAACACAGATTGTTGATGAATCTTCCTCCAATCCTGATGCCACACTTCTCCTCATAGAGCTCAGCTGCCCAGATAATCTGTTCTGCATATAGATTGGAAAGGTATGGAAATAGTACACATCCCTGGCATGCATCCCAATTTTGAACCATGCAGTGTTTCCTTGCTCTGTTCTGATGAATGCTTCCTGGTCCAAGTACAGATTTCACATTAGCACGATCAGTCATTCTGGGATTCCCACTCTTCTCAGAGTCAACCATGGTTTGTTATGATCCACACAGTCAAATGCCTTTGCATATTCAATGAAACACAGATAAACATTCTTCTGGTACTTCTTGATTTCAGCCAAGATCCATCTAACATTAGCTACTATCCCTAGTGCCACAACCCCTTTAAACACAGCCTGCACTTTTGCCAATTCTCTGATGATGTGTTATTCCAGTCGTTTTTGGATAATCTTCAGCAGAATCTTGCTTGCATGTGATATTAATGATATTATTCAATAATTTCCTCACTTTGTTAATCATCTTTCTCTGGAATGGGAACAAATATAGATATCTTCCAGTCAGTTGGCCAAGTGGTCTTTCTCCAGATTTCTTGACACAACTAGGTGAGCATATCTAGGGCAGCATCTGTTAGTTGAAAAACGTCAATTGGTATATCATCAATCCCTGGAGTCTTATTTTTTGCCAATTCTTTCAAAACAGCTTGAACTTCTTACTTCATCATGAACAGAATAAGGCAGGGTACAGTGCTATTGTGCACTGGTAACTGTGAGTCACACATGACTTGATGGTACATTATAACTACAATACTAGGACTAGGGCATGCTTTAATTTGTCTCTGTGAGTTGGAGCTCACTTGATATGCCTAAGAACAATAGATGAACAATTTTACTACTTGTGTTCTAAAACTGCATAGTTTATTGGCTGTGTGGAAACCACTGGTTTTGGAAAAAGATAAACAGAAGTTGACTTTAAAGGTCAAATAACTATTTATCTTCACAACAGGGAGCTCTGGTGGCCAGGTGGAGAAGGAGTTACTCTAACAACCCCAAACAGCAGGTTTATATCCCCCATCTACTCTGCAGGAGAAAAAAGGACAATCTCCTGCTATGCCATTTATAGCCTCTGAAAACCCACTGGAGGGTCAGTCATGAACTGGTCCCAACCTGACAGTGCATAACAAAAAGAACAACATTCTCACATCTTTTACACACCTTTGTAGTCAGCTTTTCCCTGGTAATAACTAAAAAGTTAAACTAAAGAAAATCCAGTAGATCTTTTAAACAAACAAAGAGAAAAGAAAACTTCAATGGGCCTAAAAACACCCATAGTGAAGTGTTCTGCCAAATTAATTTCTGTTTATGAAGATACTTTCCCTCATCTGCTTTTCCATCTCAGTACATTTCATGTATCTACTTTCACACCATGGACTGCCAAGAAAACAAATAGATTCATCCTAGAGAGGGTTAAGTCAGGCTGCTCCTTGGAGGCAAGGATTCTGGGGCTTCGCCTGACATACTTTGGACATGTTGTAAGGAGAGACAGGTCTTTAGAGAAGGACATCATGCTGGGCAGAGTGGAGGGACAGCGTAGGAGGGGAAGACCCTCTATGAGGTGGATTGATTCAGTGACTGGGGTAATCGGGATGGGTATGTCAGAGGCAATGAGATTGGCACAGGATAGAGCAGGGTTTAGGGCTGTTGTACGTAGGGTCACTATGAGTCGCAAACGACTCGACAGCACATAACAACAACAACAACAACTTTCACACAGATATAATAAAAAAGTATATTTTTCAATTTAATTTCTAAGTAACAATTGTTAGAATATTTTTATGCTTTTTGGTTTGTTCTAAATGACAATATATTACGAACATTTACAACTCTCCTAGGAACTTTTAGGGCTCCTCCAACTCCCTTGTGGTATTAAAGGTACTGAATAAATAAAGATAATTTGAGGAAATGGAAATATTACTCAATAGATATTACTTTGTAGTAGTAAGATATTACTTAATATGAGAGCTTAAAGAGTGAACAGAGTGAAATCAACTCTTCAAGAACCCAATTTCAGGGAGAAGTCCCTGCAGAAGACACATGGCCCAAGTTGGAGATCAAAGAACTTCCTGTAGCTATTCTGGGATCTGAAGTCTGAGGCAGCTGTTTGATCTTGAGCTAGCCCACCCACATAGAATTTTATGTCTTTCTAGGATGGCCACCCAAACGGAGCTTTCTTTTGCGCTAGGGAAGGAGGCATGCCATGGAAAGAAAAGATATGACTAAGTTGGTTTTCTTTACCTTATAGAATCGCCATCAGAAAAAAAAAAATGTACACTAATTAGGAGAAATAATTGAAGAGAAGAAAAAAGATTTGGGGCAGGAGTTCAATAAAAGGACATCATGTTAGTAAGGAAATATTTTAGGATCTTAATAAGGTCACATTCTTCATTTGATAAATCAAGATTTTGTGTAGTTCTATGATGGCCTTGAGGCAACATTTCTCAGACACAGTGCATGAATCTATTAATAATCAGAAATATTCACTGTAAAGTCCTTAGGGTAGGTTTTTCTGAGATAACAATAAGGAAAGCAGGAATGGATTGTTGGCAAAGATTGAGATAATAAAACAGTATTATAAAAATGTGGGGTTTTTCTTCTTTCTTGCAACTGAAATGTAGATGAAGACGCTCATTTAGAATTTAGCACATAGCCTCTTAGAACCAAGAATATATAGAGTGAGACAGAAATATCCTCCATGTGTTAACATATGAGATTAAAATTATTTATTTGTTTTATTAACTATTATTCCCACAGAACTATCAAATACAGATAGAATGAAATTGCTTGTTCTTAATGATTTGATGATATTGAGTTTTTGAACTGTTAATTATTTACGTCTAATACTCTCTGTTATACTTAACAAAACCAAGACCAACTCCTGTTGTAAGCTAGATAGTATTAAATCTAATAGTCATATCAGCAATTTGTGATTAATTTTATAACCATCTTGTAAATGATTATACCTAATCATTTTATGAGTAACTGATAAATTTTATAGTAACTAATTTTATAGTTGCTTTGTTTTCCAAGAGTTCTCAAATGGTAGAACTCTCCCCAAACTGAATTGCTAGGAGTACTCTATTTCATACCAAATGAGTTGTTTCTAAACAATCTGCCAGTACATAAAATCTACCCAGGGCTGCTGGTTCTATACAAACCCATGGCACCTTTCCTTTAAAGTTCCAAGGCTGTAAATCTTTGTGGGAAGAGCAGCTCCTGGATTCTGACCACCAATCTTGTAGTTAGCAGCCCAACACTCAATCACTAGAACACATAATATATGTATTTTTTTTTAAAAATAGGCATTTCTATTTAATCATAAAAAGTCATAACATACAAAATCAACATCTCTTTATATACCCTGAGAATGCCACATTTTGAAAAGCTTATTTTGCTCAATGCTTGTGGACATTGATACTACTTAATTTAAAAAATTGCATCTTTATTTTTCTGAGTACTTTAAATGCCATGAGCATACTATTGTTCTTTAGTTGCTTTAGAATAGGCTTCACATTTTTCAATCAAGTTAATTCTAACTCATTGTGACTCTATGACTTCTATAATGTTTTCAAAAGGAAATCATCATCCTTACATCCGAGGTACTCTTGGGTGTGTTTGACCATTTTAATTACTCTGGGACTTGGTCCTCGACAGAACATAACAAAGCCACTGATCTTACACTATCTTCACAACTATTAATAATTGGATAATATTCTATCATGATTCCTAATTTTCACTGAATAATTGTTGAAAGTAGATTCTCAGGTCTTCTATTCACATGTTTTTATGTACTTTCAAGTTGGAACCAAGTCATAGCTGACCATTCTGTGGATTTTCTAAAGCAATAAATGAAACATGAAGAGACTGCCTAGCTTTCTCTTGCTGATGGGTTTGAACTGCATACCTTCACTTTTTTTTTTTTTTTTACTAAAACCGAATTTACTAGAGTAATCTAATGTCCATCTATAACATTTATTTAGGTCACAATTTTAAAAACTGTGATTTTAGAGAAAGTTTACAGAAAAGGATGGGTTTTCAGTAATTCATTGATATATTTTCCTCCCTCCTAAATTTACTTTGCAGTGCAATGCATGTCTTATTTCAGATTGTCTATTGCCATACCCACAGTGTCTAATCATTTCTTCCCTTCAGATAATACCTCCTTTCTTTCATTTCAGTGTAATGTTCATTATCTATCCATTTTCTCCTACTCTTCCCTCCATAAACCCATCCTATTTTCATACCAGTGGTCCTAACCAATACGTTTCCTTCTATGACTGAGATATTTCACTCAGCATGTCTTCAGGACTCATCCATATTATACAGTGTTTTAGCACTCCTCCATTGAGAATGATGTTGGACTTTGTTTTGCATATATATGTTTCACTATAATGAGAAAATAATATTTTCACTATAATGAGAGAATAACATTTTCTCATTATAGTAAAACATACATATGCAAAACAAAGTCCAACATCATTCTCAATGGAGGAAGGCTAAAAATCACTCCCATTGCAAACAGGAACCAGAGAAGGATTCCCACTATTATCACTCCTATTCAATATTATATTGTAAGTACTTGCTCAGGCAATATGACGAATGAAGAAAATGAGAGGGGTCCAGATTCACAAAAAAGTGGTAAAAACTGTCACTGTATGCAGACAATATGAAAGTATATACTGAAAATCGCAAGGACTTAACAAAAAACCTGTTAGACTTGGTATATCAACTTAGTAGAGTGGCAGGATATATGATCAATATACAAAATCAGTGGAATTTCTTTACAGCACAAGGAAAGTCCAGAATAGGAAATGAAGAAAGCAATACCATTATAGCAGCCAACCACAAATTTAGATACTTGAGAAGACAAGAGACACAAAAGACTTTTATAGGGAAAACTACAAACATTGCTGTAGAAACAATAAGAGAACTACTTAAATTGAAAAATGTTCCCTGATCATGGATAGGAAATTGCAGTGATATGACAGCCTTACCAAAAGCAATCTACATGTGCAACACTAACTCAGTACAGACAGCAAATTCATTTTTCAAAGAGACAGAAAAGACAATTGGCAAGTATGCTTGGAAAGGAAAAAGATCTCAAACAAGCAAAGGACTTATGAAAAAGAAAATGAAATGTGAAGCATAGCATTTCTTCTTCTCAAAAGCTATTACAGAGTCACAATAAACAAAACAGCATTGTGTTGTTAGAGTGACAGACCAATGGAACACAACCAATAACTCAGAAATTAACCTACCTACCTATGGTCAGTTGTGTCAAGAAATCTGGAGAAAAACCACTTGGCCAACTGACTGGAAGAGATTTATATTTGTCGCCATTCCAAAGAAAGGTGACCCAACAGAGTGTGGAAACTATAGAACAATATTGTTGATTTCATATGCAAGCAAGATCCTGCTGAAGATTATACAAAAAATGACTGGAACAGCACATCAGCAGCGAATTGCCAGCAGTCCAGGCTGGGTTTAGAAGGGGTCGTGGTACTAGGGATATTGTAGCTAATGTTAGATGGATCTTGGCTGAAAGCAGGGAGTATCAGAGGAATGTCTATATGTGCTTCACTGATTATGCAAAGGTGTTTGACTGTGGACCATAACAAACTGTGGCTGACTCTGAGAAGAATGGGGATCCCAGAACACTTGATCATGCTAATGCGAATTTTATACTGGAACCAAGAAGCATTCGTCAGAACAGAGCAAGGAAACACTGCTTGGTTCAAAATTGGGAAGGGCGTATGCCAGGGATGTATCCTATCTCCATACCTTTTCAACTTGTAAGCAGAGCAGATCATCCGGGACGCAGGGATCTATGAGGAGAAGTGCAGCATCAGGATTGGTGGAAGATCTATCAACAATCTGCAATATGCAGATGACACAACCCTGCTTGCTGAAAACTGAGGAGGGCCTGAAGCACTTGCTTCAGAGGGTCAAGGACTGCAGCCTCCAATATGGATTGAGGCTCAATGTCAAGAAGACAAAGATTCTCACCACTGGACCAATTGGCAGCATCAGGATGGATGGTGGAGATTGAGATTGTTCACAGCTTTAGTCTGCTTGGCTCCACAATCAACACTCTTGGCACCAGCAGCCAAGAAATTAAAAGATGTATTGCAATGGGACAGTCTGCTGTTAGGAACCACTCTAAAATACTGAAGAGCAATGGTGTCTCTCTAGAGACTAAGGTGCATCTGGTACAGGCCATGGTCTTTGCAGTCACTTGTTATGCGTCGGAGAGCTGGACAATGATCAGGAAGGATAGAAGGAGAATTGATGCTTTTGAGCTTTGGTGTCAGAGAAGAGTGCTGAGGGTACCCTGGCCTGCTAGGAAAACAAACAGATTCATCCTGGAGAGGGTTAAACTGGGCTGCTCCTTGGAGGCAAGGATTCTGAAACTTTGTCTGACATACTTTGGTCATGTTGTAAGGAGGGACCATTCCTTGGAGAAGGACATCATGCTTGGGAGGGTGGAGGGCAGGTGCAGGAGGGGAGGGCCCTCTGGGAGATGGATTGATTCAGTGACTGAGGCAATTGGGATGACTGTGTAGGAGACAATGAGATTGGAACAGGACAGAGCAGAGTTTAGGGCTGTTGTACGTAGGGTCGCTATGAGTTGCAAGTGACTCGACAGCACATAACAGCAACCTATGGTCAAATAGTATTTGACGAAGAAGTAAAATCTATCAAATGGGTAAATGACAGCCTCTTCAACAAATGGTGTTGACAAAATTAGCGTCTACCTGCACAAAGCTGAAGCAGGATCCACATCTCACACCATATAAATAAGTCATCTCAAGCTATCAGAGACCTTGGGACAAAGCCCCAAACCATAAAGGTCATTTGAGAAAAAATGGGACCAAACATAGAAGGTTGTGTCTATGGTATAAATGTTGTTGTTGCTTTTGTTATGTGCCATCGAGTCACCTGCGATTCATAGAAACCCTATGTACAACAGCCCAAACGCTGCCCTATCTCACGATCTCTGACAAACCTGCCCCATTATTACCCTAGTCACTGAATTAATCCATCTCATTGAGGGTCTTCCTCTCTTGCGCTGTCCCTCCACCCCCCAAAGCATGACATCCCTCTCCAAGGACTGGTCCTTCTTTGCAACATGTCCAAAATATGTCAGATGAAGCTTCAGAATCCTTGCCTCCAAGGAGCAGCCCAGCTTCACCCTCTCCAGGACAAACCTGTTCATTTTCCTAGCAGTCCATGGTATATTCAGTACTCTTCTCCAACACCACAGCTCAAAGGCATCAACTCTCCTTCTATCATCCCTAGTCATTGTCCAGCTCTCTCATTCATAGAAAGTGATTGCGAAGACCATGGCATGTATCAGGGGCACCTTAGTCTCCAGGCCAACATCTTCACATGTCAGCACTTTAGAGATGTCTCTAACCTCAGGCTTTCCCATCACAATATGTCTTTTAATTTCCTGGCTGCTGGTGCCAAGAGTGTTGACTGTGGATCCAAGCAAACCAAAACGGTGAACAATCTCAATCTCTTCACCATCCATTATGACACTGTATAAATAGGCTGCGAAAATAAAGCCAGATATGTAGAACAAGGGGAGGATAATATTGACGGATGGGGCCTTCTAAAGATTAAGCCTCCGTGTGCATCAATATGTTTTCCCAATATGGTGAAGAAAAAAAATAGGTAATGACATCTTAGACAAGGGTCTCACAACAAAAGTTTACAGAATACTACAGGGTCTCCTGTAGGAAAAGATTGATGATACAATCACAAAATGGACAAAGGATGGAAACGTTTTTCTCAAATGAAGAAAGTCAGATGGCCAACAGACTAATGAAGATATACTCAAAATCTTTGGCAGTAAAAGATGCAAGTCAAAACCACAGTGAGCTAGAATCTCACTCCAGTTGTTGTTGTTCTTGTTGCTGTTAGGTGCTATTTAGTTGAGTAAGACTCCTAGAGCTAACCTAATCTCTGCTCTATCTTGTGCCAGCTTCATCACCTCTAACACACTAGAATTGTGAAAGGAGCAAGGGCCCCATGGGGATGGCCATATCTAACCTTTACTAACTTTACAAAGGAGAACTGTCTCCATGAACAGCATCAACAACAGGAAACCAATTCCAATTAAGTCAGACATGTCCCCCATGCTCCCATAATGCTTTCTATCTCAATACCCCAATATTACTGTGTACTGTGACCAAAATCTGATGCCATAGCTCACAGACCACAGAGCTATACAGGGTAAGTAAAAGTTTATAATCCAGGTTAGCAGCAGAATATAGTCAGGATAACTTTTGAAATGTGCTCACAGGCCCCTCAGTCTTGAGCCTAACAGTTTTAGGCCAGTGTTACTAAGTTCTTAATCCAGCCAATATTGGCTGTCCACATGCACGACTCACCCTGTACCCCTAGGCCTCCAACAAACTTGGACAAAAGACTTTTAGCTCTGGTCCAATGGTGTAGCAGTCTCAAGGTCTGCTCCATCTCATGTTAGGTCTCTGACTCTCCTCCATGGCTGCTATGGCTCTTTCTCACATAGGCCCTGGTCAGGGTGGTGTCTGGCTAATGCAAGGGTCTCTGATTAAAAAATAAAAATTAAAAAACTCCATCCAAATAAAAAAAATTTAAAGAATTTCTAATTCTGAAGGATATGTTCTCTTGTTTCTCTGCTGCTGAAGGTTTCTTTTTTATTTTGCTAAATCCAATCAATTTAAGATTAAGTTAGCCAGTCCCCTTGGAGACTGGTGAGACTAGCCAATTCCCTTCTGGATTTGTGAGACTACTCAAACCCCTTGTGGGTATGTGAGACTAGCCAGTTTCCTTGTAGATTGATGAGACTAGCCAATCTCTTTGAGGATAGGCTAACAAATCCTATTCATATAATCATTCTTATCCACAAGATAACATTAAATTTAATGTCTAGGAAAGCCATTTTGTACACTAAACTCTTTACACCACAAGAGTCCATTGCTGAAGTCACCATGTATGAAGTTTAACAGGACAGCAAAGAATAAATGTTGTAAAGGATCTGGAGATACTGGAACTCTTATACACTGCTGATGGGATTATAAAATGGTCCAAGCACTCTGGAAGGCAATTTGGCATTTCCTTTAAAAGCTGAAAATATGGCCAAGCTATTTCACAGCTAGGAATATGCTTGGAGAAAATAAAACAGAGACACAAACATAGATTTGTACACCTAGGTTCATAGCAATATTATTCACAATAGCCAAAAAAAGGGAAACAGTCCAAATGTCCATAAAAAAATAAATGGGTTTCAAAATGATTGTATATTCACTCAATGGAACACTATGCAGTACTAAGAAGCAACAATTTCATAAAATTCCATGTAACAGGGAAGAGTCTAGAAAGCATTATGCTTAATGAATTAAGTCACTCTCATAAAGATAAACATTGCATGGGACAATTATTATAAAAATAGAAAGATAGGATTATAAACTTCATAAGAGAAAAGCTTAGAAGAACTCTAGAAGCCCTAATCCACAACATATACAGTTTTCAAAGCATCCTGAAAAATCTACAACCAGGAGAGGATAAAATAGATGAATGGGACCTTATAAGAATCAAATCTCTATGCACATCCAAAAACTTCTCCAACAGGGTAAAAAGAGAAGCTACAGACTGGGGGAAAATTTTTGGAAATGACATGTCTGATAAGGGACTTAATTCTAGAATTTATAGAATACTCAGACACCACAACAGGATAAAGGTAAACAATGAGTTGCAAAATAAAAACAACTATGAGATGTCATCTCACCCAGTAACAATAGCAAAATTCAACAGAGCAGCAAAAAACAAATGGTGGAGAGGTTGCAGAGAAACTGGTACATTTATTCACTGTTATTGGGAGTATAAAATGGTACAGCCACTCCAGAAGGCAGTATGGTGATTTTTCAAAAAGTTGGAAATAGAAATACCATTTGACCCAGCAATTCCACTACTGGGAATATACCCTAAAGAAATAAGAACTGCCACCCAAGTGTATATATGCACACCAATGTTTATTGTGGTTTTGTTCACAATAGCAAACAAAGAGTTATAAACGACCCAAGTGCCTACTAAAAACAAAGAGATAGAGAATCTGTGGTATATTCACACAATTGAATACTATGCAGCACTGAAAACAAGGAACTCAAGAAATATTATGCAAAAGTGGTGACCCTGGAGGATATATTACGAGGCAAATATCTCAGTCATGAAAGGACAAATATTGTATAATGCCACCATTGTAAAACAGAACTGACATCAAGGTTGGGGGGAAACTAAGAAAAGAGTGGATAAATAATGTACACTGCATGAAAATAGGGGAGGGTGATCAGGAAGGAAAATGTACAAGAATGAATGGAAATCTAAGTTCTCTATAAACTTTCATTAAAACCTCAATAAAAAAATTAGAAGAATAACTAATATGAAAGTCCAAAAGGGGGAGAGAAGGGGACAGTGTGATGGATTATGAAGAAGAGAGGGATATCAATAGGATGACAGAGTTTGGTGGGCAGAGGCAAAGCGTGAAGAAAGTAGGAAACAGTCAAGGGGGCCCTGAAATGACAAGGTAATAGTAGGCATAGATCAATGGTGATCAATTTTATAGAACACATTGTATATGAACAATCACATGAAACATAATGTGAATAAAGTAATGTATGAAACATAATATAAAACCTGAAAATATTGACACAGTGACTAGATCAAGGGGCTGGAGCATATCAGAGATGGTGAGAAAGGAGAAGAATAGGACAAAGTTCAGATCTGTTGTTCACAGGGTCACTATGAGTTGCTTGATGCCACATACCAACAACAACAACAATGATATGGGAAGGCCCTTTCTATTTTCTTCAGCCTCTGTAGGCTTACTTTTCCTTGGAGCTATTGTATCTTGGCCTTTCCTTGTGTTGAAGAAATTCCTGCCACAGACATCTAATTTGAAAAGGACACATTTCATTCATGGTAATTCTGTGGTACTTTTTCTAGGCTCACTTTTCTCCTCTTTGATCTATAGTGTATTAAAGGTGATACACGTCCCACCCCAGAGAAATTTCTCTTACATTTATTAGGGTTGTGAGGAGATTAAAAATGCTTCATTCCACCCTTAATAATTTTACCTTTTTATATCTACATAGTTTCTACATTATTTCATTACATACATGTATTTTGGGGGAACACAATTTAACTTGACATCCTGCAAAGTTGTCTCAGAAACAAAATGGTCACCGTAAGTCAGAATTGACTAGTTGGTAGTGGTTTTATACTGATGTGGGGCAGAATAGGCATCTACACATTGGAAGAAATAGGAATTCTTTGAGGAAATGATGCATCAACAAACACATTTGATAGTACAGAAGTTGATAGTTTATGGCAAAACATAAGCACAACTCTCTCAGAGATAAAATGGACTTAAAAAATACTCTGAGTGCCAAGATTTCTTCTTCTTTTTTATATAAGGCTAAAAATAAAAATGCTTCCTGCAGAAGATCAGGGACTACAGCCTTCAATATAGATTACATCTCATATTAAGAAAGAAAAGGCCTTCACCACTGGCAAATAAACAACATTATGATAGTGGAGAAGGATTCAAATTGTCAATGATTTCATCTTGCTTGGATTAACAGTCAACATCTTTGTTACCAAAAGATAGGAGGTCAGAAGTCATATTGCATTGGACAAGTCTGTTATCAGAGATCTTTGTAAATTACTGAAGACCAAGGATGTCAGTTCTAAGGTTGGAGTGTGCCTAATTCAGGCTATTGGAAGCAGGAGTGGCATCCGCTTCCAAAATAGTTTGCCTCCAGAAGCTCTAGGAACTTAGAGGAATGATGGAATTTATGCAAGTGTTCAGGTCTTTCGTTCATAGGGTTGCTACGAGTCATCTATGACTCTACGACACTTAACAACAACAACAATTCAGTCTATGGTATTTTCAATCACTTACTATGTATCTGAGCATTGGACAATGAATTAAGATGACAGAAGAATTGGCATCTTAGAGTTGTGACTTGGAGAAAAGTATTGAATATCCCATAGACTGCCAAAAAAATAAACAGACATGTCTCAGAAAAAGTGCTGCCAGCAAAGTCCTTAGAGGCAAAAATAGAGAAACTTTGCTTCTCATACTTCAGACATGCTGTTAGGAGAGGTTGGTTATAGCTTGGAAAGGAACATCATATTTGGAAAGATGGAGGGCCAGCAAAAGAGAGAGAGATCTCCAATGAGATGGATAGACACAGATACTGCAGCAATGGACTCAAGTGTATCAGAGATGATGAGGCTAGCACAGGATATAAGAGGGTTCAGGTCAATTGTTCATAAGGTCACTATGAGTTGTACTTCACTATCTATCAACAACAAGGAAAACATGGCAATTATCTAATGAAACAGCTAGGTCATAAAACATAATATTTGCAAGTTAACGTTACACTTTTCCTATGTAACTTTAAAGTGCCCACTGATACTTGTAGACATCCTGCCTTGCACCCTGGCTCTGTGTATAACATGATTTGTTTTTGTACAGAATTGAAACAAGCAAGCTTGAAAGAATGCTTGCATGTTTCTACATGCTTTTTTGCAACTTCTCCATTTCCATGAGAACATGCCAGCACTAGCCTTGTGGAGGAGGAGAGAAAAGCAGTGCAAAGTCAAATTCTCTCCAAAGTGTTAACAGCTTCTACAAGCCTACAACCAGCCTACCCAGAAAGCCAGTGGAGCTCAATGAAGATTAGCAAATCTTTGGATCTGAACCAGTGCTGACCCAGACTTGTAAACAATCTTCATTGCTTTCTGCAACTGAGGCTCTGTGATTGTATTTTTGTAGCATTATGACAGAAACTCTGATTTAATCTTTCCTGGATCAACAGTCAACACATCCTTGTTACCAGAAGACAGTTATAACTAAGTAATAATAAATAAATAATATTTCATTGCCATTAGATACTATAGACAATTTATTGGGACCTTGTGAACAGGAGAGTAAAAATTTGCCCTATCCTGTGCCATCTTCACAAGCTCTACCATGTGCAAGCTCATATTTGAAATCACTGTTTCATCCCATCCCCTTGAAGATCTTGTTCTTTTCTGATGACATTTTGCTTTTCCAAAGCTGGTGTATTTGACAATAAGCTCAAAGTATATAAGATAAAGTGTCACTATCCTTGCCTAGGTCTATGAGTTTGGTGTGGTCACTGAAATGCAATAGTGGACCCAGTAAAGAGGAGCAAGAGCCCTGGAAAAGATGGTTGGTGCTATAATTGATTAAAGGAGTCTGGAGAAGTTACCTCATAGGAATCAGTTTTATGTTATGAATATTACACCATCACATTTATATGTAGGAGAGCTTTGGTGGGCTATTGGGTAAGGAGTTACATTGCCAACTTAAAGGCATGTGGTTGAATTCACCAAATGCTTCCTGGAGAAAGATGGGCAGTTGTCTTCCATGTGATTTACATCTCTGAAAACTTCCTATGGTGTTAGCTATGAATTGATTTCAACTTAATGGCAATGAGAGAGAAGAAGATAGATACATAGATTAGATAGATACATAGATAGATATATAGAAAGAGATAGAAAGGTAATCTTAAGTATGAATTTATTTTGAGTAACTAACATGAAAACTGGTCATAAAATATGACAAACAATGTATAAACAAAACTCTGGCCTTCTGTGGAGTAATGTTAAAGTCAACTCGTTCCAAATGGTCATGTTTCTGTTCTTAAAAAAAATGTTGATGGGGAAGAGGGAAGGTAGCTGCTTTCATCAGTTTTACTAGCAATTTCCAAGAGATTATAGACCAAGGATATACAGTATTAAAATTTAATTAGTTTTCCCATCACAACAAGATAAAGGTAAACAAACTAATTGCAAAATGGGCACAAGATGCAAACAAACACTTCACCAAAGAAGACATTCAAATGGCAAACAAACACATGAAAAAATGTTCAAAATCCTTAGCTCTAAGAGAGAGGCAAATCAAACAACTATGGGATATCATCTCATCCCAGTAACAATAGCAATATTCAACAGAGCAGCAAACAACAAATGCTGGCAAGTGTGTGGAGAATCTGGAACCCTTATACATTGTTGGTAGGAGTGTAAAATGGTGCAACCACTCTGAAAGGCAGTATGGTGCTTTCTTGAAAAGTTGGAAATACAAATACCATTTGACCCAGCAATTCCACTACTGGGAATATACCTTAAAGAAATCAGAACTTGCACCCAAACAGATATATGCACACTCATGGTTATTGCTGCATTGCTCACAATAGCAAAGAGATGGAAACAAACCAAGTACCCATCAACAAACAAATGGGTAGAGAAAATGTGGTATATTTACACGATGGAATACTATGCAATACTGAAAAACAAGGAAATCATTAAATATTATGCAAAATTGTTGATCCTGGAGGACATTATGCTGTGTTAAATATTTCAGTCACAAAAGGAGAAATACTGCATAATGCCACTAATATATAAAAAAATACTGACATGGAGTTGGGAGGAAACTAAGAAAAGAGGGGATAAATAATGTACACTGCATGGAAATAGTTGAGAGAAAGAACTGCTTAAAATGAATATATGATTAAGTATTATTTGCATGACAACAGTCAGAATGAGAGTTGCATAGTAAAGTGGACTGAGTGGGGGGATTGTAAAACAATAAAAGATTTTTTTCTTCAAAGAGAAAAGCTAACTGGAGGAGTAATGGAGGAAAATGTTCAACAATGAATGACTGGAAATCAAAGTTCTCTATAAATGTGCAAAAATATGAAAAAAATTAAAAATGAATTAACTTTCCAAATTACATGAAGAAAGAAAAAAAAAGTGAAGGAAATCCACATCCCTTTAAAGTCTATTTCTTATATTTCAAATACAAACACATTAAGGTATAATTTGCAAGAAAAAATGTATAGCATATTAATATACTAAAAGATAAAAGCATTTGTAGGCAAATATTTTATATAAGTGACAATAATGAATTTCCCATTCCTTAAGCAGTACCAAAATTTTTCATACATGTGTGTTGTATTGTGTATGTAGAGCTGGAACCGACTCGGAGCTGACCCTTTGACAGGTTTTTAGAGGCAGTTAATCTCAAGGGAGGAGAATGCCTCTCCTTCTCCCACAGAGCAGCTGGTGGCCTGGAACTGTATTGTGATTGTAGAGCAGCTTCTTGCCACTAGGCCGCCAGAGCTGCCTGAATTATTCATATAGAATGGCAAATTAAGGAGCCCAGGTGATGCAAACGGAGCACTGATGGTCTAGTATTAAGGAGCACACAATTTGAATACACCAGCTGTATATGGAGAATGATGGGTATTCTCCTCCCATGTGATTTACTGCCTCTGAAAACCCACTAGAGCATCAGAGATGAGCAAGGTTAAATTTGCAGCTAGTAACTGGAAAAATTGTGTTCTGTTGTGTTCTGTTGTACATAGGGTTTTCAGAGGCCTGCTATTTCAGAAGTGGATGGCCAATCCTTCTTCCTAGTCTGTCTCAATGTGAATGTTCAGATTTAGAGAAGTATTAGACAGACCAGCAAGTTAAAGGTATATCCCTTATTGCGGAGTTAACTTTAGTGTCAGTGTTGTCCCTGCCTTTCTCACACGTGTCTTTACCCACTTATTTCCTGCTTCACCATCCCGCAGGATACCCATCCACTTCTACCCCCTCTCTTCACATCTACCTCCCTTTCACCAGCCCTCCATCTAATAACTTATATAATCTGGAGAACGACCACTTGGACAACTGACTGGAAGAGATCGATATTTGTTCCTATCCTAAAGAAAG
>NW_006399815.1:11718741-11725238 GCF_000299155.1 Elephantulus edwardii
CGGAGTTTAGGACTGTTGTACATAGGGTCGCTATGAGTTGCAGGCGACTCGACAGCACATAACAACAGCAACAACAACAACTGGAAAATGGATACCTCTTTGGGAGAAAGAGCTATTACTATGTTACTTATAACTTTAGTACAGTGGGGTGTGTCAAATTGGATAGCTAAATGTTGAAATAAACTTGATAGTACCTAACAACAACCACAGTGTTGAAATGTATTGGTTTTATCAAAATAACCATTAACCTAGTTTATAGTTATGATAATCTATGATCCTTTTCTTATGCCAGTTTCCTGAAAAATCTAATAAATGCAGAATCCTGTGCTTCCCTTTTCAGATTGATTTAATAAGTTTTAACTAGAGCTGAGAGAATCCTCTTTACTTTTTTTTTTTAAGTCTCCATGTGATCTTGCTAGGCAACCAGGTTTATGAACCAGTGATATAGAAAAACCCTATCATGAAATGAGACTTCATCTCTTTGCGGATTTAAAGTTGGGGGTCAAAGCAGGTGAAATATCAAAAGAAAACTGTTAGAATGGGGTAATCTATTATTCGTTGTTGAGAAATAGAGTCAGGGTACAAAAGGGAGATTAGGATCTAGTGGAGAGCAGACCAGACGAAACAGGAAGCGGAGTTCCGAATGTGACTGCAAAATCACAACCAGCACCCAGAAGAAATATGTAAAGCCTTGGGATTTACATGGCAACACAGGAAAGCCTCATGGATGAATCCAGCCTGGCTTCAGTCTTAGAGGAGACTTCACTTACCTGTAGTTTCATACCTTTCATGTAAATTCCTCTAGTCTTCAGGGACCTGTGCTGTTAACCCAAAGGCAGAGTTTCTTGGAAGTTTGATTCCACTAATACCTTGGGAGGTGAAGAAAGATAGGCAATGTCATCCCATGTGATTCTTGTTGTTGCTAGGCGTATTCAAATTTAGTGTGACTCATAGCGACTCTATGAACAAAAGATGTACACCCTGTTCTGTCCTGCACCATCCTCACACTTCCTGACACACAAGAGCCCCTTATGGCAGTCACTACATCAATCTACCTAGTCAAGGGTCTTCCTCTCCTTCACCAACCCTCTACAGTCCTAGCATCATGTTCTTCTCCAAGGATGTCCAAAATATGTGAGGCAAAGCCTCATCATTCTTGCCTCCAAAGAGCACTCCAGCTGCACCCTCTCCAAGACATATCTGTTTGTTCTTTTTGTTTGTCTGTGGGATGTTCAGTGCTCTTCTACAATATCCCAGCTCAAAGGCATCCATTTGTCTTCTGTCATCCTTATTCACTATCTAGCTCTCAGATGCATAGCAAGTGATTACCTAGTAGAAACTCAATCGGAGGGTTAAGTATGAGTCAGTCAGTTCCCACTCTACAGTAATGATTAACAGTATGAGTTAATTTTCTAAGGAGGCATCACTATGTTTTAATGACAAGCATGAGACTGAATGATATTAATTACTAACATTTGTATGATTTGAAGTCATATACAAGATGATCTGATTTTAATGAAGTAGGGTCTGCATGTTTGTGTTCTCATTTGTGTGCGTGTCTGTACTCTTTCTGTAGAATCCTTCAATTGTGTGCTAAAACCCCCAAATTAATACTTGGTCATAGTAAAATGGTCAGCCTGATCTGAATCCAGACTTTAAGTAACATAGTGAGAGGGTGGAAAAGTTATGTAAGAATATCGATAAACCATTCCTGAAGATCTTTCTACAAAAGACTTACCTGAAATATCCTGTAGAAGCAATATGACTATAGGAAATTCTAACTGAATGCTCTAAGAAATCTATTGCCTTTTCTTTTTTTTTTCACATCAGATGAGTAATATACCATGTTGTAATAAGGTTTAAAGGTAGCATATGTCATACAAAAGCATGAACACCTAACCATCATGCTTTTGAACTGGAAAAGGATCCTCTATTAACATTTTCTTGAGGCTACCTGGTAAACCCACTTTGGTCTTGCTTGCACTTGGGTAGTTATTTCACATACCCTATTTAAAAGGCACTCATATACTCCGTAGTAAGCCAATTAGGACTTGCCGTACTCTAGCCTGCCCTCAGTATATTTACTTTGCAGGCTGCAGTTAAGAAGTTATGCTGTTAACTCAAAGCATGTGGTTCAAATCCACCAGCTGCTCTGTGGGAGAAAGATGGGCAGTCTCCTCCCATGTGATTAACTGCTTCTGTAATCCTATTGGAGCATCAGTTATGAATTGGTCTGATTAGATGAAATGCAACAACTGGGCAGAGAGCTCTGGTGTTTGGAGGATAAGAAGCTGCACTGCTAACCCAAAGTTCTGAATCCACCAGCTGCTTCACAAAAGAAAGCTGGTCAATCTCCTCCCTTGAGATTTAGAGTCTCTGAAACCCCTCTGGAGGATCAGCTATGAGTTAATTCTGATTTGATGACAATGAGTTTGACTTTCAATCAAACAATGGTATTATTAGTTAATGATGTTATTGCATCAATCTTTCTTGACTTTTATCTCCTTGGATTGGAGCACCTGGCGTAACTTTTCAGATTGCAATATCCCCTATTGAAACTGTTTTGAACCTCCAATAAATGGTTTTTATGTTTTAAAATTAGTTTGTTAAAGAATATTTATAGGAAGGTAACAACTTTTGATTTGTTATTTATAAAAATTTAATTTCTTCTTGCTGCATAATAAGTGAATGCAAGCAGCTACAGCGTTATGAGCTTTTTACTGGAATTCTCCGACAGCATAGCACAATGGAGTCATTCCTGAATTGCCAGAATAAGTTAAAAATGTCTCTTCTAAGTTTATCTTCAAAAAGCCACGATTAATAATAGAGGTTGGAATAAAAAAGCCACTTGCTCCTTATTTATTCTGTCATATTGGAGCCAGTATTTTTACCATCACAGGCTACAAATTTCACTTTTCCACTTTAATAAGCTGTCACCTCTCTGAATTCAACACCATTCCAAACAAAAGTCCACACATTATCACAGAATCTGTACTTATTTAAAGACATCACCTTCCGAAATTGACTCTGTTCCTGACTCTGAGCCCATGTTAAATTTATAATCTTATCAATCTGAAGGAGCACGTGAAGATCAAGTTGGGGTGATCTGTTCAGACCGTATCAACTCATCTAGACTCTCTTGAAAACTATTTCCCAAGTTCATATTTCTATATAACTGTTGGTATAACATGGTTTAAGAGAAAAGAATTGTTTTTCTTATTCAGACTTGCATTGATGTCCTTGAAGTGATTACACAGTCCTTGTCTTTCTTGCTCAACAACCCAGTTGAAATGTCTTCCTTTGTCAATTTTCATATGAAAGTTGGAAGACCAACTTCAAATTCACATGAAGCACAGGAATGAGTGGGGTACACATTCTTACTCTAAGACACATTTAGCTATTATTTAACAAGTAATATTTATTTGAGCTTATAATGGAAGACTTCCACAAATGAGTTTCAACTTTAGGTAAAATGAAAGGACAGTTGTTATTTTTTGGGTAACAGTAATACATTTATTTCATTATAATTTGTTTTCATTCATAAAAAGGACAAAGCACAGTCCTATACTACTCCATTGAAAAAATGATAAAAAAGAACTAAAAAAATCAATATTCATCAGTATCAAATAAAACTACGATCACCTCTCTTAAAATACAAAGAAACAAATGTTTCTATATCTATATAAAGTTAATTAAGAATCTTGCGTCTTAAAGCAGATGATATATTAATTTGACTAAATTTTAAAACTGATGGTCCCAGTCAAATTTTTACATTTGTAGGAGGAATGAAAGGCTTGAGTTAAGTTTATGAGTGATTTTAAGCTACTTCATCTTTGTCACAAATTTCAAATTAAACTACCTCCAAAATCTGTTTTCTTTTTACCTTCCAGAACCATTTCATGCAAAAAATCTAACCTGTTTTGCTTTTTATTACAATATACTAGAAAACAAAAAATCAAGCATGCATTTGGAACAAAAGATTAGTTGCTGTTTTTATATTAAATTACCCAACATGGTGCACATAAAAACAAAACAAAATGAAACCAAAAATCCCAAAGTGTGGCAATGATAACACAAACATTTGTACAGAAGGCTTACAGAATATCCATTTGCCTGCAGTATGAGTACATTTTCTTTCTTTTCCACCAAACATTTAAATATTTTACGAAATCTGGTATGGATCATAAGACCATTAGCATATTTCTACTGGGAAAGCATCCATTTAATTTATTTTTAAAAGTCTCATTTTATAACAAAGAGTTAAATGTAAACCAATTTAATATTTATTGATATTTTAATAATGAAAGCTCTAAACATTTACACATAGATATATAGTACAAAAATTATACAAATTAAAGAAAAGGGGGTAAAGTAGTAATAGATCTATTTTGCTTCCTGTAAATATTTTTTTATGAACCTATAAGGTATCCTTTCTAAAAAGATAAACTCTATCTCTAATTAGCTAGCAATGTTGTGCTAATAAAATACCTCTTGAAGCATCATTGCACTGATTCACGAGCCAGCTAATCCTTTATTACTCATTTTCTTTCACATCCACACTCATGTACATTTCCGTGCATACCATGGAAAATGAAGAAATGTGTGTCTTCCTTTGCATAATTTATAAAAACCCAAATCACAAACACTTGGGGGACAGTATCTATCTGACACATGATCTCCCCGGCCTTCAAGTTTTGCATCCCTTCCAACTTTGCATACTCTTCAAAGTACCATTGGCAACATATAGATTTGGTATTTTTAGCCAGTTTTCAGTATTGCATTGAAATAGGAAATGAATTTAAAACTAAAATTAAAATATTAGGAATATTGTAGGGTTTCAATCTACAAATAGTTCTTGATTCCACACCTTCAATAACTAACAAAAGGGATTATCAGGAAGAATGAAGCACAAAACCCAGAGATATTGAAATATTATTAAGTACTTCTGATTTATTTAACTGTCATTTCTAACCATGTAAAGATAGTCACATCTCTATATAAAAACACAGAAATTCTCTACTTTCCAGAATTCATTAATGTATGAATAAAAACAAGTTGTCTGGGGATATTCTAGATAAAGAAGTGTGATTTTTTTAAATGCTTGAAACTAATGGTAAAAAGCATAAGATGACTTAACAATAGACTATAAAAATAATAAAAATCTCCATACTATTTTGTAAAGAACTGAAATGTGATAACCAAATGTGGAAATCAAATATTTAAAAATCATTTTCTTTGAAAATAATAAATCTAGAATTTGGCTGTTCAATATTAAAAAATTCTTAACTCATTTAATAAAATGATTTGGTAATGAGATTTATGCCAAAACATGTCAGTTATACTTAAAAAAAATACTCAAAATGTCATGAATGATAAGGGCCATTCAAAATTATGCAGGACCCAAAACAGAGTATAGTACAAGAGACTGAATTACTCTTACATTTACCACATATAATTAACATTTCAACTGCTATTATATTTCACGACTTGTTATTAAATTTAAAGCACCTGTGTATGGTGGTTTTTATGTTCACTCTACAGCCTATAGTATTGAATTGAACACTGTAACTTGACCCATTGGATTAAATCATGCAACTGTCACAGAATCAGGTTAAGTGGTTCATAAGGCATATTGGAACGAGTTAAAAATCACTTTGTATCCATTTAAAGAAAAGTTTATTTTTTTGGATGAAGGGGTTCCTGAATGCCTCAGTCAAAACATGTGTTATAAATCAGCTGGATCGTTTGTTAAAGTACAATTTATTTGGCTGGGATGGAGCCGCAGGATTTGGAAGGAATTGTAGTCCTCAATGGGATGGTGGCTGTCCACTGAGCCGGGCTGGGAATGGCAGCTGTCACACTACATTCAGAATTCCAAGTAGACAAGGATGCCAAGGGCAAGCAGCAGTAAGCCGAGGAGACTTGGTGACAGGGTGGAGGCACCTGCAAAGGAAGCCAAAAGTGCATATCATTTCATCAGCTTTTGTCTTTATTCATCTTCCATTTTCTTTTGAGAAATGACAGATTGTGTAGCACAAAAGACGTTTCTTTTTTTTATGATGAAGTGATTCATTGAAATAAAAAAAATAAAGCTGGTTAAAATATTGAAAATATTTGAGTGAATGTGTGGACTGTTCATTCAGTACGTTTACATAAACATTTAAGATAACAAAGGTATACGTATTTATGTTGTCTCTCTGATCTGGTAGTTTCTGATTCCCACTAGAAAGTAAAAAGTTAATCTTCAGAAGTTTATCAATGAGTCAAAATGATAAGCAAGCTTTCACAAGAGAACCAAAAAGGGGTGCAGTGAAAATACAAAAAGTGTTACCAAAAATGCTGTTATAGAAGTAGTGAAAAGGCCTCATATAAGTTCATATCCCAATATTTTTATCATTTTTCAAATTAAATGTTATTAGTTTTAATGAACATTTACAGAGATTTTGGGTTTTCATTCATTCATTGTTGCACTGTTTTCTCCACCCTCATCCCCAATT
>NW_006399815.1:11726053-11762548 GCF_000299155.1 Elephantulus edwardii
CCATGCAATATTTGTCCCTTTGTGACTGGGACATTTCACTCAGCATAATGTTCTCCAGAGTCAACCATTTTGAGTAATATTGCATGAGTTCCTTGTTTTTTAATGCAGCATAGTAATCCATTGTACGAATATACCACAGCTTCTCTAGCCATTCGTTTGTTGATGGGCACTTAGGTTGTTTCCAACTCCTTGCTATTGTGAACAAAGCTTTTTAAAAAAACCATTAAATTTGTAGAACCATATTCTCAACCCTTCATACAGATTTCCTGTGTGACAGTGATTAGAATGCCACACTGCAGCCTCATTCTTCTCAGTATTCTTGTTCCCATTTATCCTTGCATCCTCTCACTTCATACCTTCTGGGTTAATGCTTGGACAAATGCTGTCCCTTGATGTGGCGTAACTGAGTGTCTAAGTGCTGAGTATCTCCCTGCCATTAGTGATCACTTTATAGAACTCTATTTTGTTCAGCTGCAAGTTGTGTCACAGAGGTGTTGTCAGTTCCTGGCTCTAAGTAGGAGCTAGGATCATATCTCAGGGTTCCACAAGTCTCCTGGAAGGCAGTAAACCTGGCCATGTCTGGGATTTTGGGTGTTTCTTTCTTTTTTTTTTTTCATCCCACATTTTCTACCCACGACCCACTATTGTGATCTTTTTTAGGACACTTAACAGTGGGCACCATCCAGTTCGTCTGGTCTCAGCATCATAGAAGTTGAAAATTGTGAAGTTCATTAGTACTATGGGGTCACTGTTTTAATATATCTTTGCTTTTTTCCCCATTAGTTTTTTGCTCAAGATAAAGAGAGACAAATGGTTGCCTTTTAGATGACTGCTCACATGTTGTTAAGTCCCTAGTTGCTACTCACTAACGTAGAGCATAGAACATTGTCCTATGAACAATGCTATGCTAACTGACTTTAGTATCCCCAGACTATGATCTTGTTGCCTCAGGATCAGAGACACATTCCCTTGTGATGTTTAGTTACTGTTAAGAAGTTTACATAATGTATCCCTTGTTGGCTCTATTTTCTATGTAGATATATTTACAGCACATACAAATACTGTTAAATCTACACATGACTATGGGTGTAGTCCCTTTCACTTGCATGCCCACATATATATTTATCTTGTCTGTCTGTCTGTATATTCACTTTGGATTTAATGTCTGTTATTACTAGTAATATGAGATTGTGTGTAATTACCTATCATGTATATCGCCTGTGAATCTCTCCAAAGCGTCCCTTTACTTTAACATTATTATGCTACTCAACCCTTATTTTATAAAGCTATTTCTTACACTTAACTTACTATGTGGCTTAGTAGTAAGGAATTGTGCTGACAACCCAAGGTACATGGTTCGAATCCATTGTTTTTTTGTGGGAGACAGATGGACAATTTCCTCCCATGCGATTTACTGCATCTGGAAACCCTGCTGGAGAGTCAGCTATGGGTCAGTTCCAACTCAATGGTACACAACCACCACTACAACAATTGTAATTACCAATTCTTCTTCCCTTTTCATTCTCCTCGCACCCTGGGTAAAAATTACAGAATGTTGCATTCTGTTTGTACACTATTTCATAGCTTTTTTGACTCATACAATATTCGTCCTTTTGTTTTTTACTAATTTCACACAGCATGTCTTCTAGGTTCATTCATGTTTTGCAATGTTTCATAAATTCCTCCTGATTCCTCAATGGTTCTAATTTCTTTATTCAGATCCTTATACATCTTATCACCAGGAATACATTTTTATAATATTAAATAACTTTTTATTAAAATTTTTTACCTTGAAGATATTATGCTGAGCCATTAGGCTATATACTAAAAAAAGAAATAATATCTTCTAAATTTATATTTTAAGTGTTTCTCAAAGGAACAATTTCTGTGGTAAAAGAGTTTTTCTCTGGTGGCTTAGAGGTAAGAAGCTGCACTGCAATCCCCAAAGCACACAGTTCGAATCCACCAGGTACTCTCTGGGAGGATAGACAATCTCCTTCCATGTGATTTGAAAATGCCTGGAAGGTCAAATATGGGCCGGTTCCCACTAGACAGAAAACAGCAACAGATTCTGCTTACACTGGACTTTTAAAAAAAATTTATTTTAGCAATAGAGGCCTATAAGATATAGTCTCTCTTTCCATTCTTTACATCTGTTGATGTGTTGGGCACTATCTTCAATAAACACAACACATGAGTGAAAAAAAGATATAACCAACAACTTTTGTGTGTAAAGGGATTCTGTAATTTTTAATAGTTCACTCTTTAAATTTGACTCCTTATACCATTATCATACTAAAAATTGGCTGAGACAGCTTTTTCTATACAGCAGTTCTCCTGCCCTTTGAAGGGTTTAGGATACTGCTGAATCTCAAATTAAGAGAGCCTCAATGTTCCCTGTAAGGTGAGAGGTCCTTATTATGGTTCCCCCATGTCTGCATTGCTCTAGTGTCCTGTTAGCAGCTCTTGGTGAACCATGCAAAACATAAGAGGAAAATCATTATCAGATATAGATAACATAGTTCTTGGACAATGAGGACAATTAAATGACTTCCATGTAGCCATTTTTAGCCTTGTTAAGGAAGAGAATTCCTAATAACACTATCAATCAAAATGAGAGCACTAATGATAAGGGCAGCTAGCATTTAACTGTTTCACAGTTATGAGGCAGAAACTATAGAGACCTCTTCCCTATCACCTAGCAATAATACCAATGTCCAAGACAGGTCTTACTGTCTTGATTTAATGGATTATCTGACTCAGGAACAGGTAAAATGACTTGTTTAAGGTAAATGACCAATATAAGACCAAGTCACAATTCATGAGCTCACATTTGTTGCATTCCAAAGTCCATGCTGTTTATACACATCTCTACCATTGCTCTGCATGCCACTTTGTAAAGGAAATGGTTCTGGAAATATATAAGGACTCTGAATCAGGTGCTTAATGTGTCAAAGGAAGGATGCTGAACAGTCTATGCCACTTGGCAAAGAAGAGACTACCAACTAAGTTGTTTTCAAAGAGTGTGGTGTTCTTTTAACCTTTTCGATTCTTTTCTTGTTGTTTTTCTACACAGATATTATTTTAGGTACACACAACCTATAGATGATTTTGTTCTGATAAAATTACCAGCAAGGAACCTTAGTCATATGGTAAGTCATTAGCTTTAAGTGTTTGACCTAATTTAAATGTCTGTCCGGAAGTCCTTTGTGTAAGTGTAACTGCAGAGTGTTTGCAATGCTCTCTCTCTCCTTAGACCACAAATTACATCAGTGATGGTACATGTTCATGTATTTGTCTGAATTTGTGGGTTGGCACAGTACAATCTCTGGCCACAGAAAGGAGTTTAGCCAATTGTAAATGCCATCTTGAAGTCTTGGTGTTAGCATGAAAACCAAATACAATTTCATAATTTGTGGCTTAAACATCAGGATATCTGATTTATTTAAAACAAAACACTTCATGTTTATATGCATTATATTTAATTTCTCTAATGGCTCAAGCTTATGTAATTGTGGTCTTCAGCTTCAGTTCTCTTCCACATTCCAAGTACAATTCCGAGATCTGAGGGAAATACTATTTAAAGGCATTTTATAGGTGAGGTTCAAATATTCTCAAGTAACTTTTCAATATATACTGATTTTTCTAACAGATATGCACATATTTAAAAATATAACTTTAAAGCATAATTTCAACATTTATGGTATATGCAACACAATCAAATGAATTACATTGAATTTGGAACCAGCCTCTGGCTGCCCCTGAGAGGGTTTTTAATGGCTGTAAATCACAGGGGAGGATATTGTCCATTTTTCATTTGCAGAGTGGTCAATGGATCCAGATCCTGGGTTAGCAGTGAACTCCTTATCCACTAGGCCACTGTTGTGTGCCGTCGAGTCAGGACCAACCCCTAGATGACCCTCCTGAGGGTTTTCAGAGGCAGATAATCACACTGGAGGAAACTATCTGCCCTTCTCCCCTAGAACAGCTGTTGGATTCGAACCTCATGCCTTTGGGATTTCAGCACAGTTGCTTACCACTAGGCCACCAATATTATATTTCAATTTTCCCATTTTCCCCCTATCTGGTGATTATCACATATTTCCCTCAGAGAGAAATATGTAAAATCAGTTTAGGTTACTATGTATTTTTCTATTGAGTTACAAATAAATACTTAAACGCCTAGATTTATTACTTCCTACAGAGGGGATTCCAACTACACTTAGATATATCTTGAAATCAGGAATTTCAATCAAATCCAAGCAGCATTTATTACTTTTAGTTGGTTTTGATACACAGAGGATTGCTTTATTCGGTTTTTAATACAAATCTGCTTTCTTACGTTTAAATGTGGACACTGTGTTTCTAATTAAAAATGCTTTTGCTTGATTAATACTGATTACACTGTGACACATTTTTATTCCCTTGTTATCAGAACTTTTGTGCTCATAACTTACAAAACTTTATATTTTCAACATTCAGGATAGGAACCAAATCATGTTTCACCTTTGCTGATTAATACTATAGTTCCACATGCACAGTACTCAATCTATGTTTTATGTTGTCCAGTCACTTTCCACCCATAGTGATCTCATGTGACAAAATAAAACTGTACCATATGGTTATATGAGTAGTAATCTTTATGGAGGTAGAACTTCCAGGTCTTTCTCCTACAGAGTCACTGGGTGAATTAAAAAAGTACTTCTTTCAGCTAGCAAATAAGCAATTAACTCTTGATGCCCACTACTGTGCCCAATATACATTATATGTAGTAGGTATGTATGTAAGTGATGTTTGCTATTGAGCTTTGTAGTTTGATGGAAATCTTACTGGGAAAGAGAGAGATGCATTTTCAGAATTTTTAGTGGAGACTCATGATGACGACAGAAAAATTGAAGACTTAAAGTCTGCCTGGGACTAAAAGAGTGAAACTCAGCTCAGACTAAAAAGAACAAAGCACTGTGTCTTTAGCTAGACAAATAGGACAGAAATGTTGGTGTTATTAGTGGCAACCAAAGAGCTTGCAAATCAGGAGACTCCTGAACAACTGAACAAAACACAAAGGAGGCTTGTCCCTCCTGTCAGAGCATAATGAGATCTTCTGGGTTTTTATTGATAAGAGGATTATGTTAAATGAACTAATTCAGTCTCAAAAGGAAAAATACTGTATAAGACTATTATTGTAAACATAGGAGGATGACTATTAAAGTATGTATGGGGATCCAAGGAGGGAAAGGAGTGGGAGCAGAGGGGTGAGGATGAGCAGGAGCAAATCACCGGGTCGCAAAATTTGATGAGTGGAGGGAAGAGGGATAAAGGAAACACAAAAGATCCCATGAGGACCTGAACAGACAGGGTAATGGTAGACACAGTCCAATAGTGATTAATTTTATAAAACACAATGTAATGTATGGGCATGCTTTTATAAAGCATAATGTCAATGAAAGTAAGTGTGAAGCACATGTAATGAGTTATGTAAAAATAAATAAACAAAACTTTTTTTTAAAAAAAGCCTTATTTTCAAATTCACTTTAGTCTGGAAGCTCTGCTAAAACCTGTTCAGAATCATTCTGCTGTTTTCTATGACTATTTGCTATCAAGCCAACTGGAATTCAAAGCCAACCTATGAATACACATCAAAACATGTCCAATTTTCATACTCGTCAACATGCTGAAGTCTATTGTTACAGTCACTGTGTCAATTCATCATTGAAGATCTTCCTCTTTTTCACTGACCATCTCTAATTTTCTGAGAATGTCTTTTCCCCCAGGACTGGCCCCTCTTGATAATATGCCCAAAGTATTAAAGACAAAGTTTCAGAATCTTTGCCTCTAAGGAACACCCTGGTTGCACTTCCTCTAAGAAAGACTTATTTGTTCTTTTGGCAGTCCATGGAATATTAAATATTCTTCATCAACATCACAGTCCATGGTATATTCAATATTCTTCACTGACATCACAGTCTAAAGGTATTGTTTCTTTTTTGGTCTCCTTTATCATTGTCCAATTTTCAGATGCATAGGAAGCAAGTGAAAGTATCAGGATACCATAGCTTGAACCAGGAATACCTTAGTCTTTAAATGGACATCCTTGCTTTTAAGCACTTTAAGAGGCTCTTAACAGCAGATTGTCCCAGTGCAACACATCTGTTGATTTCTAGACTGATGCTACCATGAGTGTTGAATATGGATATAAGTAAAATAGAATTGTTGATAATTTCAAACTTTCTCTATCATGGTGTTGCCTATTGGTCCTGGTCCAGAGATAAGAATTTTTGTTTTCATGATATTGATTTGTAACCCACATTGAAGGCTAAAGTCTTAGATCTTCTACAGTAAGTGCTTCAAGTCTTCTCACCTCTATATAGGCAAAAGTGTGTCATCTACATAACATAGGCGATTGATGAGAGTCTTTCTCCAATCCTGATACCATATTCTTTTTCATAGAGTTCAGCCTCTCAAATTGTTTGCTAAATATATAGATTGAATGAATAGGTATGGAGAAAGGGTACATCCTTGATGTATAACTTTCTTTATTTTAAATCATACAATATTAATATTACCTTCTTCTGTTTGGACAACTGCTACTTGCTCTACGTATTGGTTTTCACGTAAACACAATTAAATGTACTGGATTCTCATCATTCTCAATGTTATCAATAGTGTGTCATGGTTTACACAGCAAAATGCCTTTGTATAATCAACAAAACATAAGTTCTGAAATCTTTACCTTTAGCCAAGATGCATTTTGGCCTCGTCTGAATGCATCCTGAATTGCCAGCAGCTTTTTAAAAAAAGGCTGTTTGAGCTATTTTTTAATAAGGGTCAACAAGATTTTACTTGTTTGTGATAATAATTGTGCTCTTATTGTATATAGGGTTTTCAAAGTCCTGTTATTTTGAAAGTGAATAGACAATCCTTGTTTTTAGTCTGTCTTACTTTGAATGTTCAGCTTTACAACAGTATCTGACAGAAAAGCATTTTACAGAGAGGAACAAATGAAAGACATTTCCAAATTATAGAAGTAACCAGTAGATTCAGTGCCACTCCCCCCACCCTTGGCACATATGTCTTGACCCATCTCTTTGCACATTCCACCAGCATTTCCTTCCACTCCCATCTACACCATTCATCACTTCCCTCTCTGTATCCACTCCTTGATATGATGGCTTAGGTCTCAATTCACTTCTTTGATGTTTGACTTCTTGTGCTGCTGATGGTCTCTGATGCTGCAGCCAGTCTCTCTTGAGTTAAGGAGTATCTAAGTCCAAATTCCGGGTATTAGGTTTAGGGAAAGGTTTGTATTTCGAATAATTTTGAGGAAAGGTCTTAGTGCCTCTTCTCTTCCATTTGCAGCATGCTGATGTTACAATCATTTCCTAGGATCATTTCCTAGGAGAGGATGATATTTCTTCTAGATCTGGTATATTAGCCCTAAACTAGTTTCACACACAAGCCTTGTCTTTCTGGAATGCCCTGAATGTCCCTGAACCTGGTGGAATTCCAGGAGTGTGGGCTTTATCTGATTTAGGGAGGGCAAAGGTGAATACAGATCATCCCGCCTTGCCTCTGGAGCCTAGGCTAGCTTTTACACGCATGTCTGATCTTGCTGGTATGTTATAGTAAGGACTATAGTTGTTGCTGTTTATTGGAATCCACATGTTGCTGACCCTCCTGAAGGTTTTCAGAGGCAGTTAATTGCAGTGAAGGAAAATGAGCAGCTGGTAGATTCTAACCACGTGCCTTTGGGATTGCAGCACAGCTTCTTAACACTAGGCCACCAGAGCTATTGTTTGATAATTTCCACATTCTGTTGCCTCACCTTTCTTGGAAATGGGAACAAATATGGATTTTTTGCAGTCAGTTGGCCATATAGCTGTCTTCCAAATATCTTGATATAAGGTAGTCAGCATATCCAAGGCTGCATAAGTTTGTAGAAGCATCTCAATCGGTATCTCATCAATTCCTGGGGCTTTATTTTGTTTCAATGCCTTCAGTATTGTTTGTACTTCTTTTTTTTCAGGGCTACTGGTTCTTGACTACTTGTCAGTGTCAACCAGTACTTTCTAGTAGAGTGAGCCTATTCATTTCTTCCATCTTATTTAGATATTTTCTGCATCATTCAAGATTTTGCCAATAGAATCCTTCAGTATTCAGTTAAATATAGCTACACCACACTCCTAGAAAAAATTAACTCCCCTCCTTTCATTAACTTAATTTTCAGATTAAAAAATAGAAAAATATTTTAAAAAGACAAGTTTTCTTTCAAGAGGTGAAGCCATCAGGGGCAACATGTAGGGAAGCAGCTGGTGATTCTTCTTATTCTCCATTTCATTGAGTCCAAAACCCTTTACTAGGATCTCTGCCCCATCTTCTTCTCTGTTTCAGCCTCATCTATTTCTTCCACCACTTCTTCCTCATAATACCACACACCATGAAGTGGGTCTGGTGGTCACGTGTCCAGATACAAGTTAGGTAGCTGCTGTTATGTGCCATTGATTTGAATGTGGCTTATAATGACCCTATGAACAATAGATCTGTATCTTGTTCTATTCTGTTCTCACTATTTCTGAAACATTTGAGCCCATTGCTGCAGCCACTGTGCAAATCCATCTGGTTGAGGGTCTTCCATTCCCCTGCTGACCCACCAGCTTTCCAAGCATGATACTTCTTTCCAAGGAATAGCCTCTCCTAGTAACATGCCCAAGTATGTGAGATGAAACTTCACCATCTTTGTTTTTGGAAAGCAGCCTGGCTTCACTTTTTCCAACATATCTGCTCTTTTGGAATTCCATGAGATATTTACTACTCTTTTTCAACACCACAATTCAAAGGCACAGATTCTTCAATCATCCTTATTTACTGTCCAGCTCTCAGATGAGTAGAAAATTATTGAAAAGACCATGGCCTGAATCAGGTGTACCTTAGTCTCTAAACCAACATCATTGCTTCTCAGTACTTTGGAGAGGTCCCTTATAGCAGACTTTCCTTATGCTTTATGTCTCCTGACCTCTTAATTGCTATTACCAAAGATGTTGATTATTGATTCAAGTAAAATGAAATAATAAACAATTTCTGTCTTTTCTTTATCTATCATGATGCTTATTGTTCCAGTGGTTAGGATTTTTGTTTTCTTGATGGTGAGATGCAGTCCATATTGAAGGCTGTAGCTTTTGGTCTTCTGCAGCAAGCTTTTCAGGTACTCCTCACTTCCAGCAAGCAAAGTTGTGTCATCTGTATAACGCAGGTCATAGATGAGTTTTTTTCCAATATTGATGCTACATTCTCCTTCTTAGAGTCCAGCTTTTTAAATTATTTCCTCAGCATACAGATTGAACAGGTATGGAGGAAGAATACAAAGATACAACTCTGACCTTTCCTAATTTTAAATAATGCAGTATTCCTTTTCTGTTCTGACAACAATTTCTTGGTCTAGATAAAGGCTTCATAGGGACAATTTAGTTCTAGGATTCTTAGTTTTCTCAATTTTAGCCATAATTTGTTATGGTTCACACTGACAAAAGTCTTTGCATAGTCAATAAAACAAAAATACACATTCTTCTGGTATTCTCTGCTGTCAGTCAAGATCCATCTGACATCAGCAATGATCTTCCTAGTGCATGGTTTCTTCTAAATTCAGCTTTAATTTCTGGCAGTTCTCTGTCAATCTACTGTTCTAGCCATTGTTACATGATCTTAAGTAATATTTTGCTTGCATGTGATATTAATGGTATTGTTAGTTCATTTCCACATTCTGTTGGATCACCTTTCTTTGGAATGTGAAGAATATAGATCTCTTCCATTCATTTGGCCTAGTAGTTGTCTTCTAAATTTCCTTGCACAGAGTAGTGAGCATGCCCAGGGCTGCATCTGTTACTTGAAGTGTATACCAGTTGGTATTCTATCAATTCCTGGGGCCTTCTTTTTTGCCATTTCCTTCAGTAGAGCTTCAATGTCTTCCCTCATTACTATTGGTTCATTCTTGTTTGTATGATATTTCCTAATTTTTTTGTGTCAATCACTTCCTTTTAGTACAGCGATTCTGTGTAGTCTTTCCCATCTTATTTTGATGCTTCATGGATCATTAAAGATTTTGTCTATAGTGTCTCTCAGTATTGCAACTCACAACTTAAATTTGTTTTTCAGTTCTTTCAATTTTAGAAATGCTGAGTGAATTCTTCCCTTTAGTTCTCCAATGCCGGCTCTTTATATATTTCACTATAATATTTTGCTTTGCCTCCTTGAGCTGCCTTTTGAAATAGATTTATCATTTGACTTCACCATTTCTTCCCTTTGTTTTTGTTTCTTTTTCTGATTTTCACTGCCTCTCTGACATTCACCTTGGTCTCATGTTGTTTTTGTTCGGTGCGTCTAGTTGAGTATGACTCATAGTGATTCTATGAACGATAGGCACACCTTAGTCCTCAATAGGACATTATTGCTTCTTAGTACTTTGGAGAGGTCTCTCATAGTGGATTTGCCCTTATGTATCTATCCTTTCCTGTGCCATCTTAACAATCTGACACACTCAAGCCAGTTGCTGCAGTCATTGTATCAATTCACAATTCACCTGTTATAGATTTTCTTCTCTTTTACTGTCTCTAGAACTTTCTAAGTAGGATGTCTTTCTCCAAGGAATAATCTGTCTTAGTAACATGTCCAAAGTACTTGAGATGAAGCTTTACCATCTTTGCCTCCAAAGAGCACTCTGTCTATACCTTCTTCAAAATATATCTGTTTGTTCTTTTGGCAGTCCATGGAATATTTAGTACACTTCTCTAACACTACAATTCAAAGGTGTCAATTATTCTTCTGCCATCCTTTTTTAATTGTACAGCTCTTAGAAAAATAGCAACTGACTGAAAAGACCGTTGCCTGAACCAGGTGCATCTTAGTCCTAAGACTAACATCATTGTTCTTCCATAATTTGGAGGGGTCCCTGACTACAGACCTTCCAAGTTGAATACATCTGACCTTGTGACTGCTGATACCAAGAGTCATGCTTGTAGATCCAAATAAGGTGAAGTCACTAACAGTTTCAATGTTTTCTCCATTTATTATGATTTATTATGATTTTGCCTACTGTTCCAAGTGGTGTGGATTTTGTTTTCTTGACACTGAGATGCAATCCATATTGAATGGCTGCAGTGTTTAACCTTCTGCATCAAGAACTTCAAGTCTTTCTCACTTTCAGCAAGCAAAGTTGTGTCATTCACATAAAGAAGGTTATTGAGTGTTTTTTTTAATCTTGAAGCCACATTCAACTTCAGAATTTGACAGTCTTCAAAAGAGAGGAAGATCATGAAAGAGATGGATAGACATAGAGAGTAATACAATGGGTTTAAGCGTAGGAGAGATTGTGAGGATAGTGGAGATTTGGGCAAGGTTCAGATTTGTTAGACATATTCTCACTATGAGTTGAGATTCATTTGATGGTGCCTAACAACAACCACAACATGCAATTTATCAATGTATCTTTTGAAGGCTATATATACTCTGATGGAATAAATATCATATTTACATATTTAATCAATAAGGCCAGTAAGAAAGAGTTGGTGGTTATGTCAGTAATTAATAAAGGCATATTGTATTTCATTGGAGAGGTTATTTTAATAGTACAACATTCACTGCCAAGAGAGAAGTAATAATACTGTCAAGTCGTATTTACAGTAACCTCCATCAGGTTTCTGATACTATAAGTCCTTAAAAGAGGAGACTGTCCATCTTTCCTCAGTGGAGCTGCTGTTAGACTCAAACCACCAACCTTTGTGTCATAGCATCCCAACACATATACACCACACAGCACACTGCTTTGTCTAATTGAGAACCCAGAACAAAAAATACCTTCATTTTGATCCCCAGCATGTCACAAATCCTTTCCCAATTCTGGAGAACTACTTTATGGCACCTGTTCACCTCAGCTGTTCACAGCCTCTCTAATTTGCCTTCCTCACCTTTTATCCATTTTCTCAATGGCTTGAGGATAATCAAGTTAAGAAAAGATAGTGATCTGTTTAACTTCTGAAATTGCAAAATAAAAAAAGGCAAATATTCACAGTGTTAGACTATTTTTTTTTCAGTAACCATTCTGATCTAAATGGGTCAGTATTAGTATGGAAAACTAGGAACTAGGAGGATTTTTTTTTAAATGTGAAGCATACTTATACACATATAGTTATATTTGCTCTAAAATCTGAAATTGCAGTATCTCATGAAATTAAACACAAAAATTAATTTCAGCTAAGAAATCTAGTAAGATACTGGGACTAGGTTTATGTAAGGGCAGCATTTCTGACTTAATTTGCTGAGGAAGGCACAGGAAGAGCTTCTTTTTTTATAAAGTCAATCAACCCTAAATATTTAATATGAAGAAATAATTAAGAACTTTATTTAGGAGTCAGATGGAGCAGTTAAAAATTACAGGTCTTAATTTTACTAGGGGCACACTCATCAGTAAATTACTTAATTGTATTTCAGTTTTCTCCTTGGATTATGAGAATTAAGTGAAAAAATGATTTATTGTTTAAAAAAATTATAGCAGTTATTTTTTGTGAATTAAAACATTAAAATAAAGAAGGTTTAAGTAGGCAGAGCTGTTTCCAACTGTTAGGTGCTGAAATCTTATATGGGCCAATTTACTAGCTATAATAATTTTAAACTATATTAAGTTCCAGCATATTTCCAGATATAACATTCAGAAGCATACATAACCATTATTAAATCTACTATTTGACCACTACTTTTACAAATTCTTAATGGAAATGATATGGACTTATCACTGCTGGATTCATTTTTGGAGAATATGTCTTATTTCTATTCTTCCCTATGTATTTCTCTTTCCTAATGTTTCCAAATTCCCACCTTATTCTCAGTCTACATAACGTTACCAACATTAAAGTTCCAGAACAGAGTTGAAATTTGAAATGTAAAACAACTTTTAAAAAAAATAATGAACCAATAAAAAGCAACATGGTAATTGTTGTTATGTGCCATCAAGTTGCTTGCGACTCATAGTGACCCTATGTACAAGAGCTTTAAATGCCGTTCTATCCTGCACCAACTTCGCTGTCTCAAACACACTCATTCCCACCACTCCACTCACAGAATCGATCCAATAGAAAACAAACAAACAAACAAACAAACAAAAAATAGCCGGCACCATTATTTTCAATTAAACTATAATTTGGTAAGATTAAAGTTAAATTTTTTCGTGACAATATACCAAAACTGTATATTTATTTGTAAATGATTTAATGTTTATTAAGAATTATAGGACATGTCTTTGTATGTGACAGAAGGACATGAAATCTATTGGATTTGCTTCAAGAAGTTCTCTTGGGCTAATGCTGAGGCTATTATCAATCTTAAAATCAATTATCATAAGTATTAACTTCCTGATTTTGACAAAAAATGAAATAATGGTTATTCACCCCAGCTGGATTCAAAAGTCTTTGAAAAAGAAAATGAAGGAGAAATCAAAAAGGAAAATTGGATTGGATATTTCTACAGAAAAATGTAGAATTTGATGTTTTGATTTTGCCTTGGTTTATCTATTTTATTACAGGGTCTATGTGTGTATACTAGTTTGGTTATGTTTCTTTAAAACAGAAAAATGCTGAGCTCTGTGGAGAAGAAAAGATATGACTTCAAGACCTACTTCCAATTCTACAGTTGTTAGCTGTATAACTTTGGGCAAAACAGAACAGTTGAGTTCAAGACGCAGTTCTGATGTTGGTGTGATCTTTGGCTTCTCTACAACTCACGAATGTGAATTTTCCTTCTGTAAAATGATAGGGTTCAATGTCATAAGCCCTATGATTCTGCTATGGCCCTTAGTCCATGATTGTAAGTAAATCAAGCATTGAGAATATCAAGCATTGAGCCATGACATTTGCAAGCATATCTGCTATACTTCCTCTTATTTATGATAATCAAAGTTGATATTAGTTTACAGATATACATTAGAAGCTTGATTGTATAAGTACTAGAGGGTTTTGTGGGTCATTTCAACCTAGTGAAACCCACTAATCTTGCCACTCCTACTTGTTTGGCAATTAACGAACCATAAGCCAAGCAAAATAGATTTTAAGGTTTTGGTTGGTTGGTTGGGGGTTTTTTTTGGCACAAGCACATGGTTTCTGATAGCTTCCCTGGCAGTCATTTTTGTTGCTTATTGTTGACTCTGGCATTTCTCTGTCAGAGAATGCCAGTACATCACAATGCTTTCCACTTTGAGAGGAGAGTGAACATTCCCAATTGAGGGACAAACTAGTTAATGGCTGGAAAGTGTAAAAGCAACTTTTGTCTTCTGGCCATGCTCTCGAACAAACTTTTGATATTATTTTTGGGCAAGGTGAGACAGTAATGATAAAGGTTTTAAAAACTCTCTCATCTACTTTATAGATACAAAGTGAAGTTTTCACATAAGCATGAGATTGAGAATGAGACAAACCTATATGAATGCTGGAGCACCTCACTTATCTGGTATTCTCAGTAGAGGGGCGGCGAAGGAGAGGAAGACCTTAAATGAAATCGATCGATTCTGTGAGTGGAGTGGTGGGAATGAGTGCGTTTGAGACGGCTAGGTTGGCACAGGATAGAACGGTGTTTAGAGCTCTTGTACATAGGGTTGCTATGAGTCGCAAGCGACCCCATGGCACATCACAACATATGAGAATTAAAAGGTGTGGGGGAGAGAAAAGTGTTGCAAAGGCATAGAAAAGACCCAATCACTTTTAATCAGGAAACTTGGTTTGTGCACTGAATCACCCCCGAATTTCATTTAGTTAAGAAATGGCTGCTAACTGAAAGGCTGGAAGTTTGAGTCTACTCAGGGGTCCTCAGAAGAGAACCTGAACATTCACTTCTATGGAGCAAAGTTCTGCCTGACACACTCATAGGGTCACTATGAGTTATCCGTAATTTGAGAGCACCTAACAACACAAATAAAAGGATTTACACAAATACTAAATAAAAAACAGGCTGTATTACAGAAACTAAGGTTTCTGTTAACTGGAACTGAACTTAACAGTAGTGAATATTTAGTAAGAAGACATTGAGTATGGGAGTGGGTAGAGAAGGCCAGATTTTGATGTCTACTTCCTATCCGACAGAATGTATGACATATATGTGTGTGTATAATGGGTTTCATACTTATAATTTTCACAATTTATACTAAATCCTTAAGACATTAAAATTGTTTAAATATAAGTAGGGAGCTCTCATGGTTTAGTGCTAAGGAGTTGCACTGCCAACCCAAAAGCACACAGATTCTACTAGCTGCTGTACGGGTACAAATACTGTGCAATTTACTGCCCATGAAAACTTGCTGGAGGGACACTGCCAATTCAATAACACACAACAATAACAATATGTAACTAGTTCCAAACAATTAAAGTTAGCTTTTAACTTTGGAAATAGCTAACAGAAAATTCTTTCATGGGTAGAGTAAGCTGTGGAATATAGGTAATTATTACCAGTGTCAGTTTTCCTCAACCTTGATGAAGGCCAGAGAGACTAGAGTTCAGATGACATTCTGTTTTTCTACATTCATAAAATAAATATTAAAGTATTTTGTGGCCTGCACTAACCCTGCCTCCCCCTAAGCAGTATTCAAGAAGAAGCAAATAGAAAGTTCAAAAATGTGTGTCCTCACTCACCAAATGTCTTTTATGTTAGACCTAAGAGATAACTGAGCACACTTGTGACTGGAACATGTAGGACATTTTCAGGACACAGGGATACTTTGTTGGTTTTAGAAGGATAAAGACTGTCATTTGTACCTTCTAACTGATTCCTCCCACCCCATAGTCCATTGTTATGCTTGATCTATCTATCATCTATCTATCTATCTATCTATCTATCTATCTATCTATTATCTATCTATCATCTATTTGGAAGGAGTGGTCTTTGCTAACAATAAAATATTGGAGTAAAATTATTGAATATTTGAGTTAACAAATTCAGTATAGCTTATCTAAACAAAAGAAGTCCAATTAAAAGAAGCAGGTATTTCTTCCCACAGTGCTCACTGGGTTCTTCTCTTTTGAACTTGGATAAGTAATCATATGCTAGTTAACATCCATGTTTCTGGTTTTAATAGGGTACAATATTTGTTTCTGGAAGAGACAATAAAAACTAAAAGATCTACACTATTGTGGTTATGTATGTATATGAGACAAAGTTTCACCCTGCACTCCTCTGAGACACACCCTGGTGTACTTCCTTCAAGACAGATTTATCTGTTTATTTTGGTAATCCAGAGATATTCAGCCCTCTTCTCCACTACCACAATTCAAAGGTATTCAAGCTTCTCTTGCCATACATATTCACTGTTCAGCCCTTAGATGCATCAGAAGTAATTAAAAAGAACATGGTTTGCATCAAGTGTACCTTAGTCTTGAAACAGACATTATTTTGCTTTAGAGTATTGGAGAGAATGTTCACAGCAGATTTTACCAATGTAACATGTCTTCTGATTGTTTCTTTGTTGCTGTACATGAGTATTGATTGTACATCCAAGTAAAATGAAATCATTGGCAACTTCAATCTTCTTCATCTATCAAACTATTGCTGATTGATCCAGTGGTAAAGATTTTTGTTTTCTTAATGCTGAGGTGTAATCTATATTGAAGGTTATAGTTTTTTATATCCTACAGGAAGCATTTGAAACTTTTTTCATTTTGAACAGGAAAAGTTGTGTCATCTGCATATTGCAGGTTTTGACAAGACTACATTCTACATCATACTGTCCAACTTCTTGAATTATTTGCTCAATGTATATATTAAATTGGTACAGAGGAAGGATATAATCCAGATTCACATGTCGCTTGATTTAAAACCCCGTAGTAATTCTTTCTTTGTTCTTCTTAGACAACAATGAATACTTAGTGGGGTTTTAATTAGCAGTCGTCATTCAAGTGGATGCCTGCCTGTGTTGTTCTTATTTCATTTACCTGGTTTATTATAAAGATACATATTCATTCTGAATTCCAATTTTACTTTTTTAAGAATTAAAACCTTTACATTGCAATGAGTATAATGCCCAAATTTCCAAACTTCAAATCAATATCAGAAGAAGGAAAGGATGATTTCTTTAAAAATAACTTTATTTGCTCATATTTTTGTGTACTATCAGAATTATAATACATCATCAATACATATCTATTGCACATGAGGAGCTTTCTATAATTTAGCAATTGTCTACTCTGTCCAATCCATTTTGGAATTTATTTTACTTAAATTTCACAATAATCCTTTGAATTATGTATAATATCCTTCTATTATAAGAGAGAAGTAAAAGACTCAGATTTCTTCAAAGAAAAATTGGGAATTGAACTCTAGTCTGGTTTCATTCCATCCTGTTCATAACTATAATACTTCTTGAGAATCCGATGCAGTAAACCATCCTTCTTTTATATAATGAGCTGAACTTATCACTGAATTTCACAACTGTTCACCTCCACCACCACACTAGCTAACTGTACTCTTCTCCAATTGGTTCCAGATAGTAGTGTTTCAGAGGCACAATCACCTTGGAAGATTCACTAGGGTGAAAGTAGGACAAAAATCCCCTGTGATCTTTCCTGATTCATCTCTGGTTTTGGGGCCATGGCAAATAAGTGACTCACTTGTCAGGCAGCATTTTGCTACTTAATAATTTTCTTCCTTGTGATATCTTAAACTGAATTGTTCATCAAACTTTGGGGGCTTACTATAGTACTGGAATCCATGCTATCGACCTATCAACAAGGATTAATTGATGTCTTTCTGTTTTTTTTTTTTTACATGAAGTTATTAAATGAAACTGTTCAGATTAACTGCAAATTGTTCAATGTTTGAATGTTCTCTTTACACTATTCCAGGAGAAATAACTTCTCAGCAGTTTCAATAACTGTGAAAATTGCCATAAATAACTAGACAGAATTCAACACTGGATAATCTAAATAATTTCTAACAGATCAAACTTGTTTAGCTTCTCATACAAAGATATAAAAGAATTTTAACCACTCTGGAGTATATCTATATGGAATTTCCTTTAATCTACGTATGTATTCTCTGAAATTCCATTTCTTTCTATAAGGTTTATCCTTAGTTATATTTTCATAATCCTAAACACTGAAACTTTAAATTCAAGTTTCTTTTAGATTCAGAAAATTGGGATATATTAGCTTTCATCACTTGAGAAAGAACTTATTTATAAAATCAACAGCATATTCACTCCTTGCTAACTGCCAGGAATTCTGGTAAATTAAGGTAAATTCCTTAAGAAACAATTTTGTTTGTACTGAACACTTCATAGTCCCCATACTGTGTACTGGAAAGAGAATTCTTTTTACAAAATCAGTATTTTAACCTGTAATAACAGTTTTCGTTTAAACATCTCATTTAAAATGTCCAGTTATTATTTCCTCCCCCCTCCCTGAAGCATGAGTTTCTTGTTTTTATGTCTCTTGAAAATGCCTTTTATACAGAAGAAACTTTTAGATATGGATTGATGATAAAAAGACACTCTAGGAATTGGAGTGGACTTAATGACACATAACAGTTTCAGGAATAGAGAGAAATTCTTAAAAGAAACTATGCTGTTTTCTCAGCACAATGTCTTTCTTCCAAGAACTGGTCCCCCGTGACAACAAGCCAAAACCATGTGAGCTGAAGTTTCCTCATCCTTTCCTCTAAGTAGCATCCTGTTTGCGCTTCCTCCAAGATAGAACTGTTTATTCTTTTGGAAGTTCATTGACTGATATTCATTACCCTTCTTCCAACACTAAGATACTGATTCTTCTGTCCTCCTAAATATTGTCCAACTTTCTTCCGCCCCCTTTTAAATTATTATTAATTTTAATTAAAATTTAGGGACTTTGGATTTCCATCCATTCACTGTTGCTTATTTCTCCCTACCCAGCCCTTCTCCCTAGTTAGCTCTTCTCTTTGAAAATTAAAAAAAAAAATTATTTCATTGTTATACAATCCCTCCCCCAACGTCCACTCCACTATGCAGCCTTTGCTCTGGACTCCTAATCACATATCCCTTTTAAATAGTTCTCTCCCTCATCTGTTTCTATGCAGTGTACATAATTTATCCCATCTTTCTCAGTCTTCCCCTAACCCCAATGTCAGTCCCGTTTTACAACAGTGGCACTATGCAGTATTTGTCCTTTTGTGACTGAGATATTTCACTCAGCATAATGTCCTCCAGGGTCACCCATTATGTATAATATTTCATGAGTTCCTTGGTGTTCAGTGCAGCATAGTACTCCATTGTGTGAATTTACCATTGTCCAACTTTCACATGCATAGGAAGTAACTGAAAAGACCATGACTTTGAAGAGGCACATGTTCATTTTAAACTGGTATCCTTATTTCTTAGCATTTTGATAAAGTCTCTGACAGCAGATTTTACCAGTGCAATACCATCTTTTAATTTCTTACGAACTGAAATTAACTGAATACTGTACAGTATAAACATATGGTCTACTCTGTGGGCAGTAACAATTCGAAGAGAAATAATGTCAAACTCACTGTAAAAAAGAGAATGTCAAGAACTATCCTAACGTACAATGTTGTCAGAGATAGGAGAGTATCTGTAGCCTACCAGAAGGACCAGCATAGTAAACAAAATGATTGTCAGATTTAAAGTGGCCTATACTAATCCATCTCAGTTTACTGATTCTGAGAATTTCAATCTTTATGAGTTTTATTTAATTTTTTTATAAATTCCAGTTCTATATTCATACTTCATAGATTCTATGCTCCAATTATTAATGTTTGTTTGCAGCTGTTTCTACTAATCTTTGAGTGACTATGAGTCAGAAACGACTCGATGGCACATAACAACAACAACAACCTCTAATACTACCCATGTTCCTCTGTTTATAGAGCGTTTGAAGGTCTATTGTTTTGGAAGTTGAAGGCTAATATATTATCCTGTTTGTTTGTTGTTTAATGCCATTGAGTTGTAGACGACTCATAGCGACCCTATGAACGAACAGTCTGAGCACTGTTCGTACATAGTGTTTCCGGAGGTAAGCCATTTTGGAAGTGGATGCCGCTCCTGCTTCCAGGCTTGATTTAGTCGGGAAACTCCAGCCAACACTGTCCACCATGGGTGCCCATTACCATGATTGGCACATCACTGTCACAGGCTTCAGCATCACAGCAACCACGAGTTACCTCTGTACAGCAACACACAGACCAGTGCTATACCACCTAGAAGAATGTTTGACAGGAAGACAATTTGAACCTGGCTGAGTGGCCACAGATGACAATCACCCACCTTCGGCTTGGTAGCACAGCTTCCTTCCACTAGGCCAACGTAGCTCTCTCTTGGTCGTCGTCATTGTTATTGTTATATATTATCCTAGTATCCTAGTCTACCTTAAATCTAGGAGTTTTGCTGGTGTTGTTTTCACAGTTAAAAGGTAATTTCAAGATCTGTCCTGAAGTACAATCCTGTGAGTTATAGGATACTATCTGTACACATACTAGGAAGACCTATAAATATGACTATTATTAAAATATATTCTCCTAAAACTAAAGCTAAAGAGAAGGATATTGAGAATTTCTAACAACTCTTGCAGTCCTGAATTGACAAAAAATGCAGTCAAGATGCATTGATAATTATTGGTGGCTGGAATGAAAGTTGGTGACAGAAATGGGGCTAGATATTAAACAATCAAACTTTGTATAATCAATGATTTATTAATAGCAAAATAGCAAACACCTATTAAAACCGCAAATGATGACTTTACAGACAGACCTCACCTAACGTACTGTACAGGAATGGGACTGACTATATTTGCAGAAAGAAGTAGTAGACAAGCTAAATATCAACAGTCAAAACTAGACCTGGTGCTGATTGTGGTATAAACAAGCAATTACTCATGTAAAAGTTTCAATTGAAGGTGAAGAAAATGAAAATTAGTCTACAATCGAAAAGAGGAATTGTGGGAGGACAACATATCATATCATATCATATCATATCATATCATATCATATCATATCATATCATACATGAAGAGAATGAAGATAGAGAATAAAGGCAACAAACCAAGATAGATGTCAGAAGAAACTATGGTAAAGTTGCTATGGCAAAATTGTTAACAATTTAGGAAGCATCAAAAGAGGAAGGAAGAAATATATAGAATTTCTATGCCAAAAAGAATTAGTTGACATTGAAAATACTTCAGGGAATACCATATGAATAAGACTCAATTGTAATGAAGGATGAAGCTGAAGATGCGCTGAAGGTATTAGCAAAAGAGAAAGTCCCAGGAATTGCTGGACTACCAATTAACATGTTTCAACTAACAGAGCAGCCCTGGATTTGCTCACAAGTTCATGTTAGGAAATTTGGAGGACAATTGTTTGGTCAATTGAATGGAAGAGATCCATATTTGTTCTCATTCCCAAGAATGGTGATCCAAAAGAATGTGGAAATTATATAATAATATCATTAATATCACATGCTACAAAATATTGTTGGAGATAATAAGATAATAAAAAAACCCCACAACAACAACAAAAACAAACCAAAAACAGAACAGTACACTGACAGAAAACTTCCAGAAGTTCAAGCTGGATTTAGAAGATGTCATGCATCAGGGATATTATAGGTGATGTCAAATGTATCCTAGTTGAAAGCAGAGAATATCAGAAGAATTTCTATTTGTCTTTTATTGTCTATGCGAAGGTATTTGACTCTGTGGATCATAACAAAAAATGGTTAACATTAAAATGAATGTGAATCCCAAAACACTTGATTATTCTCATGAGAAATTTATACCTAGATTAAGAAGCTGTTGTCTGAACAGATCAGAGAAACACTGCATGGTTTAAAATTAGAAAGAATGTGCTTTAGGGTTGTATCATTTCTCCATACCTATTCAATCTGTATGCTAAGAAAATAATCCATGAAGCTGGATTCTATGAAGAGGAATATGGTATCAGGATCAGAGGAAGACTAATTCATCTACAACCTGTATTATGTGGACCACTCAGCTTTGTTTGCTGAAAATAAAGAGGATTTAAACTACAGAAGATCAAGGACTGCAGTCTTTGGTACGACTGCATATCAGCATCAAGAAAACAAATGTCCTCACCACCTGACCAACAGTAAATGATAAGAGATGGAAGAATATTGAAGCTGCTAATGGTTGTCTTGCTTGGACCAACAATCAGACCACTTGGTATCAGGTATCAGGAAAAATACTGCATTGGACAAGTCCACTATCAGGGACCTCTCCAAAATTCTTAAAAGAAATTATGTCAGTTTAAAGACTGAGGAACATCTGATTCAGGCATGATCTTCTCAATCACCAGCTACAAATCAAAGACCTGGACAATAAATATGGATGAAAGAAGAATTGATGACTTTGAGTTGTGGTGTTGGAGTACTGAATATCCCATGGATTTCCAAAAGAACAAACATATATCTTGGGAAAAGTGTAGCCAGAATGTTCCTTGAAGGCAAAGATGGTAAAGCTTTATCTTTCATAATTTGGACATGTATCTAGGCAAGCCTATTCCTTGGAAAGGGCTATCATGCTTTGAATGATGGAAGGTCAGTAAAAGAGAGGAAGACCTCAGTGAAATGGATTTGCATAATGACTTCAGCAATGGGAACTACTGTGTAAGAGATAATAAAGATAGCACAGAGTAGGACAAGGTTTAGATTGACTGTTCATAGAGTCACTATAAGTCATAATTGACTCAATGACACCTAACAACAATAAACAAAAAAGAACAGTTGATATCAGTATTATTCTGATTTATATAGCAATCACAATAGGCAAAGTTGAAAAAGAAAATATTTTAAATAATATCTGAATTCTGAAGCTGATAAAATATGCAATTAAAGTACATTGATAATTAATGATTAGAATGTAAAAGTTGGAAAAAAAGGTTGGCAGTGGGAAATCATGATTTGGTCATAAAAAATATACAGATAAGTACATATCAAATTTTGCAAGTCCAATGACTTATTCATTGCAAATTTCCTTTTCAACAACAAAAAAATGGTGACCATAAATGTGGACTTTGTCAGATAGCCTACACGAGAACCAAAGTCACTACAGCTGTGAAAAGAGATTGTGGATGACTTAAGGATCTGGCAGAACTCAGGGACCAAATATGGAAAAGATCAAGAATTGCTCATTTAGAAGTTTAATTTGAATTTAAAGAAAATTAAAATTTATCGAAAAAACTCATGTCCTTGAGCAATCCCCCTTGAATGTAATGGTTATCTCAAGAAAATATTTGATATATTTAATCCTAATTATGGAAGATTCTACTGAAGATTATACAAAAACAACTAGAACAGCACATCAGCAGAGAACTGCCAGAAGTCCAGGCTGAGTTTAGAAGGGGTCGTGGTACTAGGGATATTGTAGCTGATGTTAGATGGATCTTAGATGAAAGCAGGGAATACCAGAAGAATGTCTGTGTTTCATTGATTATGCAAAGGCATTTGACTGTGTGGATCATAACAAACTGTAGCTGACTCTGAGAAGAATGGGAATCCCAGAACATTTAATCATGTTAATGTGAAACCTATACTTGGACCAAGAGGCAGTCGTCAGAACAGAGCAGGATAACACTGAATGGTTCCAAATTGGGAAGGGTGTGCACGAGGGATGTGTCCTATCTCCATACCTTTTCAACCTGTATGCAGAGCAGATTATCCAAGAGGCTGGGCTCTATGAGGAGAAGTGTGGCTTCAGGATTGGTGGAAGATCTATTAATAATCTCTGTTCTGCAGATGACACAACCCTGTTTGCTGAAACTGAGGAGGACCTCATGCACTTGCTGCAGAGGGTCAAGGACTGAAACCTTCAGTATGCACTGAAGTTCAATGTCAAGAAGACAAAGATTCTCACCACTGGACCAATTGGTAGCATCAGGATGGATGGCGAAGAGATTGAGATTGTTTACAGCTTCAGTTTGCTCGGCTCCACAGTCAACACTCTTGGCACTAGCAGCCAGGAAATAAAGAAACATATTGCGATGGGAAAGTCTGCTGTTAGGGACCTCTCTAAAGTACTCAAGAGCAACGGTGTGTCTCTGGAGATGAAGGTGTGCCTGATACAGGCCATGGTCTTTGCAATCACTTGTTATGCATCAGAGAGTTGGGCAATGACTAGGGAGGACAGAAGGAGAATTGATGCCTATGAGCTGTGGTACTGGAGAAGAGTATTGAATGTACCATGGACTGCCAAGAAAACAAACGGATTCATCCTAGAGACGGTTAAACCAGGCTACTCCTTGGAGGGAAGGATTCTGGGACTTCGTCTGACATACTTTGTACATGTTGTAAGGAGAGATAGGTCCTTCGAGAGGAACATCATGCTTGGTAGGGTGGAGGGACAGCACAGGAGGGGAAGACCATCTATGAGATGGATTGATTCAGTGACTGGGGTAATTGGGATGGGTGTGTCAGAGGCAATGCGATTGTCACAGGATAAATCAGGGTTTAGAGCTGTTATACATAGGGTCGCTATGAGTCGCAAACGACTCGATGGCACATAACAACAACAACAACAACAATGATGGAAGAGCAAAAGAGTTGTTGGATGATATCAAGTTGATTAAAAAGACAAGATAAAAAGAAAATACCAAATGAATGTCAGAAGTGACTTGAATATATGCTCTTGAATATAAAGTAGGTAAAATGAATGGAGGAGTTGTTGTAGTAAAAGAACTGAAGAGTTTATAATGTTTCCTGAGAAGGAAAAGTATTATAACATAATGCATACAATTTTAAATCCAAAATTAAAATTAAACACTGTTAGGATCACAGTCTCATTTACTTCAATGTAGGGCACTCCCCCCCACAATGATCCCAATACCCAGGCCCAAATTTACTGCTATTATGTTGATATTTACTCATAGCAACACTATATGTAGAGTATAACTGCCCGAGCGGGGTCTAAAAGTAAAAATCTTTACATCAACAGACTGCTACATCTTTCTTCCACAGAATGGCTGGTTGGTTAAGCTGTTGAATTGGCCCTGGTGGCCTAGTGGGAAGAAGCTGCACGACAATCCCAAAGACACGCAGTTTGAATCCACCAGGTGTTCCACAGGAGAAGAATGGGGAATCTCCTCACATGCAATCAATAGCCTCTGAAAACCCACAGGACAGTCAGCTATGGGTCAGTTCTCACTCGATGGTACACAATAACAACAATGTATAAGCACTTAACCACTATACCACCAGTTTTCCACCAACATAATCCAAAAGTAAAGAGGAAAAAAAATATCCGCTGCTTTTGAGTCAATCTTAATTTAGAGCGACCTTCCAGCAGGTTCTTGAAGTTGTAAATCTTTATAGGAGGAGAGTGCCCATCTTAACTTTGAGGAGAGGATGAGAGATTCAAACTCCCATTCTTCGAGTTAGCAGTGTTGGCTTTACATATGAATCTCTTTTTTTCAAAGAACTGACTATATGTGCTGTATTTTTTCTTATGTTGTATTTCAGTTCCAGTTCAATTAACAATATTCTTTAATCACACAGCCTCCTAGTGTGATTTTCTAAATTTAAAATTTAGCAATGAAACAGCTCTGAAGGGTGGTTAGTATGTCTCATAATATTTCAGTACTGTGTCATATCTAATCTAAAATACAAAACAAAATCTTTAAAATATTCCTATGGTAGTGATGATTTGATAATTTCTTAAACATTCTACTTTTCTTATCTGCTTACTCAAATATTCTTTACATCCACAATGCCAAATATATTCTCTAAAGGATAAACTTGTGCATATTTATTTTAAAGACTTTCATTGGTTGTGTGTTGTGGTTTTTTTTGGCAAAATACTTGTTAATTCACTCCACTAAAAAAATTTTGTTTGAATCTCAGCATCTACGTTGGTAACTGTTTCTTCTTGTTTGAATGAAAATGTATCTGTCTAAACTTTCTGCTGTTTAGAGCGACCTTTTCTCCTTATTTTCTCAATCTGCTCTTTGAGTTAATTTTGATTCATAGTGACCAGATAGGACACAACATAACAGCACCTCAAAGTTTTCAAGACTGACACTCTATGGAAATCGACTGCTACAACATTCTCTTGTACAGCTTTTGGTGAATTTGAATCTCAAGCTCCTTAGTTAGAAGCCTCGAACTTAATCACTATGCCACCAGGGCTTCTAAGTGTATCCATGTTTAGATAACTTTGAATGATAAACAGAAATATATTTTTTTTCTCTTTCTTTCTTACCAATAGGATCTCTCAATTTTTAATTGTCTGAAGGTTTAGCTTTGCACTCTTCAAGGAAGGTTTTCCCATCCTTGGATCAACTGCCCAGGATGATAACTCTGAGCAATTATAGACATGTCATATACTAGATTGTAGTCATTTTGACATTTGGGCAGTGCAGGAGAATTTTTCTGATGACCTTTGGAAAAGGTCATTTATATTTTAGGCGAGCATAATTTGAGACAAATCTCTTTCTTGCTTGAACATTATAGGGTATGACGGCAATAATTGCTAGCACTGCAACAGCTGACCTATCACCACAGAGAGGACAAGCCTTTAGAAATTAGAAGCTGACATGGAGACCTAACAAATAGAGGGGCTAGAGGAGTGGGGGGAGGAACCCAGACTGGTCTTTGATAATAATAATAATGAGAGACTCATTCCAATAGGCCAATGTATCTTACAAATTTTCAAATGTAAGTAGTTTCAAATTGTGATTTGAGTGACAGTTTATAAAGGAAATTAGGTTTACATTTATTTATCCACACACATTTTATTTTATAACATTATAATATTCCCAAATTCATTTAAATCTTTCCCCTTCTCCATAATTTTCATTTCCACTAACACTTTTCTCTCATTCCTCATTCCTCTGGGCTTTCCCCAGGGGCAAATTCTGCTCTTCAGACCTATCTGGTTGGTTATTCTAAGGAGTGAGTGCCTACCTGGTGTATCTATTTACACAATTTTGAGTTAAGCATTTTTTTATGACAGCCAAACATATCCTAATAGATATTGACTTCATAGTCGCTGTCACTTGTTAGAAGACTTCTGGTCAGCTCCAATTCCTAGCAATATTATGTATAACACACTGCTGGATCCTGTGTCAGCCTCACAAATCTGCTGTGCTTTTAGACCTATATTGTCACTGTATCAACCCATCTCTCTGAGGGTCTTCTTTTTATTGACCCTCTATATTTCAAAGCCTAAAGTCCTTATCCAGGGACTAGTCCCTCTTAAAAAAGGGTTCAAAGTATGTGAGATAAAAATCTAACCATTTTGCCTCTTAGGAGCACCCTGGTTGAATTTATTCAGGAAAGACTCTTTTTCTTTGGTAGTCTATGGTATATTTGGCATTTTTCATGGATCCACAAATCAAAGCCACATATTCTTTCTTTATTTTATTATTATTATTATGTGTGTGTGTGTGTGTGTGTGTGTGTGTGTCCCATAGTACAGGAGGAGATTGTCTTTTCTTCTCCAGTAGAGCATCTGGTGGATTCGAACTGATCACTTCTGGGATTGCAGTGCAGCTTCTTGCCAGTAGGCCACCAGAACTCCCAACAGACTATTTTTTGATCTTCCTTATTTATTATCTAACTTCCACATGCATATCAAACAGTTGAAAGGTTAAAGGAATCTTAGTTTTTACAATGACATCTTGTTCTTAGCATTTTAAAGAGATCTTTAGTAGCAGATTTACTACTTGAAATGCATTATTTGGTTTCTTTACTGCTGATTCCATTGACTTTATTCTAAATTATCTGATTTATTTTTTAACAAAAAAACAAAAATCCAAACAAACCAAAAAACCACAAACCCACCGCTTTCAAGCAGTTGCAACTATGATAACTCAGAATAGAATTGCCCCAAAATATTTTTAAGAGTGTTAGTCTTTATGGAAGTAGATTGCCTTATTTTTCTCCTAGGGAGCAGCTGATGATCGTGAACAGAAAATCTCTTGGTTAACAGCTCAATGCTTACTCTACTCTACCACTAGAAAACATGTTTTCTTTACCTGGAAGTAATTCATTCTTTCTCTGATAACTTAGTATAATAACCATGCAAGTTCCCACATTTGGGCAATACCAACAACCATCTGTCATTTCCTTTTCTGCATGCAGGCTAGTAATGTTAAATAATTATATCATTGTACCTCAGCTGGTTTCTCAGTTTTGCCAGATGGCCCCTTTCATCATGTTCATCTGGCTGTTTAATTGACATATTAAGGACAACATGTCAAAATTAAACTAATTTTTTCTTTAGTGGCCTAGCTCTGAAGAGTGACCCTATCCATCCAAAGGAATGCTGTTTAAGACCACCAATGGATCCTTGAGAGAAAGATGGGCAATCTTCTCTGTGCAATTTACAGTCTCTGAAAACCCACTTGAGGGTCAATATTAATATACACATTCTATTGTCATTCTAATTCCTGTGCCATCTATTAGGTGTTGTTCATGTGTAAATTTGCATTTTGTGTTTTTTAAAAAATATATTTGCAATAAATAAATAATTGAATGAACAAAATGCCATTATTTTATGTCCAGTCTCAGTTCTGTCACTAAAACAGCACTTTATGACCACCATTCCTTCCTTACAGTTTCCATTTTTTTTTCATGTCAGTCACCAATAATTATTAATGAATCTTTATTGCATGTTTGGTCAATTTCAGACTGCAAAAGTTTGCAACAAAGTCCTCATAATGAGCCTTGTTTGTATATGTATGGATAATAATCTATCACAACCTAGTACTTTAGGATACATATTGGATTGTTGTTGTTGTTATTTGATGCCGTCAAGTCGTAGACGACTCATAGCGACCCTATGAATGAACGGCCTGAGCAATGTTCCTACATAGAGTTTCCGGAGGCAAGCCATTTCGGAAGTGGATACCGCTCCTACTTCCAGACATATTGGATTAGGATACATTTTTAACTAAGACTGCAACATCATTCTTCTTCTATTTCCCACTCTCATTATAATAAATCATTATGGCATAATAGATCATATGATTTTCTATCCAAATACCGATATACAGAACTTTACAGAGAAGAGCCAGAAGCTCATGCTGGGTTTAGATAAGGTTGTGGCACCAGGGATACCATTGCTGAATGTCTACTGCATTGCAGAAGAATGTCTATTTGTGTTTTGTTGACTAAGGAAAGGCATGTGACAGTGCAGAGCATAACAAACTATGGCTAACATTGAGAAGAAAGGGAATCCCAAAATAATTAAGCTCACACTAAATCTATACCTAGATCAAGAAGCTATTGTCTGAACAGAGCAAGGGAACACTGGATGGCTTAAAATCAAGAAAAGAGTGCATCAGGGTTTCAGGGTTGTATCTTTTTCCCATACCTACTCAAACAATTTTCTGAGCAAATCATTAGAAAAACAGGAATCTATGAAGAAGAATGTGGCATAAGGATTGAGGAAGACTCCTCAACAACCTCCGTTATGTAAATGACACAGCTGTGCTCACTGAAATTGAGTTGAACTTGAAATGTTTGCTACAGAAGACCAAAGACTACAGTTTTAAGTATGGATTACATTTCAACATTAAAAAAAAAACAACAAACCCAAACAACAAAAAACAAAAACAAACCCAAACCCAAAGGTCTTCCTCATTGGACTGATAAACAACATCATGATAGAGAAAAAATTGAAATTTCCAACAATTTCATTCTACTGGGATCTAAAATCAAATACCCTTGGTAGTAAGGATATAGATGTATTGCATTTAGCAAGTCCACTCTGAGGGATCTCTCCAAATTATTGAGGAACAAAGATTTCTGTCTAAAGACCTTTAAGGTACACCTAATTCAGGTCATCGTCTTTTCAATTACTTGTTATGCATAAGAGCATGGATGAATAAGGATGGCATGAGAAGAATTTATGCCTTTGAATTGTGGTTAGAGAAGAGTACTGAATATCCCACCAAAAGAACAACCAGATACGTCTTGCAAAAAGTGCAGCCAGAGTGTTTGTTGGAGGCAAGTAGAGCAAATTTTTCTCTCATAAATTTTAGGCATATTGTCATAAGAGGCTATTCCTTGAAAAGGGACATTATGCTTGAAAAGGGATATCATATTTGGAAAGATGGAGGGTCATTCAAAGAGAGGAAGACCCTCAGTGAGATGGATTTACACAGTGCCTACAGTAATGGGCTCAAGTGTGTCAGAAATTAGGCGAATGGTACAGGATAGGACAATGCTCAGATCTGTTGTTCATAGAAATGCTATTCTTTGTACTGGACTTGCTGGCACCCAACAACAACATATTCTCCAAACTGTTCCTACTGTTCCTCATTTTAGAATAGGATTTTCTTGGTCAATATAAGTCCTTGGAGTCATTCTGAACCATTTTTCATATTCTCCATCAAATCATTTGCTATTTCCATCAGATCTCTTAAAAAACCATTGTATCACAAGAAGAATAAAATCCAAAATTTAACAATGATCTGTCACTGTCTTTAAGGTTCAGATCCTGTCTGTTCTTTCATTCTTCAATTCTCTTTCCCTCTGGTTGACTAGTACTGTGACGGCTTTCTTGTTGCTATGATGTTAGATCCTGTGGAATACATGGATCATAACAGAATATTATTCAATATAGTGCTGGAAGATGAGCTCCCTAGGCTGGAAGGCACTTAAAATACACAGTAGCTGCAACAAGGGATTTGATTATACCAATGATTATGAATATGTTACAGGGCAGGCAAAGCTTTTTTCTGTTATATATGGCGCTGTCATGGGCTGGAATCAATTTTACAGCTAAACTCCTGGTTTGATTTGCTCTAGCCACATGAATCTCCTTGCTGTTGTTTGAGCACACAAAATACTCAGGGATTTTCTGGTCAGACAGCTAGAATGCAGTGGCTCATTCTCCCACTTCATTCCATTCATTTTTTTCCCATAGCACCTTCTCAAATTGGGTTTTTCTTGTTACTCTAATTGAAAAAGAAGGCCTCATCCCTATAATTTCAGCCTTTTTCTGCTTCATTTATATTCCATTAACTTTAGACCTTTTCAGTTTATATGAGGAAAAGATCATTCAGGAGCCTGGGCTTTATAGGAAGGAATGTGGCATCAGGATTAGTGAAAGACTCATCAACAACCTACGTTATGCAGATGATACAATTCTGCTGGTTGAAACTGAGGAGGACCTGAAGTTCTTGCTGCATAAATTCAAGGACTGTCATCTTCTATGTGGATTGACGTTCAACATCAAGAAGAAAAAGATTTTTACTACTGGGCCAATTGACAGCACCATGATAAATGGAGAAGTGACTGAGGTTGTTACAAGTTACAGCTTTTTCAACTCCACAGTCAACACTCTTGGCACTAACAGTCATGAAATTAAAAGACAAATAGCACTGCTAAAATCTGCTATCAGGGACCTCTGAAGAGTACTGAGAAGCAATGATGTCAGTCTAGAGACTAAGGTACACCTGATCTAGGCCATGGTTTTCACAATTACTTGCTATGCATTGGAGAGCTGTACAATGACTAAGGATGACAAAAGAAGAATCAATACCTTTGAGTTGTGGTGCTGGAGAAGATTCTTGAACATAACCACGACTGCTAATAATTAGTCTGTCCTGGAGAGAGTAAAATCAAGTTTCACCTTGCAGACTAGAATTTTGAAGTCCTGTCTCACCTTTTGGTCATGTAGTTAGAAGAGATCAGTCCTTGTAGATGGCCATCATGCTTGGAGGATTCTGGATGAGATGGATTGATACAGTAACTGGGGTAATAGGGTAATTGTGTCAGAGTCAGTGAGACTGCCTCAGAATAGGCCAGGCCTCAGAACTGTTATACATAGGGTCACTAGGAGTGGCAGGAGACTCAACGGCACATAACAACAACATCAATGTCTGAAGAAATATTGTAAAATTGTTAATTTTTCCATTTTCCTTTATAATATAGACAAATAAGGTTTTTCATCAACACTGTTTACTAGAAGTTGCTTTGTTGAAATTACCACTGATCTTTGTTGCTTTTAATTTTTTTTAACTTTTAGAATTCTGAAAAGCTTAAATAAATGATTGTTTTTAAGAGCATAATCAATGAAATGCATGCATATTCATCATCTTGGCTAGTAAAATCTATGTCAATACCTTAGCAGCCTCTTCCTAATTATTATTCCCTTCCTCCTTACTGTCCTACAGGCAACTCTGCCCCCATCTCCTTAAAAATGACTTATTTTCTGCTTTTTTAAATTAATATAAGTTGACAAGCATCACATTTATTTTTCTGATTTCTGACACATGTTCAGCATTGTATATTTTAAAATTTTTATAATTACAATGTAATATTAATTACATTTAACTACTTAATAATTTAACTACTCTCAAAAATAACACTTCAATATACTTTAAAATATGTTTTAAATGTTAACTAAATAATTTTAATAATTGATTTTAAGGTAAACCATTAATGTTTTAAGACAATCATCATATCGATAGAAAACAGAAAAATACCTGAACTTCACAGAAATGTCACTACAGATAGTTATTAACATAATAGAAACATAAAGAAAGCATATAGATCTAATTAGTATAAAAATTATAAATAAAGGAATAGAGGTAACATTTTTGCATAAATAATAAAGCATTAATTATAAATTATTGGTAATTAAAAAAATATTAGCATTATGGCTTGACTTTAAATGGTCAAGGTATATGTTAAATCTTTAAAAGAAATTGCATTTCTAATATGGTGCTTTCTCAAAAAGTTGGAAATAAAAATATATTTGACCCAGCAATTCTACTACTGGGAATATACCTAAAGAAACCAGAACTGCCACCCAAACAGATATATGCACACCCATCTTTATTGTGGCTTTGTTCACAATAGCAAAGAATTGGAAACAACCCATCAACAAATGAATGGATAGAGAAGCTGTGGTATATTCACACAATGGAATATTTTGCAGCACTGGAAAACAAAGAACTCATTATGCAAAATGGGTGACCCTGGAGGACACTGTGCTGAATGAAATATCTCAGTCACAAAAAGACAAATAATGCCACTGTATAATGCCAATATTATAAAACAGAACTGACCTGAGGGTTGGGAGAAAACTAAGAAAAGAGGAGATAAATAATGTACACGGCATTGAAACAGACAAGGGAGAGAACTGCACAAAAGGAATATATGATTAAGTATAATTGGCATGACAAGTGTCTGGAATAAGAGATGCATAGTGAAGTGGACTCAGGGTGGGGGTGGGGGTTGTCTGTATAACAATGAAATAATTTTTTTTCCAAAAAAATTGTGACTGGTAGGGAGGGGGGCGAGGGAGGAAAATGAGCAAAAATCAATGAATGGAAATCCAAGTTCTCTAGAAATTTCACTAAAATCTCAGTAAATAAAAAAACCCCAAAAACCTTAAAAAAAGTAATTGCACATCTGCCAATATATCTGAAGAAAATAATTGGAAATAGAAGATTACAAAAGATTTATTTATATACAGTAATATTCATTGCACTGTTATTATTATCATCTATTTCAGTGTTGTTGTTGTTATAAATTATTATAATAATGAAGAGCCACGGTGGCACAGTGCTTTAGGGCTTATCTAATAACAGAAAGGTTGGAAATTCTATACCACCAACTGCTAAATTGGAGGAGGATGAGACACTCAGCTTTGGGAAGATTTCAATGTTAGAAAAAATTTAGGATAATTTTACTATGTCCGATAGTATCAATGAAATTAGAATCAAGTTCATTACAACTGTTTTATAATAATCAAAATAAACTATGGTAAGTACACTCTAGTAGTCACATACCAGTATCTGTGAGTTTTGGTGACAGTTTTGAGTTCTGATGGCCTAATGGTGAGTGATATTAATTTTTACCTTTTATGTGTTAATAAATATTTTAAAACATTTTCATGGTAAGAGAGTGTCCCTCCACTCTGGAAGTCAGCTGGTTGACTGGCGGGATGGCTGGCATCTTGATGGTGGTTCAAATTGGGTGGCAGTCAAGGCAAGGGAAGTTTTTAGGGTCCTTTTTGCTGTGTGTTAGTGCTCTTTTCTTCCCCTTCAAAAATGAGTGGGCCTCCCAAAGCCTTAAACTAAAGGGAAGTAAGGGCAGACCCTGTGGAGCTTGCTCCAGATGATAGCTTTAAAAGAGTATAGGGCCTGAGGGCCACAGGCCCGAGGGCCTGTTTTTAATTGTTTTTGGTGAAACATTCTTCTAGGTCATATATCCCTGGTGTGTCCACTTGCCGTACAGAGGTAACTTGTGGTCACTGTGAAGCTGAACACAGTGACACTGATGTGTCAAATGTGATTATGGTTACCCATGGTGGACAGTGTTTGGTGGCGCTCCCTGGTTAAAACCAGCTTGAAAGGAGGAGTCACATACACTTCTGTACATAGCTTGCCTCAGGAAACCCTACGAACCCGGAGAAAGGATGAAAGTCACGCAAGTGTAGAGGACTTTTGTTCATAGGCTTGCTATGAGTTGCATATGATTCAACAGCACTTAACAACAACAACATTGTTATTAAATGTTTGTCAATGTTGCTCTTTAGAATTTTGGAGAGATCCCTAACATCAGACTTCCCCAATCAATAATTTGTTTTATAGAAATCTATGATTTATTCATTGAAAATACCTTTTATAAGAACCAGAAACACAGACTATACACAAGGATTTCACCTGATGGTATTCACAGGAATCAGATTGATTACATCTGTGGAATGAGTCATTGGAATAGCTGTGAAAAGTAGGCCAAGTGCTGATTATGGAATGGACCGTTAAGTACTCATATAGAAGTTCAAACCAAAGCTAACGAAGATTAAATCAAATCCACAGGAAGCTTGAGTCTATATCACCTGAATTTCAAAACCATCTAAGGAACAGGTTTGAGGACTTGAACACAAATGAACAAAAAAAAGTGGAATATAGAACATTTAATTGCATTCATATGAACCTTTACCTAGATAAAGAAGCTGCTGTCCAAACATAGCAAGAAAACACTGCATGGTTTAAAATCAAGAAAGCTGTGCATTAGGGCTGTATCCTTTCTTTATATCTACTCTATCTAATGTTGACAGATCACTTGAGAAACTGACTTGAACAAAAAAAAATATATATGGCATCACTATCAGAGGAAGACTCATTAACAACTTGCGTTAGGCAGATGACTTAACCTTGCTTGTTGAAACTTAGGAAGACTTGAAGCTCTCAGTACAAACAATCAAAGACTACAGTCTTCAATATGAATTATATCTCAACATCAAGAAGACAAATATCTTCATCACTGGGCCGATAGGCATCATCACGATAGGTGGAGAAAAGACTGAGACTGACAATAATTTCATCTTCCTTGGATTCAAAATCAACACTGCTGGCAGAAGTAGTCAGGAAATAAAATGATGACTTGCATTGTGAAAAGTCTGTTGTCACGGATCTCTTTAGATTGCAAAAGAACAATGGTGTCAGTCTATAGATTAAGGTGCGATTGATGAATATCATGATCTTTCCAGTCACTTGCTATGCATCTGAGAGCTGGACAATAAATAAGAATGATATAAGAATGGATGCCTGACAAGGAGGTTGGGGGGAACCTAAGAAAAGAGAGGATAAATAATGTAAACTGCATTGAAACAGACGAGGGAGAGAACTGTTTAAAAGAACATGTTGTTGTTGTTGTTGAGGATGACTCAAAGTGACTTCTATGAACAAAAGACCTAATGCCTTTCCTTAACTGTTGACATTTCTCCAAGTTCATAAAGTTTCCAGAAGCATGTGGTTAAGGAAGTGGATGCCAATCCTGCTTCCAAACCTGTTTTACTGTTCACATGGGGAGACCAATCTGGTATTTGATACCCCAGTGGTACAAGGTCCAGCATCACAGCAACCCAGGTAACTTCATACTGCACATTAACAGTGAGTGGTGTGCAAAGTAAAAGAATGTTCCTACAGATAAAACAGCACTAGTTTCACTTAGCAATGGTTAAGTGTTGTCAAGTTGAATATGACTGAGAGTAAGTTTTGCACAAAAGACCTAAACTCTGTTCTATAAGTAACATAATTTCTGTATAGAACTCTTTCCTATAAGTACCATCATTTCTTTACATTTACAGGGTTTAGAGAGTTTGTACAGTTTCCAGAGGTGTCTAGTTTAGGATGTGGATGCCACTCTTGCTTCCCAGCATAAATCAATCTGGAAGTTCATTCAAACAGGAGGGACCAGTGCTTGGAGAAAGACATCGTGATTGGAGGGAAGAAGATTCAGTGCAAGAGAGGAAGAGCCTGATGAGATGAATTGACACAGTGTTTGTGACAATAGGGTTAGGTGTATCAGAGACAGTGAGGTTGGCTCAGGATAGGATAAGGTTCAGGGCCACTGTTTATAGGCTAGCTATGAGGGAGCTCTGGTGGTATGGTATAGTGGCAAGAATTTGTACCACAATCCTGAAGGCATGTTGTTCAAGTCTTACAGCTACTTCATGGAAGAAAGATGGACCATCTCCTCCCATGTGATTAACTGGTTCTGAAAACCTT